>NW_024412388.1:38636925-38702097 GCF_014898765.1 Herpailurus yagouaroundi
GCGGCTGCACCAATTTGCATTCCCATCAACAGTGCAAGAGGGTTCCCATTTCTCCACATCCTCTCCAGCATCTATAGTCTCAAAAATCAATGCAAAAGAGGGCCTAAGACTTTGATTTTAATGAGAAGAGAGCACAGGGCCATAGGAAGAAGCCAAATTCCTTTGCTCCATGTTCACTCACCCATGAGCTTCTTCCCATCTGCCTTTCACACTGCCCTCTTGCGCTGCCTGTCATAAATCCTGCATACCAGCTCAGCAGCTGAGGCCTCTCTCACTTCTGTGAGAGCTTTCCCTGGAATGCCCTCTCCCCTTTCCCTGTAACCTCCCTCACCCCTAAACTACAGCCGCCATTGCTAGAGGCCCAGTCCAAAATCCTTGAGAAAACCATCCTTCAGACACCACACATATTGGATGAATCTCTCCCAACCCCATATTTCCAAAGCATTGCATTTTCTCTACCATAGCACACCTTCCTGGCTGCCTTGGATTAAAATTGTTCTTAAGAGTCTGGACTTCCCATCAGATTATGAGTTCTTCCTGACCTGAGATCCTGCCCCATTAATCTCTATGACCCCAGAGGTTACAGAGGGTCTTGCCCATGCATTGAGAAATGTGCATTTCATTCAAGTAACTGAGCATTTTAAAGCAACACCTGCTTTTTTGTTTATCTTTGCCGAACACTTCTCTGGGTGTGCCTCTCACATTGTTAGGTATTAGTAGACTTATAGATTGAGCTTCCTAGGAAGCTCATTCGTAAATGGGCTTAACTTTTTAAGATTGTAACTGGACATAGGTGAGAGAGGAGGGCCCTGTGTGTGCTCTTGTGTGCAAGTGGCTCTGGTTGTGTGGCTGATGGTGCGTGTGCCAGGATAAAGCCAAATTTCCATGGGTAGGGATGAGCTCTCACCTGAAAGGTGATGTCATTTCTGGGGCTAATTACCTGGGGAAGAGGTAGAGTACTCAGACCTAACTTCAGAATGGAAAGGAGAAACCTGGATATAGAGCAGAGATGGAACTGGCTCCCCTGGTCTTCACCACTGAAGGTGATGAAATGTCGAAGAGCAGCTCCCGAGTAAGACATGTTTGGACGGTGGGAAGACTGAAACCCAGGGATCTGAGGGGGCTCTGGGTTGTCAGAGAAAGCCAAGTTCAATGGTGGGTAGAATGGGCTGAGGCTACTAATGGAGCATATTAGTGAAGGTGACCAGAAGCCTGTGTCGTGGGAACCAGAGCAGGTAATACCATCTCAGGTTTTGTCCCTGAGAGTTTAGGACAATCTCAGCAGGTTGCAGGGAAACCTAGGAGAGGCCTTATGTCCATACACCAGAGTCTTCAGGAAAAGAGGACACATGGATGGTGGTGGAAGCATCCAGGACACTCTGAGTGGGAGGTGAGACTGGGGAGAGGTAATACGGCCCAGTTGCTTCTTTTCATCAGGGAAATCATATTAAAACCAACTCACAGAGGCTCTGGTTTACTTCATCATTTGCTCAGCATTTACACTGAGTGCCTGCTCAGAGCTGGGTCCCTGCTGGGCACTGGCGACTCTGAGATGAATCAGCCAGACTCTGCCTAGGGGACAGTTCATCACAACTGGTAAACAAAGGCCAGGCTGTCCACAGGGAGCTGTCCCAGGAGTGGGGCATAAAACACTTTGTCTGAGATCCAGTACAGTCCTCTGGGTGAAATACTCCATGGTCAAGATCATCACTAAGTTTCCAAGACCCATAGAGTGGGGGAAAGGGCTTAGTGAGCAAAGGGCTAGGAAAGCAGCCTTTGAAGTAAATGCCATCATCAACACAGGACACCAGGCTCCTGTTGTCAGTTGGGGACACAGAAGAGCTCGTGCCTGAGACTCACAGTGTAGGTTGGACATATTACTTTTGCTCAACTTCAAAGTCAACATGTCTAAAGTTTGTGCCCAGGCTTGCTGCCCCTCCTGAGTTCTCATCTCAGGAAGGGTACCACATCCACTCCACTGTCCAGGCCAAACGATGGGCATCATGCAAGACCCCTTCCCATCCAATCAGCCAGGCACTAAGCTGACCTCATCTCCCTCCATAATGTCTCTCCAAGCCTATAGCAGTAAGCTCTACTGGTCTCCAGCCTCTAGCCTGGCCCTCTGACCCTCCAAAATGGCCCCCTTATAGACACCAGAGGGGTCTTTCTGAAATGCAAACCTGATCCTATCATTTCCCTGCTTAAAAGTCCAAATTGCACCCTGTATCATAACCCTCTCTGCCCTTCTGTCTGCTCCTAGTACTAGCCGCAATGAATGACTTGGAAATCTCCTGAGGGTGCCTCCCTCTCAAAGCAGATGCACAGATGTCTCCTTTTCCTGGAAAGCTTCCCCTGCCCTGGGAATCTTTCACGCATCAGCTCATGTGTGGTCTCCTGGGTTGGGTTCCTTCCATGGGCTCCCACAGCCCCTGTGCCTCCCTCTACAAGTGCACCTGGAATAACTGCCTGTAAATACCTGTCTCTACCAGGCTGTGAACTCCTTAGGGGTGGACAGCAGCTCTGATTATTCCCAGCATCCAGCTAGAACCTGAAGGGGTTCGGTGAGGAACGACGATGCTCACAGACATAGTCCCTGCCCACCAGTGAGGATCTGCTGATCCCCTGCTTGCTGATTCTGTCAAGCAGAAGGCCACTGGGATGAAGGAGTGAGGCTGTGAGCATTTAGAAACAAGGCCAGAAGCTGTCCTGGCAGTTCACACAGCTTTGGGTTGAGTGATTATGATGATGTGCGCAACAGTGAAGGTCAGGAGTAGAAAGCCTTTAAAGCTATTAGGGCAGATGCTTTTGGGTACTGCAGTGTCTGCAATTGGACACAATGTCCCTTAAAGTCAAATGTGACTTTTAATCCAATCCAAATAATGTTTGTTGAGGATCTACTACACACGAGGTACTCTGCTAAGTGCTTTTACATAGCTTTTAAGTAGAGAGACGGTATAATTTATCATCCAAACTGGGACACTTCTAAGAGCGAAAGGGGGCACTGTTCATACTCTAGGACAACAGGTATAAGTGGGAACTGCCCCCAGGCAAGCCAAAACTTATAACCATCCTACCCACAGGTTACATTCTTGGTGCTTTTTTCTCCCCCCGTAACTCCACACACAATTTGTAAATCTGTATTTACCAGTATTTACTTAATGTCTATTTCCCTGCAGATTGCAAGGGTTAGGGTTTTGTTCACTACTAGAAAAAGCCTCAATGCCTAGTATGTAGAAACTACTTGATAAATATTTGTAGCAATAAGGAAGGCAAGACTGGAGTAAAAGCCTGGGCAGGGAGAGAGGGGTGGGGAAAAGAGAAGAGGTGGAGGGAACTGGGATCCTTGACTCTCAGGTTAGTGCTCCCTGTTCTTGCTTAGGACTTAAAGGAGTGGACTGTCAGGAACAACACAGCTTATGCAACGAGCTCAGCCTCCCCATGTGTTTATTAAGTTCCAGCCAGCTGATGAGCAACCTATTCATGGCACAGAAAGTGTCTACATATCTCTGTCACTCATTCTTGCCTGATTTATGCTCTATAGCATGGACGAGTGCCCAGTTGTTTGTGAGCAAACCAATGACTTCCAATTGATGATAGCAATGGCAGGCTGAAGCCTCTTCTCTTTAGCAAACCTAACCCCCTTCACTTTGGTTCCTCCTCCATGCCTCGCCCCCCACCTCTCTCCACAGGGATTCATCTAAAATACCATTTTGTTCAATGGCTCCTACCTTATCACTGTCCCATGTCTTTTTTTTTTAAAGCCATTCCTCATAGTCCCCTCAGTGAATAACTGTTTTCTATCTATAAACCACATTACAGTTGGCATAACACGATTTGCCATAGTTAATCCAATTCAATTCAACCAATAGTTATTGAATATCTATAACCAGCCAGATCAGAAAAAAACTTAGGGGCTATGGAAATCAAGGGATCATGAAATCATACTCATCAAAGTTAGAAGAGACTCAGATGCCATCTCACTACAGCATCTTCCAACTGAATCTCCTCTATACGCCATTTTGACAGTGTCATTTAGCTTCAAGGTGAACACTTTTAGTAAGGCAAAGTTCACAGCTCCTACACCCACTCTGGCTCAGGCAGCTCTAAATGTTAAAAAGTTCTATTTCTCTACAGGCCTTACCTCTACCTTTGGCCTCCACCCAGAAGATGTCTGTCCTGTCCTCTCTGATAGCTCTTCAGAGATAGAATGACTATGGTCATCCTCCTTTCTCTAACCTATGAAACCCCAATGTCTTCTATTTCTTAAAAGTCTTACCCCTATGAGAAAACTCAATATGGACACCCATTGTTCTCCTTCTTTCTGGAATAGCAGGCCCTCTTCTCTGGGAACAAGTTCACTACCACCATCACCACCACCATAGCCCCTAAGTCCAACCATGTGGTTCCAGTGAGGCTGTCCTGTCTTACATACGTTTGCCTCTGGGGCCACAGTTGACTTGCCCAGTGGTAGCGTGTCCTCCCAACTAGGCCAGTCATGGTCCTTTTGGAACTGGAACTAGAAAATGAGAGCGAATCACTCTCCAGCGATGGGAGTCACTAGATGTGACACTTGACACCTGTCTCCTACAGGGGAGGAGGCCCAGTCTACAGTATTCTGGAACTCTTGTAATAAATTCTCTATTTTGCATATTTCAAGTTGTATTTCTTTTGCTTATAGCCAAAGAGCCTTGACAAATGTGAATCTGCTTCAATATATTTCCTTTATCCCATGAGACCTCCTGAACCCAACTGAACCCAGTATTTGTGAAGGGAGGGGAAGCTACTCATTTAGAGATGAGACCAGCAGGCCTAATACCCACCCTAGTTTGACCCTGCACTCCTAATTTGTAGTTCCTAGTAGATATCCCCAGCACAATGCTGCCCTTTCCCAGATTAAGGCATAAAACCAGCAGGTGCCGAATGGGTTTGGTTACTCACTGGGTCATTGTACATCTGGATGATGAGCTGTTTCACTCCATGTAGGGTAGGGTGAGCCCACGGAGAGGGATCCAGCCAGTGACGGTTCAGGTCAAACCCCATTAGAGAGCACCTGGGTAATACCCAAAGTCAGAGTCAGTATGAACAGGACAAACCAAGCTTCTCACTTACCAAAATACAGTTAGGAATAGGAACAATCATTATGTCACTTATCTAGCCTTTATTTTTTGCCAGAGACAGTTCTAAACATTTTACATGCATTAATTCATTCAATGCTTTCAACAACCCTATGAAGCCACTACTGTTATAATTCCCACTTTACATGAGAAGAAACTGAGTCACAGAGAAGTTCAGATATTTCTGTCGACGAGTCTGACTTCAGTATCCACTCTCTGAGAGCGCAGATATATGTAGATGTGTTACACAGAGCAGTAGAAAGAAATGTTCAGGCTGAAGTCACTGGTGTCCCTATTATTCCTCTGTCTCCTACCCATAGGTAACCCATTGTCTCTACCTTCAAAATGTATTAAGAATCAACACCTTTTTATCACCTCCATTGATATTACCTTTAGCTTGGACCAAGGTCCCAAGTATTGTAATAATCTCTTACCTGGTCTTATTTCCATCCTGACATCCTCCCAGCCCACCTCTCACCTTACCTTCCCCTTACACCCCCATTTTCCACATAACATCCAGGGTGATCCTCTAAAACATAAGTAAAATTATGTCCCTTTCCTCAAATGGTCCCTATTATATGCAGAGTAAAGCCCTCCACAAGCTACAAGTCCCCATGTGGTCCTTCTCTGCCAACCTCTCTGACTTCAGCTCCTACCACCATCCCTCTTGCTTTCTCTGTGCCAGATGCTGGAGTCCTCACTGTTCCTTCACCACACCAGGTGCATCTTGTCTCAGGGCTTTTGTATAGGCTGTTCCTCTGCCCAAATACTCTCCCTCCAGATATCTTAATGACTCATTCTTACTTATTTCAAATCTGTGTTCAAATGTCACCAGCTCAGTGGAGGCTATCCTGACCACCTTCTCCATACTCTCCCTTGAGCACATTAAATAACCTCACTAGGACAAGTGCAATCATGGCTTCTGGTTCTCTTCTCTTCCCTCTTCCTCCTTTTCTCACTTCAGATCTACTCAAAGCCCTGCTTAGACTTGGGAAGAGATGTCACCTCCAGGTCTCTGTCCCCATGCCACCATCCACCAGGCCTTCACACACTCTAGGTACTCTCCAGCCCAGCCCAGGCTGAGGTACAAGTTCCTGAAACTCTGTGGTTGCTCACAATTCTAATTGCCACTTTCCTTCTCTCCAGGCCATCCTATTATAATCCCCAGACTGTCTCCCACACAGATCTGACTGGCTTGCTTTCCTAATCAAGATTCATCTATAGGTCTTCATCACCTACAGGATAAAAGTCTGCTCTTTGCAGATTTTTAACCAGATTCAAAACTGATGGGTATTATTCTCTTTGTCTTCTGAGCCTCAATTGTCCTCCTTTTTCTCCTCTATCCCTCTGATTCACTATTTTACACCCCCATCTTATCCTCCAAGCTCCTCTCTTTCCTTAAGCAATATAGTTTAACCCTCTCTCAATTTATTAAATTTCTATCCCCCATCTATCACCCTACTCAGAAAAATAAAGGATTGTACTGGGAATCTACCTCTCCTTCAAGATGGTTGGGGTAAAAATGGGGAGTGGTAAATAAAAATTTCCCCTTGTCACTTAAAATAAGCATTGCCAGAACCCTGTAGGAGAATAGCTAATGTTTCATGAGGCACATGGGGAAAGGCATCATTGAGGAGAAGTCATTTGAGTTGAGACTTGCTGGATGAATAGAATTTTTCCAGGTGTTGGGGGCGAAAGGAAATATAGAAGCAAAGAAAGGAACTGTGAATCCACCCAGGATACTGGGGGAATAGCGGACAGTTTGGTTTGGCTAAGTCATAGAGTATGTAGTGGGGAGGTGGTGACGGTAAGGCTATAAAGGGAGGTGGCGGTGAAATGTGAAGGGCTTTGAATTCCTGGCAAAGAGTTTTATTATTATTATTATTATTATTATTATTATATTTTGTATTGCTGTGTTGAGATCAACCCGGTGCTGATGCTGGCTTTTTACTGCTTGCAGAGTAAGAACAGAGATAGCCCTACATCTAGGTTACAACATCATCACCCAATGAAGCAAACACAATCAAGAGAACATTTGCGGACATTACTCTGGTCTCAAGAACTAAGTACTTTACCAAATACAAAATACGTAACTGAAGTTAATGTTATGAGGGTGGTGCTATTACTATTCCCATTTTGCAGATGTGGAAACTGAAACCCAGAGAGGTTACAAACAAAGTGCTTGAGAGAAAACAGATGATGTCAGGAATGGTTCACAAGCAGACTTCATTCCTGGCCTTTAAGAACATAGGCTAACAGGAGAAAGAAGATATGCTCCAGGCTTATGTCCACTTATATAATGAGATAAACACATGTATTGAACTTAATTTAGCATGGGTTCTGACATATAATAACAACTTAAAAATGTTATGTTGTTGTTTTGTTGAACATTTTATTATTGTTTTATTTTTATTTTTATTATTTTTTAATGTTTATTTATTTTTGAGAGAGAGAGAGAGAGAGAGAGAGAGAGAGACAGAGACAGACAGGGCATGACCAGGAGAGGGGCAGAAGGAGGCACGTACAGAATCCGAAACAGAACCACGAGATCATGACCAGAACCAAAGTCAGACGCTCAACTGACTGAGCCACCCAGGTGCCTCTGTTATTATTTTGTTCTACATCCTATAGGAGTGACATAGACTAATAAGTTTGCAGTGTACAGGGGCCTGGAATGGGCAGTAGACAGCAGTGGTCAGGGATACCCCATATCTTTTCTTCCAGTCTGGGAATCAGGCAGATCAGAGTGCATGTCCATGTTCCTAATGTAGTAGGCATTTGCCTGTTTTCTTTGGGGGAATGCCCAGCATCTAACCCTATGATTAGATGGGACAGGGTTGGGAAGAGTATGCTCCTCCAACATTACAGATGATGAGACTATGGTGGTGCCTTTTTTCCTCCCACAGAAGACCAGATGAGCCACATGCTCTCTCTTTGTGATTTGCCAGCCAGGGCAGCAACAGGAAACCAGACTCGGGCAACAGCCACTTCCCCCAGGAAGTCAGGTGTACAGCAGTGCCACCATGGTACAGAAGTAGATTACTTCTGCCAAGAGCCAATTTTCTGCCTCCCAAAGCCAGTCTATTAATTGTTTGTTTTCCAAATGTGATCTTTCCTATAAATTCCCTTTTTGCTTAAGTGGCTGGAATTAGTCCTTGTTTCTTTAACGGAAAGCATCCTTAACCATATAACTCTGTAGCCTAATTTATAGAAAACTCCAGCAGGCCCCTATATTGTTCACTTCCCAGTGGCTGGTCACCAAGAAGATGGAACCATGGGTCTGGGTGTTATGCTCCCAGAGTTCTTCCAGCTTCCACTGATCATCTAAAAACTTGGAATGGAACATTGTTGTTAATAGGACTTAATCACAAACGACTGTTCCTTAGAGAAGGTTAGCTTACTTACCTCTCCTCTGCCTCCAGATAAGAATGCCCTAAGCAATGTTTTAGCTAAGTCACCAGCTTGCTCCATGATATTTCTATGACCTGGTACACACCACCTCCCCAGGCAGCTTATCTCATTCTGGGACAGCTCTGCTAGAAAAGTCTTTCTTCTCTTTAGCTGAAATTTGTCTCCCAGTGACTTCCTCCACTAGTCTCAGCCTTGCCTCTGAGAGTCACACAGACCTGTAAGGCAGTGTTGTGAAGACCAGAAGATTTGGAAGTCACAGTTGGGTTTAAGCTTTGGTTGTACTCCTTACTAGCTATGTGATCTTTTTAACATTTCTTTTTTTGAAGCCTCTTTTGCTTCTGTTTTATTGTATGTGTAATGAGGAAAACAACCTTGACTTCCTGAATTGTGAACATGAACTAATAATGGTCCAGCAGAATCCTCAGAACAGACTGAATATTAAATAAATTGTAGCCAGTGATGACAGTGGCAGTGGTGGGGACTCTGGTATTATTGAAATTGTCTGAACCTAAATGTCACCTCCTCCAGGAAAGCTTGCTGACTTACTCTCTGCAAATGTGGGATAGGTAGTTTTCCTTTGTTCCCATAGCATCCATTGCTCCCCTTCCTACCTCCATCAGATTGGTTACAGCAAAAGATATAGTAATTAATTGAGTCTGTCTTCCCCACTGGATCATGAAGTCTTTAAGGGTAAGGATGATATCTTATTTATGTTTGTATTCTTAGGCCTGAGAAGGAGTCTGGACTATCGTAGACATTGAAGAAGTAGTTGTTGAATGAGCATTTCATGCTTTCCCAAGAATTTTCCAATCTCCTATGATATAGTTCTTACAACCATCCAGGCACACAGCTGGATTCCATTTTTTAAGTGGGAGCACTGAAGTCCAGAGAAGGTAAGCTATTCATTCAAGGTCACCTAACTGGTATTCCACAAGGCCCAGACTAGAATCAGGGTGAATTAGCCCAAGTTGGTTTTCCCATTTGGCCATGCTGCTTCCAGGAAGCCTCTTTCATTCAAAAGAGTGAGATTCAAAACTTAAGAGAAAGAGTTAAAGGCAAAGATCCTCAAAGGTCAACACCTTAATCCAGCCTGCTGATGAAAATAAAGTGTGGCTGGTGACTCAAGGCACCTCAATCCTCAAAGAATCCTAGAGCTCTGTAGAATTTAAAGCACTTGTGAAACTCTTCAGTGAGTAGGACCTGTGCTGGGTACTTTTTGAGCTGATTTTTAAAGAACACTTCTCATGGCAATAGTCTATCAGCAGGTGGGTATTTACTAAAGAAAACACTTTAGTGAAGATGCAGGAGCCCCACCTGGCTGGGGGCCAGGAGGACAGGTCTTGCCCTTTATGTTTATATCAACTTGAGAAAGTCACTTCCCCTCCCCTGGCTCCATGCTCTTCTTTATAAAACAAGGAGGTTGTATTTCACTCAGGGAGGTCTCGTCCAGCTGTCTCATTATACGTTTTTTTGTTGTGGTTGTTTTTTTGTGTGTGTTTTTTACTTTTTAAGTTTTTATTTTAATTCCAATTAGTTAAAATATAGTATTACATTACTTTCAGAGATACAATATAGTGATCCAACGACTCCATACATCATCCTATGCTCATCACAATAAGTGCAGTCCTTAATCCCCATCACCTATTTAATCCTTCCCCCCACCCCCGTCCCCTCTAGTAACCACCCATTTACTCTGTATAGTTAAGAGTCTGTTTCTTGGTTTCTCTCTCTCTCTCTCTCTCTCTCTCTCTCTCTTCTTTTGCTCATTGTTCTGTTTCTTAAGTTTTACATATAAGTGAAATCATATGGTATTTGTCTTGCTCTGATTAACTTATTTTGCTTAGCATTATAATGTCTAACTCCATCCATGGCAAGGTTGCAAATGGCAAGGTTTCATTCTTTTTTATGGATTAATAATATTCCATTGTGTATGTATACACATCTTCTTATCCATCCATCAATCGATGGACACGTGGGCTGTTTCTATATCTTGGCTACTGTAAATAATGTTGCTATAAATCTTATTATATGATTTTAAAGCATCAATGATTGGGCTTTATCTCCAAAGTTAGGGACTTGAAGGAAACACACATTAGTGATAAAGTTAAAATACAAAGAAAACAAAATATTCTAGGAAAAGGATTGATACAGTTTTTAAAAGAAACACCAAATAGTCAAGGATTGCCAATACCTTAACATTAATTGCATGCATTTTTCAACATTCGAGATTTACATGGGACCCAATCTTTGCCTCTAGGAATTCTTAACTTGCTCTGAACTTTGAAGAAGGGATGGGAATTTGCCAAAAGTCAAGTCCTGAGAGAGCATTCCAGGCAGAGGGTGTGACATGGGCCGTCAGCGAAGCGAGAATGGTTGGAAATTATACATATTTCTAACAGGCAACTGATGTATTATGCTTCTGTCCTTAACTAGGCTATAAGCACCAGGAGGGCAGGGCTGATGCAGCTCTTTCTCTTCAGTGGTTTCAGGACCCAAACCATCTGCCTAAAGACGGAGGAATGAACAAGGTGACCTCCAGATGTCGAGCTCTTACAGTATGATTGCCAATTTAGAGTCACTGAGTGTGAAATCCTGGGTCTCTGTCTTCTTGGTGCTCTTCTATTCTGTTATTTATTTTTACCACAAAATTTCTGCATGAGCTCCAAGTCAGGACCCATGCCCTGACATAAATGGGGCTCTTTATGGTGCCAATGAGACACAATATTTGACATTGGGATCATTCTAGAGAATCCAGGGATGCCTGGGTGGCTCAGTCGGTTAGGTGTCCTATTTTGGCTCAGGTCATGATCTCATGGTTCATGAATTCAAGCCTCACATAGGGCTCTGTGCTGACAGCTCTTAGCCTGGAGCCTGCTTCAGATTCTGTGTTTCCCTCTCTTTCTGCCCCTCCCCTGCTCATGCTCTGTTTTTCTCTCTCTCAAAAATAAACAAAAATTTAAAAAATAAAAAAAAAGAAAATCCAAATTTGTGGAAGTCAAATTTATATGTAACCATATAATGTATGCTTTTATTCTCTTGAGTTGGAGATACTCTTGACTATTTTTTTTTTCTTACTCTTTATTATCTTTTGTTTCTTCTTCCAAACTGTGAGCCCAGTGAGGGCAGGGACTATGTTTGTGTCATCTTGCCCACCTCCACTCCAACTTATCTACTACAGACCCAGGTGCAGAGAAGGTTCATTATATCTATTGAATGAATGAGTGAATGAACGAATGTATGAATGAATACCCCGAAGACGTGCAAACAAAGTTTAGGTATTAAAGACATATTTTGAAAAGGATTTAAGTATCTGTTACAAGCTAGATGCTTTCACAATAACCAATTAAGGTAGGTATTATTAATCCTCATTTTATAAGTGAGCAAATAAAATCCAAGAGAGATTTGACCTTTAGGAGATCATTTGACAACTACTAGGGTATAGATCTGGGATTTGAGCCAAGATCTTATGGATGCAAGGATGGTCTACAGTGACTTTTCGAGGTCCCCCCAGCCATGGGTAAGACTGTGTGATCCAAGAAAGAGACCCCAAGCTACTCCTATCTGGTCTTCCTTTATTGGTCTCTTCCTCCTCTGCCCATAGTTCCAGAGAATATTATTCAAATGGCAAATAAATAGCTCCATCTTGTTAAGGGCATCATGCCCATCCTAGCTGTCATAATGGCAGCTAGAATGAGAGCAATGATTTTAATTCCCCTCCTTATGATTTCCTTTTCATCTCTAAAGGATAGAGAATAAGACAGCTTGGTGGCTCCAGATCAATCTCATCTGAGCACTGTGGGGCTATATGCTCCTGGAAGGGTGGCACTGACAGGCAGAGTGTACGAGACACACATGCAATTGTCTCTCAAATGCAGCAGTTTTCCAGCATTACCAATGAGCTGGATTGGATTAAGTATATTTGCACCAAAAGCAAAATAAATATTGCTTTATTTAATGTCACTAAAAGGTTGGGATTCAATTGCCCTTGGCCTGAGGCACCTTCCAGCTGTATTGATTGGCCAGTGTCGGAATGCCAGGCAATCTGTCATCAACAGCTCCTGCAAAATGCTTAGCAGGTGGAGTGGGCTCTACTATGGTGGAGATGGAGGACAGTGGGCAGCGTCCTTTGTCCCAAACACAAAGGATAATTCTAATATATCCCACTCCCTATCACCACCACTAGGATATTTAAAGGATTTCCCTCACATTCCCTCTTAGACTATCACAACAAGGATGTGGCCTGGGCTATAAAGGTAAAGCAGAGGATGGATAAGAAAATACGTTCCGAGTTAGAAAGACTTGGGTTTGTGTCCCAGATCTACCACTGAGTAGTTTTGTGACCTTGGACAAATTCATCTGTTTTGCTCAAAGACCTGAAAGCACCAGGAGGGCAAGAAGTGAATCTATTTCATTTGCCATTGAGTATTTCATACTAGCACAGTGCCAGATACACAGCCAAACCTCCATTAAACTGTATGAATAGAGGTTCAGAAAGTGTAAGTAATTTGTCGTAGTCCATAAAGGATAAGTGATACAGGCAAGACTTGAACCCAGTCCGCCAGCTCTAAAGCCTATATTCTTAGCTATCACTCTATGCTTGATTTTTTAAATGTGTATTTATTTTGAGAGAGAGAGAGAGAGAGAGAGACAGAGAGAGAGAGAGAGAGAGCATGCACACGCACCTGCAAGAGGGGGAGGGGCAGAGAGAGAGGGAGAGAGAAAATCCCAAGCAGCCTGAGAAGTCAGCACTGAGCCCAGTGCAGGGCTCCATCTCAGGAACTGTGAGATCATGACCGGAGCCGAAATCAAGAGTTGGATGCTTAACCGACTGAGCCACCCAGGCGCCCCTCTCTCTATTCTCTTACCAGTCCTGGGAGTCAAGTCAGCACCCGAGTGAGGGGACTCATGTGAGGTGAGGGGTGGATGCAACATCCTTAATTTTTAAATGGGGAAACTGAATCTCAAGTGGAAGTTGACATGAAAAGTACCCCCTTTATGCAAGTTGACAAAAGGTACCCCCTCCAAGTTAGCAAGCAGGTGCCCCTTTCGAATGGGTGAAGTATGCTTGCTCTGGCCAGACATGTGGTTGGGAGCAGTCACAGTTGGCCTTGGCCCTTCACCAGGAGTCTTCGGGCAGTGCACAAATTGTGTGTGCATGTGAGGTGGTTCAGAACATTCCCAAGGTTCATAGCAGAGCTAGAATGAGGTAGGACTTCCTACCTCCAAGGGTCAGCAAGATCTTTACCCTGTAATGGTGGCCTTTCTGGCAAGGTGGTGGGATCGGGAAAGGGAGTACTCAAACCACACCTGGAAAAGGGATCATCTTTAACCTTAAAATTCCTGTGCCCTTTCTCCCAGAACTTATTACTAGTGGATAAGGAGAAGCTTTGTTGGAGTGCCCTCTCCCTTCTCATGGAGAACATGTGCTCTGGGGATTCAGCCTCCTCCCTCCAGTCTCCTGCTTGGCAGCAATACCAGGCTTGGGGCAGGGGCGTTCCACATTGTGACTTAAAACAATTCTGGGGCTCCTGGGTGGCTCAGTCGGTTAAGCGTTGGACTCTTGGTTTTGCTCAGGTCATGATCTCATGGTTCGTGAGTCTGAGCCCCACATTGGGTTCTGCGCTGACAGCACAGAGCCTGCTTTGGATCCTCTCTCTCCTCTCTCTGCCCCTCCCCTGTTCCTGTGTGCACGCTCTGTCTCTCTCTCTCAAAATAAATAAACTTAAAAAAATTACTAAAGAAAAAACAATTCTGAGAGCCAGTCACCAATTGGAAGGACCCAAGATTTCATAAAACCCTATCATCACATTTCAAAGACAGGGAAACAGAGGCCTAGGTCACATAGCTATAAAAAGTAGAGCTGGAAGTTCATTCCAGAACCAATAGATTATTTTTCCCTCCATAAGAACACTGACAGGAGTCAAAAGAATCATTTAACAAGACCCAAGGGGGAACATTTTCTAAAGGAGTGCACTGGCTCTTGGGGTTAGGAATCATCTCTTTGAGTTTTTTAAGTGAGAAAGGGCAAAGGAAACGCAAAAGAGAAGAAAAGTCCTTTAGGCCTTCACAAGCTCTGGGAGCAGGTGAGACCCCTGCCCACCTGGTCTGAGCCTGAAAAGTGGCTTAGTTTGCATGCAGACTCTGGAGCCACATTGCCTGGATAAGATCCTGGCTTCGGACACATATTAGTTGTGTGGCCTCTCTGTGGCTCAGCCCTCATCTGCAAAATGTTGATCTTGTTACCTCAGAGGGCCGTTTTGAGGATTAAACGAGATCAGCCGTGGAAAATGTTGGAGACAACTGCCTGGTTTGAGATGAGTGCCACACATATGTTAACTGGTCTTATAGTTTGGTCTTGGTATGACTGCCAGGGCCCTCCACAAATGGGTCCTCACTTATTCCTCCAGCTTCTTCAACCATGTCCCTAATCTGTATACCCCACAAGGCTTACACATTTTATATCCTATGAACTAACTGCAAGAAGGTGCCCCTTCCTGTGGACTGATGCAATTCCTCCAAGTCACAGGCTGATCAGGCCTAGGCTGCATGCCAGCCTCCACCTGCCTTCTTAGCTGGTGCCTTTGTGTGGTGTGTGAACCTACACTGTGGTCTGCAGCTGTGACCATGTGCACCAGCCATGTCAGACCACTTGGCATTCTCCAAGACTTTCTGCTCACTCAGGGCTCAGGCAGTAAGGTGGAAGCTAGGCACTGGGGCTTCAAGGCAGCTCCCTGGTTTTGACTCCTGGATCTCCTATATCTCAGGACCTTGGGCTAGTTGTTCAACCACTTTATGTGCTTCCGTTTCCTTGTCTGTAATATGAGGATAATACAAGACCCTACCTCACAGGTTGAGGGGGTTGTTGGGAGGAACCTTCCATTGCTTTCAGCCCCAACAGGGACTCTTGGTCTCCAGCAATAAGGAGAATGGCTTCCTTTCCATCCCTTGTTTCCACTCCCCCAAGGGAGTCAATGAGACTTATCTGATTGGTCCCCTTGAGAAAAGGGGCAGAGCCTGTTGGCCCTGACTCTCCAGGCCTGGCTTGCTGGGATCAGTGACCCTTCTGGGAAGGACCTCCTCTCTGCCACATGGTATGCCTTCTGAGAGGCATCTCACCTTCTGCTTGGCTTGGGGCTGGTGGCGAAGTTGAACTTTGGGGTGAAGTAAAAGGAGGCCAATTTTAGCCACATAGATAAACCATGCCTTCCAAATCCTGATTTTACCAATAATAAACTTGTATTTTGACGCCTATATTTATGATCCCTCAATCACCTTCTAAATTGGTAGAAGTAGGGAGAGAGTAGGAGCAGGAGTATGATGAGTTCCATCTTCAGTGGAAATAATACATAAAAACAGAACAGGGCCTGGTAGCTTGTATCAGTTCAATTAATGCTTGTATTGTTATCAACACTGTTATTACCTAACATGATTATTCCTCTGTTTTAGAACATGTTGACAATCTCCCCCCTGGCGAACTCCCCCTTATCCTTTGAGGCTCACCTCACCAACACCTCCTCCTTGAGGGCAAGCACAGGGCAAAGCCCACCCCAGTCCCCCAGTGCCTAGTATCAAGTGTGTGCTGTGTCAACATCTGAGGGAAAGAAGGTGGGGAGGGGGAGGAACAGACAGAAAGAAGAAGGGGAAGAAATGATTGAGTGGAAAGGCTTCTTAAGCAGAGTTGCCAGGAAAGGCACAGGTGTGAGCAAGAGCAGGCCAGTTCAGGGCCCTGCAACGGCCCAGGAAGGTGAGGGGAGCGGATGGAGGATGTTAGCACAAGAGCAAGGTGGACAGTGGGAGATGAACCTGAGAAAGATGTTCCTGGACACTGCATGCCTTGAATACCAGGCTACGGGGTTTAGCTTCCTTCTAATGGCGAACAAGGAGCCACAGGAGGATTTTACATAGACAACTAACACTATTCAAGTGGTTTAAGAACTAAGACTAGAAATGACAAAGTTGTTGATTCTACTGTTTTGCTCCTCCAGAAACCCCAGCCACTCATTCTGGGTTACTGTCTCCTCAGAGGCCTGCCTTTGCCATAGAATCAATTATTACAATCAACTTGCTATCAACTCTAACTTTGAAATGCTATTCAGCTGCTTGCAGGGACAGAGATGGGGGGCTGCCTCCACAGACATCTAGCCATCTGGCCTTTTCTGTGGAACCTGGCTGGGAAGCTCATTTGAATAATTGGTTTTGGCGGTGTGCACTTGTGGGTTAGACACCTGATTACACTGCCAGCCCCAATGTCCTTTCAACCTCCTTAGAAACATCGCTCAGGTTACATAAAGCAGGAGAGAGTTTCTGGGAGGTGAGGCTCTGTCTGGTCCCTGTTGTCACTTGCACTTCATCTTGACTAACGATGGAACTCACTCACTGTGTGACCTTGAGCAAGTTACTTAGCCTCTCTGTGGCTTGGTCACTTCTTTGTTCAAAGAGAGAGAGTGACTCCTACCCTGTCTATGTCACAGGCTTCTTGTAAGGCTCTAAGAAAAGGTGGGGGAGTTGTGACCTAGAAGAAATGCAAGTGGAAAGATGTAGGTTAAGGAGAGCTCAATGTCAGGAAGCAATGTGCATGTGGGCTATATCAGGAGAAGTACGTCCGTGGAATTAGGCTTGTGATGGTCCCTTCCTACTCCTCCTCCACTAGCTAGCTCTATGAACTTACGGGACTTTCCTAATCTATCTATGCCTCAGTTTCCTCATCTGTAAGGTGAGAACAATGACAGAGTCGTTCTGAGAATTAAATGAAACACTACATGCAAAATGTCTAGAACAGTGGCAGGCCCAGGAGGTTCAACAGAGGTGAGGTGTTCATCATCACCATCACCATTATTATCATTGTCATCATCATAACTGTTCAGTTCTGGACACTAGGCCACAAAGACAGACAACAACAAACATCTGGAGCTTGTTGAGAGGACAGCAGGAATTATAGGGAGAGGAGTGGATTTCAGATTACATATGAAAAGTCCCATGGCTTTGAGAACAGGAGTTGGCAGTGGTTGGAGTGGACAGTGGGGAGACGTGCAGACACACAGTCTTCAGACAGCTGAAGAGCTACCACACAGAAGATGGACTAAAATAGAATAATCCTTCAGGGGTGAAGTGGAAGGGATGGGCTGGGGGGTTTAGCATGAATCCAAACCTTCTCCAAGAGTCCAAGCTGGCAGCTTGGTGATGTTTTGGAAGCCAGAGAACCACACCCAAGCCTGGAGGTGGATGAGAAGAGGGGGACCTGGCTGTCATTCAGGACACTGCTGAGGAAGAGCATTGGACTAGAGGTCTCAGCTCCCATCCCACTCCAAGGCTTATGGTTCTGTGACAGAGCCACCAAATGGGGAGAGTGTGGCTGGGATGGGGAGGGAGGCACAGTGAGAAGGGCCTGGCAGCACCTCTCGGTAAGGTGGTCCTTGTAATGGGCCTCTGGTATCCATTTCTAGCTTGATGAAAAGTGCACAGTTTTTATGCTGTCAAAGAACAAATAGAATATCCCCATGCACTTTACATTTTACACAGCTAATTCTGTGTTCTATCCTATTTTGGAAAGTTTAAAATGTTTCCTCCTTTGGATGCTGAGGTGGGCGAGGTCAACAAGTTATGATGTCTGTGCATGTGTATGTATGTATGTTTGTATGTTGGGACTACCTTGTCTGGTATCACCCTCTGCCATGCTTAATGACACTTTGCTGTGCAAATCTCTTTTACTGTCTGTATCTGGTGAATTCCTATATAGCCTTCAAAAACCCTCCCTTGCCACTGGCAGTCAGAGAGAAGCACTGCCTGAGTTCAGGACACGATGTAGCAGGAGGTGACCTCCATAGTAGGCTAGGGTGGGGCTGCCTGGATTCATAAACCTGCTCGGACCCTTCCTGCTGAGGCACCTGGGGCATGTTCCTGGCTGCCTCTGTGCCTCAACTTCCTTCTGTATTTAAAATGGGGCAGGGGCGCCTGGGTGGCTCAGTCGGTAAGCGTCCAACTTCAGCTCAGGTCATGATCTCGCGGTTCGTGAGTTCGAGCCCCACGTCGGGCTCTGTGCTGACAGCTCAGGGCCTGAAGCCTGCTTCAGATTCTGTGTCTCCCTCTCTCTCTGCCCCTACCCCACTCACACTCTATCTCTCTCTCAAAAATAAATAAACATTAAAAAAAATTTTTTTTAATGGGGTAAAAGAAACAGACTCATAAATACAGAGAACAAATTGGTGGCTGCCAGGGGTAGAAGATGGGCAAAATAGGTGAAGAGGATTGAGGGGAACCACATTCCAGTTATAAAATAAGTAAGTCCTGGAGATAAAAGTACAGCATAGGGAATAAAATCAACAATTTATAATAACGTCTGGAGACAGATGTTAACGTCGGCTTATTGTAGCGAGCACTGAGTAACGTATACAATTGTCAAATCACCATGTTTACACCTGAAACTGATATTAATATTGTGTATCAACCGCACTTAATATGAATCCTTAAAAATGTTATTTTGAAATTACATTTTTATTGGAATTGTGTAAAAATCTTTCTCCTTTAGTTTTTGACCACTTTGAAAAAATTCCCTTGTGCATTAACTTTAGATGTCCTTTAGTTTTCTTTTTTGGTTTTCTAATAAGTTATTCAAGATTTTCTTATGGATTTCAGTGGTTCCTCATATAGTGATTGAATATTTCCCTACTGTGTTCTTTAGTTCTAGTATGTTATGTTTCGTTACATAAAAATTTTTCATGTGAAAAAGATGGGTTCTATCACTACTTCTGTCACAGGGCTGTTACAAGTGTTAAATGAGATGATATGGCTAATGTACAGTGAGTAGGCACTTAGACATTACCTCTGTTATCTAGGCCTCCGTGGCATCACACACACACCCCTGTAATACAAACACAGGGCTTCTTATTGGCAAAGGCTGCCTCTGATTCCCATCTGCTTCCCTAAGGCCCAGCGCAGGGCCTGACACTCAGCAGGCCCTCAATAAACTTTAGTTAAATTGGATTTATTGCACTGGAGCATCCTTTGTTATGTGAGATCACCAGGGCCAGGAGACATACTGTGGTGCGCGTCCACAGATGGGAGAAGCATCCATTTCCACCGCGGGGTCTGCAGTCGTGCCATGCTATGAAGCTGAATCATTTCGGCACCACCCAGAGGGGTTTGTTGCTCTCCCCCACCTCCACGTTCCCAAGAAGCACTGAGGTTTTCTGAAGATGAGAAATTTCATAGCATCCTGCTATCTTTTGGGTAACTGCGTATTTTATGATGACTAATAGGCAATTACTATGGTAATATTGCAATTCAGCATGTGTGAGGTTTGGGAAATGAGAAATTATGGGTAACTACTTTGGACTCATTTCTATGGTAACAAAAAGTAATTGTCATTAAATACCGGTTATACTGAGGCTGTACCTGGTAATTATAGATTTTTATGCCCAGAAACATAAATAAAACCAATAAATTTATTCAAAGGTCTATGACTGTTTACTTATACGTGGCTCTATGGAATACACAATGACAAGCACCTAATTAAGAAATGCAAACCCAACACAGAGTTCCATATTGTCATATGGAGATGGAGAGTTCTGTTTTTCAAATGCAAGGCAACTCGTGCATTACATATGCTCTGAAGAAATCAACCGCAGTGGGGTACAGGAGGGGGTGGGGCCTTCTTCTCCGCAAAGGGAGTGATGGGGAGAAGGAGGTGGCAGAGACTGTGTACAAATGTTGCAAGGGGCGTGGGCAGCCACATCTAACACAGGACATCGAGAATTGCCAACCCAGTGACTTGACTCGACTGGTGATCGACACAGCCCATCACCCCCTACCCCAATGGCCTTCCAATTGGGAGCTGCCTTGCAGCTTCTTGGCTTTATAATACCTGAAGTTACAAGATCCATCTCTCAAGACCTCTAGGCCCCAGATCTCCCAGAACCCTTCAAAGATGCTCACATGGCATCAGTAGTAGAACCATTCTTATTTTTTTTTAACTGTGGTAACATACACATGACATAAAATTCACAATCTTAATCATTTTTAAGTGTACATTTCAGTGGTATTAAGTACATTCATAATGCCATACTATCATCACCACTATCCATCTCCGAAAGTCTTTCTATCTTGTAAACCTGAAACTCTATACCGGTTAAACACTGATTCCCCATTCCCCCCTTTCCTCTAGCCCTTGGTAACCACCATTCCACTGTCTGTCTTTGTCATTTTGACTACTCTAAGTATTTCATATAAATGGAAATATACAGTATTTGGCTTTTTGTGACTGGCTTATTTCACATAGTATAATGTCCTCAAGTTCATCCATGGAGTAGCCATGCCATTTTTGACAAAGCCTCTGCCCAGTGCTCCTACTAAGTGATGGAAGATGCTTTCCACCTCATTATCTTCTTCCAAGAGGGCAGGGAGAAACTGAGACCAGTGGAGAGAAGTGTCTTACCCAAAGACAACAAGGCTCAGGAGAGTAGGGAACGTAAGACTGCCGGTTCTCTGCTTCTACCTCCAGCTTGAAAGGCAGAGGCCAAGCCTGGGAATGCAGAGTGTCACCATGTGACTTTGAACATGGTTCTTCACCTTTATATGCTCGGTTTCCCCTTTGCTCAAATGTATATAATAAAAACTGACTTTCTTTTCTCAAAGAGTTGTTGTAGAGATCAAATATGGTTTTTAAGTGCATTTAAAAGTATAGTGTCCTGTACAGTAACATGTGGTTGCGAACCAGAGTTTGGTAAATCATAATAGCAGCTCATCATGGTATTCATGCCATCTCAGTGTAATGCGGTCAAGACAGTTGGGCTTAGGAGGCCATGTAGATGCAAGTGAAGGGTTGGGAGGGGATGGCATCCAGCCATAGCTACTCTGCACTGGGATTGTAGCTCTGTGCCGGGGCACTATTACTAAACACTGCTGTTGGGCTTATTTATTCACCCAGAAAATACACATCAGAGGCCCATTCTGTGCTGGGCACTCTGCCAGGCTTTGGGGATATAGGTAGACAAAGTCCTGACTTCATGGAGTCTGCAGTCTAGAGATGGAGACTGATATTAAATGAATGGTCACATAAATCCCCGCACGATTACCAGCTGGGGCCAGGGCTATGAAAGGACAGTGCAGAGTGCCTAGAAAGAGCACAGTGGGAGGCCTGCTCTATCCTGGCAGCTCCGAGAACACCTTCCTGTGAGTTGGCATGAAATCTCAGATTGAACTGGAAAGCAGGCCAGTGTAAATGGAGCACAGTAAGTGAGACAGGACGTACAGTTGCCCTGTGTCACTGTTATACACCATAACATTGCTGCTATATTTTGACATCATCTATTGTGGCCGGCTCCTGTGCAGTATGAGTAGAGTATGGAGTAGAGTCTGTAAACTAATGGAGGCCCTCCCTGCTCCTCCTGGAGGCCGCAGTCCAGGTGCAGATATGGCAGTCTGGCTAGTAAATGCCACCTTCCTCATAAAGAGCATTATCAGTCATGTGTAGCTGCCACCATTTGCAGTTAAATGCTAATTTACTATAAATACCATAGTATAGGTGTTTGTGTCATAAATATAATTTTACATGATTACATCTGTGAAAATCTCCTGCCTTTCCTTCCTAGATTGGATTATCTGTCTCTTTAATGTAGAAGAAGAAAAAGGGGGGAGGAGGAGGTGGAGGAGGAGGAGGGGGAGGAGGAGGGGGAGGGGGAGGAGGGGGAGAAGGACAATGACAGGCATGAGGGCAGGCCTGTCTCATTCTTCACACAGGGTCTGGCGTGTCTGGTGCAGCCTCAGGGAGGAACACAGACCTGCATATCTGCCTGCCTCTCACAGGCCACATGACCTAAGGGGGATTATTTCACTTCACTGAGGCTCAAGAGACTGAATATCCTAAGGGGATGTTAGGAGTGAAAGGGAGCAGGACAGAGGCAGCGATGTGGCCGTCCGTCTGTGTTCCAGCCGGTTTCCAGCAATGTGATGAATTCCTCTGAGGTCGGGCTCTGTTTACTGCCCTAGAATGCTGACAAGTATCCTTCCCTCCCTCCCTCCCACCTTTCCTTCTGTACTCAAACTAATTTGAGTAGATTTTCATTATTTGCCAGCAGATAAATCTCAGCAAGCACCCTCCTTCACCAACTTGTGTGAGGATTAAATGAGATAAGTGTATGAGTGCTTGACATGGCACTGGGTGGGCAAGCAGAATTCTTGGAATGCTATTTCCCAAAATGAGTTTAATAAACTGTAACACCACTCGGGGCTGGGGAAGTGGCAGTGGAGGGGGTGAGGGATGGAGGGGGAAACAAGTTTCCCCTAAAACACTTTCCCTAAAAGTGTTCCCTGACTTATCTTTGGAAACACCGGATACTATAACCCCTCTTAGATTCCTGTTGATTAGCATATTCAGAACTGAAAGATCTTATTATAAAAGAACACATTTAGTTGTGCTTAACTCTATGTTTCCCAGACTTACTCAAACTCTGTGTTCCTTTCTCCCCTATAACGCTGAGGCATGTCCCCCAGGAAATGGGACACGCTGCTGTAGTCAGGGAAGGCTGGTCTAGAGCACCTCTAAGGCACCTTGAAGCCCTCAATCTGGAGTCTTTATTATTATTTTTCACCTTCTCCAAACGTTTAGTAGTGAATTCTCATGACTGTTAGGCTCTTTGTTGCAACTCAGAGCTGTCTTAGCAACAGGATTAATGCCGGTGGTTGGGGATTTTCTCCAGCTCTTATAATAAGAAACACGTATTTTCACTAGGAAAACGTTGAGAGTTTAAACTTCAGTAGAGAACCATTTCTGAGGGTTGGCGCTCTTTTATCCTGAAATCCCCAAATCACAAAATCTACAGCTTGAGGACGTACAGAAAGCATCTAGTTCCCCATCACCACCCCATTGGCCATCTGAAGCCCAGAGAGGGGAGACATTTTGGTCAAGGTCACAGACCTCTTTCCAACTTGCCATCCCTGGACAGCAGATGATGACATAAATAAGTGTGTAGAGTGGACAGTATTGACCTCTTTCTGACCACTGTCGCTCTTGTAATTAAACAGAAATGTTAACATAAATCAAACGGTCTTTCCACCACCATTATCACTAACAGTGCATTCTGTCCAGGGAAGGTGGAAAGGCATTGCTCTTAGGCCTGCAGCAAGCCATAAAACCTTCCAGTGCTAATGAACCATTGCTTGAGCCAATTAAGAGAGAAAGGAAAACTGTCTTTAATTAAGGCATCACATATCCCATGGGCTCTCTCTAACTTATACCCAGAGGTACTGCAAAGCCCCTCTGGACCCAGTTGCCATGCTTTTGGAAAGAGTAAATCAACTCTGTTTAAAATGGACCTGTCTGGGTATTTAAAAATTTGGGTTCTAATCTGAGCTGTACCACTGACCATGGGTAAATCCCATCTCATGTGTAGACCTTGGTTTCTTTATCAATAAAATAATCCTTTTCTTCACTCAAATTCATCAAATAGTTTTTGAGCATCTACTGTGGGCTTATCCCTGCTGCCCAGAATCAGGGACAAAAGGACCACTAAGGCTCAGTCCCTGTTCTTTGCTGGCTTGAAGGCCAGTGGAGTCCACACAATGGGATAAGTCTTGTTCAACAACCAGGCCTGTGGGAGCTTAGAGAAGGGAGTAACTAATTCTGCCTGGGGGGTTGGGGAATGCTTTGCAGAAGAAGAGACATGAGTTGCATTGTGAAGAAGGGTTAATGAGTTAAAGAAGGGACAGCATGTCCTCAGCAGAGGGTGGCCTTGAGGAAGGTAAGGAATCAGGAACCAATAGGACATGTCTAGGGAACTAGGCTTTGTGGCTAGAGCAACAGTTCTAAGAGTACAGGGTGGGAGGGGAGGCAGAAAGGAGGACAGACAGGCACCAGGTCACACAGAATGAATGTTAAAAGTTGTGGGACTCATCCACTCTAAAGAGGTATAATGAGGGCAGTGAAGTTAGACAGCCAGTGGTTCATTGGCTGTGCGACTCTGGGCAAGCCTGTTGCCTCAACTGTCAAAGAAGAATAATAACACTATCTCAGAGGATTCAATATTCTAGCAGATGACCCACCGGGCAGTGAAATTTTAGGCTATATAAATTATGGTGTTCATCCCAGAGAAAGAGAGTTCAAGGTCTGAGCACATGAGTGAGTGTGGGGCTGGCTGGTATGCCCACATCTGAGAGAAATGCTGTTCAGATGACCTGGGATGCCACTCTCCTTCATTAATGATCTCCAAAAAGAAACACAGAATCAAAATAGTCATCACTGTAACCACCATATGATACTCTGCAAAGCACATTTGTCTCCACCATTTCTTTTGATTCTCCCCAGTACCCTGCCAGGTATGTGATCATTGCCTTCATTATGCAAGAGAAACTGAGCATCAGACTGGAAAGCAAATTCCCCAAGGTTACACGGGAAGTAGGTGCCAAAACTGATTCTAACTTTCTTGATTCCAGGTCTAGTGAACTGACCAGAAAACCCCAGCAAGTTACCTCAGGTGGCTGTGCATGAAACATCCAAGGCTCATTAGCCACATTCTCAAAAGCTAGGGTGAGACTTCCTCTAATGAACTCATGGGTAGTAGGAAAATTCTTTCTCAAAAATATATTCCCCTTTTCTCCTTGCTTCCATCCCACCATCCTGTGACTGCCAGCTTCCAAGCATTCTCCCCTGCCCCTTACCTGTAATTGCCTAAGTAGACTCCATCTGGGTTGAGCATTGGTGCAATCTTGAAGACCAGGTGTTCCCGGAGGACACGGGCAATAGGGTGCTGGCTTATGAGGAAGTCAATGATCCCTAGGGAAAGAAAAGCATCTGGGTTAACCTCGAAGTGTTTCAAGAGGGAGGAGCACATTTTGCCCAGCTTGGAAGCAGTAAAAGCTCGAAAGGTGAATTTTGACCTGTGTTGTCAACCATCGTGGGTATGTGGCTATGGATTAGGTGTTGCCTGGAAAATTTTACAAATATATCTCTGTTTCCAAGAGACAGTTCCAAACATAATGTTGAAGCCCATGGGCAGAAGGGAGAGCACATTTCCTGCTGCATAGCCCATGAGAGCTTCTAAGAAAAGAGTATTTGAGTTATGCCTTGGAGGGCCTGGGTTTTGACAGACAGAGATGAGGGAGAGGCAGGATAACCCTAAACAATGAATTAAGAGATGCTCTCCAATGGCTAAGTGTTGATATTGGATTGGATGATTATGTGTTCAGGGACTCAGGGATCTAAACCCTCCTGTTGCTGAGGCAGAGAGAAGGGATTTGGTTAAAGTCACATGAAGAGAGAAAGGCTTCTTCAATGTCCCTACTCTGCCCCTTTCCACTTTGAGGGCCCTCTGTTCACAGACTCTAGGGCTGGCTGTCCTCGCTGATTCTCACCGGCACCAATACCACTTGCCTTCAGGTCACCAAATTTAGGAAAGTTGAATTCTCCATGACTGTACCCCCTCAATCAGGCAGTCCCCAAGTCTCTTCCTTGAATCTAGCAAATCTGCTCTTCATCTCCATCCCTCTGCTGCTCATCTGTTCTAGGCCACCACCACATCTGGCCTGAATGACTGCAAACACTTTTGGAATGTGCCCTCAACAGTGTAGCTAAAGGGATCTTCCCGAAGTGCGAATCTGAGCCTCTCACTGCCCTTGCTGACTTCCTTCTGGTGATGGTCTGCATAGCCAGACAGGAGAGGGGCTCAGGAAACAAACAACCTGAGTCCTCATGCCTCCCTTTTCTCCTCCACATTTCTATCCCTTCTTCAGAGACCTGAAAAAAAATAGGCAAAATGGAGCTCTGGCATTCCATGAAATGACTGTAGAGCTGGAGAATGGTAGGGAAGTGCACGACCCTCCCAAGGTGTAGAAGGGAACTCCTTTCCTGCTGGAGAGAGAAGGAAAGGCATCAAGCAGAAAGAGGCTTTGAACTGGGCCCTGAAAGATAAGTATGTTTTGACAGACAGACAGGAGGAAGCAGCAGGGTAACTAAGAACGATCCATGTGCCAGCGGCAGGCACTTAGCTCCTGGAATGATAAATGGCTCCACAGCATATCCTAACTCTGCTGTGACCAGTGAGCGACATCTCAGGCTTTTCATTAGGCCAGGGCTCAGAATCCATCGGCAGCCGAAAGCCAGTTGGACATCATTTACTTCTCCACCGACGCGGCAGTAGACCAGATGCCCTAATTTATTTGTTGGTCTTCATATTAAAGCTGCAGTTTGCCAGTAAACAGGCAGGGTAATGATACCAGGTGCCCTTGTTAGGGGCTAATAATTGCTTAATCTGTCCACTAATTGACCCCAGCTCCCGGGGCAGCCCTCCATCAAGGAGCCAGCCTGCACTCAGGGCCTGGCCATGCTGCCTCAGAGAATGGCAGAGAATGGCTTCTGGAAATGGAGTAGCTCACCGTGATCCATCCTCCTTCACAGATGAGCAGATTAATTGGGCTGCCAATTAGGCAGCTAATAAAAGGATGAGAGAAAACAAAGCCAGGCCAGAAGCTGCAGCCACCCAGAGCTCCCTCTCCCACAGTGAGTGTGGGGCAAGGAGAGGAGAGGTTTCAGACTCCTCTCTTGGCTTGAGGTCGGATACAGTTCAACAGGGAATGTTGAATCATTCCCATAGATCAGGAAGTTGGTAGGCGAGCCTTTGCAAGTAGAGAGGAATATGAGGAGAAATAGTGGAGAAAGTAAGAGCGCAGAAGAAACGCCACCCCCCAGCCACAGGCCAAAAGCATTGCATAGACTGAGAAAGCAGAAGGACCTGGACACCTGCATTCAAACCCTAACTGGTTATTAGCTGGAGAAGCTGCCAGCTCTCTCTGCCCAGTTTCCTCATCTTGATGCAGGGATTATAATACTCAGTCTGGAAGGCTACTGTGTGAATGGGCTAAAATGCCTGTACTTTAACTGCCTGACACAGAACCTGAAAATTGGGCTTTACTAAAGATTGAGAGGCAACGAGGGGAGAAAAAACAGAATGGGATTTGAAACTGGGGGTCTTGGTCTGTGAAGTTTGCTAGCAATGGGATCTGGGAATAAGGATGCCAAATTGAAGAAGCCAACAAACCAGCTGTCTGAGAACTTGGGTTCTAGTTGTGGCTCAGTTACTGGCTGAGTTTTACAAAGTCTCCAGCCTACTCTCATCTTTAAAGTTAGGAGAAAGAAGTTGGTAATTCTCAAGGACACTTTCCACACTGGCAGTCTGTAATTCCATCTTTTTCTTCCTCTCCCCCAAAGTAGAAGGATCTTCATCTATCAAGTGAGGAGAATAATCTCCCTCCTGCCAGGAGACACAATCAACCTCCTTAGATCAATCTTTGTTCCTTTGGTAAACAAGTTTGCTGGGTCCTTTCCCTTGAACTCATTTAATCAGGAAGGTGGAAGAAAGCAGGACAACAGGAGGGCTGGAGGCTTGAGGGCCTGGGGTAGAGGCAGAAAAAGTGATAGATGATCTGAAATTACAGCCAGGTCATAGAGATCACTGCTCTGGGCCAACCTTGGCCTGGTCATGATGAACCTCGCCATTCAACCCCAAATGGCCATTCATTGTTATTTCTCCTAGTGTACTTAGTTCAGGGCAGGGTACACAGAAGGTGCCTAATAAATGCCCTTTAGGAGACTGGCCCCAGGTATTCATTTAACCTTGACAGAGTATAGGATTAACTGAACAGAAAATCACTCAGGGCTATGTCCGTGCTATAAGCCTAGCATTCCAAGATACATAAGTGGTTCCTGTCATAGAAGGTGCATGGTAGGCGAGAAACACCCACTCTGGTGACTGGCAAAGGCTCAGGTGGGAACAGTCCAAGGAGCCATGAGGACCCAGAGGGCCTGGGAAGGGACTATGGAAAAGGGAGATGTAAAGGATGAGTAGAATGAGCCGTAGAAGGGATGCCAGGAGAAGGTGCTCCAGGCAGGGGGGTCCTGCATAAAGGATAGGAGGTGAGGAAGAAGATGGCCTGGCTTCATGATTAAAGGCATAGACTCTGAAACTGGACTACCTGGGTTTGAATAGCTATGTGGCCCAACCTCTTGGTTGCTCGGTTCCTCAACAGATAAGGAGAGAATAAAATTACCTTGTAAGTCATTGTGGGGATCTCAGTGAGCTAATAGCAAAGGGTCTGGCACATAAGAAACTTATATGCATGTTGTCTGAATCATTGCTCCTACTTGGTTTGGCTGACGCTGTGGGGATGAGGGTGTTGAGATAGAAAGGGAAGAGGTGAACAGTGACTTGCCAGTCCAGCTGAAGGATATGAAAGACACAGGAGACCACTGCCAAGTACAGGGGCAGATCTGGGCTCTCCCAGCTGCAGCAAGGAATGCGGTTTGGGAGGAAGGAATAACGGAGGTCTCGATGACCTGAAGGTGGACAGGGTGGAGGTTGGGGGGCAGACATAGCCGAGAGCCAGCAAACATAGAGTCTTGCAGTCAGGAGCCAGGGTCTGACATGGTGCTGACCTGCAGAGGCTCTGCAGTGACCAAGGCCCAGAAAGTTGTGAGGATGCAGCAGGTGTAGGGGAAGGAATGTGCATACATGGTGATACCAATGATGAGATTATTTGTCTACCATCCCCAAGAGCATCAGAACTCTTCACTGAAATTACACACTCCTGGGGAAAGATGATACCAAAATGACTGAGACTAAGCTTCTGGCCCCTGGCAGAATGGGGCCTCAAAATGGAAAGTAAGTTCAGTTACAGAAAAATAGGGAAAATTATGTTTCCTCTGCCTCTGAGGTTTGGTGATTGAGGTTTGCACCTGCTGTTTGTCTTTCTTCCCTCCAGACTGTGAACTCCAAGATGGCAAGGACAGGTCTACCTCTTTGCCACTATTTTGTCAGTGTCTAGCTCAGTGCTAGGAATAAAGATGGACCAGTGATGGGCACTGTATGTTCATTAGCTGGATTGACCTGTAATTTTATTGGCTCCATTTACAGATAGAAAAACAAAGTCAGGGTGGTGACATCATTTGCTGAACATCTCACAGGGGCCTAGATGGGATGCAGATCCAGTTCTACTGGCTTCAAAATGGTGCCCTTTCCACTAAGGCAATATGGAAGAGTCAGGAGGCTATTTGCATGTGATTTGTAGAATGATTTGCATATATGCATATATGCATATAGAGAGTTCCATGTGAGGTTTATTGTTGCTGTTCTCTACTAAGAGGCAATATGTTGCAGTGGGAAAAGTCCAGGCTTCAAGCAAGATAGTTGGGGGTCTCTGCTGGACCCAGAGTCCAGAGTGTGGGTCACATGATAGCAGCCACTCCAGGCCTTTTCCTGACCTGGCACCAGGCCCCTGTCTACCCTAAGCTGGGTCCATGGGCCCCAAATTATGGAATCAGAGGGAGTCTGGCCTTGAAGAACCTGAAATTCACAGTCTTGGTTCTTACCATCCAACCCCTACCTCTGCTCATTTCACAGATGAAAAGATAAGCTCAGGGAAGTGAAAGGCCCATGACAACCCCTTAGTGGATCTGGTGTTTCACTTATAATATGAGGCTGTCAGGGATAGAGGGGGGGGGTGGAGAAGAGGGAGAATAGGTGAGGGATAGAGGTGGGAGGAAAACAGTGGGGGAGGGGAGGGAGAAAGCGGCAAAGGTGACCACTTCACTGGAGGAAACAGTAGGTTGGGCTTGGTCCTGGTGGTCCTGGTGGTTGTGAGTGGTGTGTGTGTGTGTGTGTGTGTGTGTGTGTGTGTATAACTCTTCCATCTTCTTATCACCTGAGGGTAGCCCTGAAGAATAAACTGCCCGAGGGAAGGCCAGCTCTATCTCCATAGTCTAGGCCCTGGTGGGTACCTTAGCACCTTGGCAGCAGAGCTCACGAATCCTCACAGCAGCCCCTTGAGTGGTCCCAACAACCCCAGGAAGCATCCATGAAAGAACATTCACTCTACCAGAAATCAGACACCTGAGGTCTAGTTCAGGCCAAACCTCTGACTTGCGATACAGTCTTACTGGTGCAGAAATGAGGAGGGTTCAGCTAACGGCTCTCTCAGGAAAGCAGCAAGGAAGGTGGGGTGGCACACACAACACAGGAATGACACCCCAAGGGGTTTGGGTGCCCTGTGAGGGTTAGAGGAACCATACTTGGCACCTGCAAGTGCTCAATTAGTAACACCTATTTAGTGCTTATTGTATTGCAGACACTGTCCTAAATATTTTATGGGTATTAACTCATTTAATCTGCACAACAACCATATGAGGTAGGATGTCTATCATTATTTCCCTTCCCAGATAAGGGAACTGAGTCACAGAGCGGTTATGGAATGACCCCAAGGTCATACTGTACTATGTGGAAGAGCTGGGCTTCAGTGTCAGGCAGTCTAGCTCCAGAGGTCATGATCACACACACTCTGCTACAGGGCAACTCGGAAGCTCCTTTGACCTTTCATGTCATGGCTGGAGAATGAGGATAGTCTGGCCTCACAGAGCCCATGTGTGGGGTTTGGGGCAGCTGAGGGGTGATTGACAATCTGCCGTCCCACGGCCAAGGCGAGTCTTGAGGAAATCAAAGACTTGCCACCCTCACTGGCGCCCCTCCAGAGCTCTGTGATGACATGATTTCACTCTACTCCCAGCAGCAGGTGCGTCAGCAGCTTGGCTGTGAGGACCATGGTCCCAGCCAGATGGGGACGAACAGGCCCCTCATGTCTGTTCCCCGCTCAAGGTCACTGAGCCAGTTAATGTGGAAGAAGCATTAACTGAGCCGAAGGTACCTCAGCCATCACCCTTCCAGGCCTTGGACCCTGCTGCTCTCCCCAGAACAAGGTGGGCTTGGAGGGGATCCAGCTGTGCCCTGTGGGGCTGTGGTCCAACTTGAGAGACCCTTGGGAAAGATGATGCCTCAGTCTCTCATTGGCAAAGTGGAGGAATGAGGCTGTCCTAAGCTGCCTCCAGAGGGATAAATTGTATCTCCAGGGACAGTGACAGAGCTAGGGAAGGAGGAAGACTGGGATTAAAGGGATGGGTCCCAAGCCACATGTGCCACGAATTCACTGTGTGATCTTGGGTAAGCTACTTTAGTTCCCTGTGCCTCCCCATTCTCATCTGTAAATGCACATCAACCATTGTGGGGTTCCCAGAGTACTATGTTCTCCCAGGCATAAAGCTTGGCTTTCTAGCACTTCCCATCTCTGAGTGGGGCAAAAGTGCGTGTACAGGCTCAGGAGACCCAGACTCAAAGCCCCCCCTCTGCTGTTTACTGACTGTGTGACCTTAAGGCTCCTCTTTCTGAGCTCAGATTTGGAATCCCAGAACCAACACAGCATTTGCTCCTCACAGCAGCCCCATGGGATGAACAAGATAATCCCCATTTTCCAGATGTAGAAAATGACACTCCAGGATCCAGCCCTAGGCCTCAAATAGCTCACAGTTTAAAGGGAAGAAATAAATATAAATCAAATACATAACAAATCACGGCAATAAAGATGACCAGTGGGTAACCACAACAGAGGTGCAAAGCAGGGTCTGAAGGGAGTGGGAGAGGGGAGTGGGTATTTTGAACGAACCTTGGGAGATGGGAGATGTTTGCCAGGTTGCAAGGGGTGGGCAAAGGAGCAGCAGATTCAAAGGCCTGGTGATTGGAAGAAGATTGCCTGTTCAGGGTTAAATTGTGTGTGCAGAGGGTGGGGGGGATCTAATGAGGCTTGGACCAGAGAACCTGGCAGGAGCCAGATCGTGGAGGGTTGTAAATGTCATGAGAAGGAATTGGAGTTTATCTTGAGAAGGTAGAGAGAAGGTTTTAAAAGGCTCTGCCAAGGAATAAACACTGATGGAAAGCCTGTGGGACGGCACTGAGTCTATCAACTCAGCACCATCCAGATTCCTTTTTGGAAAAGCAGGCTCAACAGAGAAAGCACCTGAGATGTACTTCTCTGTGTCTCAGGCCTTGTCTGTAAAATGTGATGGTGACCCTGCCCTCTGTCTATTGCCCACAGAGGAGGTGGGCCTGGGAGCTTGGGCCCCCAGAGCTGGAAGTATTGATGGTAAGGCTACTACTATCTTTTTTACAAAACAAGGACAAAATAGTTGTATCCAATCAGCCGGGGGAACAGGTCTGCTGCCAAGTTTAGTAAGTGACAGATGGCTGCAAGTAGAGGGTCTGGTAAAACCAGGAGGGACCTCGGAGAGGTTACTGCAAGGACAGCACTGGGAGGAAAGAGGATGGAAGTGAGAAAGGCCAAGGAGTAAGCTGGAGTGACAGCAGCAGGGAGCCGAGGCACCGGCCTTGGCTCTTCTGAGTGGCTCATCTTTGGGCAATCACTTCCTCTCCCTGAAACTCTGGCTCCTGGTCTGAAAGAAAAGGGGAGGCAATCGTGCCTAATCACAGCACCGTAGACTCAATTATGAATGGGAAAAGAAGACTCATATTAATTTGCATGGTGCCTTAGAGTTTACAGAGCAGATTACCTGTGGCATCTTTGCAGACTGCCATGGGGAAGGGGGTAACATCTGTCCTGAGCGTCTGCTAAGTGCCAGGCACAGGACTGGGAGTTTGTCCATATCCATCTGACACCAGCTTCACAACAGCCTTTGCAAATGGGTACTGAAACCCTAATTATTTTACCTCTAAGGAAACTGATATCACACTGCTAGGAAGTGTGCTAGACAATTTTTGGCCCCAAGACTGTCTGATGGCAAATCACCATATATGTCCACAGCAGTCCACTGTCTCCCTCAAGTTGTATAATTTCTATGTTTTTTTTTTTTTTTTTTTTAAATATCCCTTTGACCTTTTGGTCATTTAGAGACTAAAATGAGACAAATGACTTACCTTCACCAGACCTGGGTTTGCTCATATGTAAAAATATAGTTAATATTAGTTCCCATCACATAGAAAATTTAATATAATTAAAATAAATTATATTAAATTAGCAAAATATAAATAAAATAAAATAAAATACGTAAGGTGCTTAGAACAGTGCTCAGCACATATACAGTGTCACATATTTTATATGTGGTATACCCACTGCACAGGTAAAAATGCAAAAGTATTGGTGAGAATGTGGGACATTACGAACTCTCACACATTGCTGGTGGCAGTATAGAGGTGTAGGTCTCAAAAATTTGGAGATATCATTAAGTTTAAGATGCACATATCCTGTGGCCTGTCAACTGCCTTCCATGGTTATATGCCCTAGAAAAGCATTTTTGACTGATGAGTGGATAAAGAAGATGTGGGATATATATATAATGGAATATTACTCAGCCATCAAAAGGAATGAAATCTTGCCATTTGCAACATGTGGATGGAGATAGAATGTATTATGCTAAGCGAAATAAGTCAGTCAGAGAAAGACAAAAACCACATGATTTCACTCATATGTGGAATTTAAGAAACAAAACGGATGAACACATGAGAAGGGGGGAGAACAGGGAGAGGAAAACAAAGCATAAGAGACTCTTAACTATAGAGAACAAACCAAGGGTTGATAGAGGGAGGTGGGTGGGAGATGGGCTAGTGGGTGATGGGTATAAGGAGGGCACTTGTTGGGGTGTTGTATGTAAGTGGCGAATCACTGAATTCTACTCCTGAAACCAGTATTGCACAGTATGTTAACTAAAATTCAAAAAAAGACAAAAAGAAAATCATTTGCACATTTGCACAAAGCAACACGCATATAAGGACATTTGTATCAGCATTGTTTGTAAGAAAAAACACTATCATCAATGGAATTGTCCATGAGAACAGACAGGTAGTTGAGGTGCAGACAGACATGGAGTGCATGGCAAAAAGAAATGAACTACAGCCACACTCACCAACATGGATATTGGGTGAACACAAGCACCAATGTACACAGAATGATACCTTTTTTTAACTTTATAAAAAGCCCCCAAACATGCAAAACTAAACCCTACATTGTTTAGGCATGCTTACATGCATAATAAAACTATTAAGAAAGACAAAGACAAGATTCAAGCTTATGGTTATCTGTGTGAGGAGGAAGGTGGAAAGCAGGACAAAGGATTTAAAAGGAATAGATAATATTCTGCTTCTAAAGCTGGTGAGTACCTGGGCATTCATTAAATTGTTATTTATATATTATTTATTGAGTATACTTATATTGCTGACCAACGAAATACATATGTATGCATGTATATATATTGTTGACTAAATATACATTTCATATGGATTAAATATTTAATAATAAATAAAAATGCAATTATAAAGAGATATCTCTGAGACGAAAAATTGTGTCTTATTTACCTCTGATTGTCTGATACAAAGCATGCTTCCTGGCTCATAGTAGGTATTTCAAAAGTTGTTTCTTAAGTGAATGACTGAATTAATGAGTGAACAGATAGCTTCTAATCCTTACCTCCCTGCTTTACTGTACTCCTACTAACATACACATTGGCCTGGGGCCAGATTTCTTAATTTTGTAAACAAGAAAAGCCAAGCTAAGAAGTGTAGATGACTCTGTGTGGCTTATCCTCAACATAGCACATATGAAAGAATTCCATTTAGCCCTACCTATTCATCCATCCAACCATTCATCCACCCAGTCTTCCACCCATACATGTAGCTAGTAAACATTTATTGAAAGAACTACTAATGGAGATCAGCTATAACCTCTTTAGAAATGAAGTACATTTGCATCCAAGATAATGACTCTGCATGTGACCACACTGTCCCAGAAGCCATCACAGTGCCCCAGTTGGATGTCGGGGATAGGCACAGGATGCTCATGAGATTTTGCAACTCACCTTGGCACACAAATGAAGAGGGTGTTTCCCCTGGGTGGACTCGTCCCGTGATGAATACCACCTTCTGCTCTGCCCCTTCCCGAAGGTTGTCTGTAACATAAAAATGGAAGGAGGTTGCTTAGGGGGCACAGGGAAAGCTGAGACTACGAGTTGGTATGGGAGAGAGGGGTAGGGAATGGTCTGGGTGCTTTATAGTCATTTCTTAAATCATTGGGTTAGAATCATGCAGGCCCAGTCATTGCTGACTAATTAAATTACATCCCTGGCTACCCAATATTAAAAGGCTACACTCCTGTTCTTTGGTATAATTGATCATATCAATATTACAATCATCTGAAGACGTCATATGAGTGAAGTCAAATCCCAGATCCACTGATTATGACCCTAGCCAAGTTGTGTATCCTTTTTGAGTTTCAATTTAGTAATCTATAAACATGGATAGTGATTAAATAAGCTTACATATTGCCTAGTATACAGTAAACATTAAGTAAATACTGGAGTAAAGAAAGTAGCTATTTATATCAGTAATAGTACTAGTAGCAGCTGCTATTTAACTAGCACCTTTTGAGTCATGCATATTACACACACTATTTATAGTCTTTACAGAAACATGCACAGTTAATATTCCTTTTATAGAGGCAGAAACTGATGCTCAGAGAGGTTATATAACTCGCTCAAAGTTACACAGCTAATAGGTGTGGGTCGAGCTGAGATTAGAATCCAAACCCTTGCTTGGCCTAGATGAAGTAATAGGGATCAGATTTCTCTTTCAACTTAAGCAACTGAAAAATTGCTTATATTATATTTGCAAATATACAAAACAACTGTTTTCAGACCAGAGGCAGTGCAAGACTAATATATGAACAAAGGGACATACATGAAGTGTGCCCTATGATTGCCCTGGCTCTCTGCCAGGAGGCCCATTCCAGACCAAAGAGCAAAGAAGAGTTTCCTGAGCAGACCATGGAAGTCTCACTGCAATTAAACTTCAGAGAGTCTGAAGCAAGTTTGTAGCTTGCACATTCCAGAAAACTCTGCACATTCCAGAAAAGACAGAGCTCTGTGGAAAAGGAATCCTAGAAATCTGTAAAGGCGTCCTTAAGAGTGTTTTCTTGGGTCCCAAGATGTGCATGCATAGGGTCTCCACGACATCACGAGAAAGGATCTCCATGGAATCATGAGAAAGTGATCAGGGAGAAGTGACCTGTGCAGCTCTCAGGGATCACTCAGGGATAAGAATCATTTGAGTTCCACCACCAAAGTGGTATTCCTCACTGATCATTCAGGGCATTCAGTAGAGAACCCAGAAGGGCCATGTCTTAATGGTGGGACTAAACTACTCCAGATTCATTCTAACAAAATGTTTAAATCACAAAAAGACCGAACTGAACAAAAGAAATTTTAACTGCCTGCCATATAAAGTGCAACTCTCTTTAAGGGAAGACAACAAAATCCAGACATGCAACAATGTACAGTTCACAATGTCCAGCATGCAATAACAATCAACAGACATGCAAAGAAGTAGGAAAATATGGCCCCAAAGCAGAGCCCAAGCTCTTGCTGCTTTTACAGAAATCTCATTTGTATAATAAAGTTTAGCTATCATGCAAAGAGATTATAAGACAAAAGCAGTAGCCAAGAGTGACATTCCCAGAAGGAAGGGGTAGGGGGTTACTTAGTCACTGGCACCAGAAGGCCAGATTGACCCAGAAGGGAACCATGATCTGAAGGAAATTCAGAAATAAACATTGTGAGAAGTTGGATTAAAGAATCCTATATGTATATTAGAGGATGACCTGGAGGGAGAGGGGAGGTAGAAATAATTAACAGGCTTTTTTTTTGTTTTTGAAATGCTAGGGACAGGTTATTTTGAATGTGGTTTATGATCCCAATAGTTGCACCAACGTCAGAGACTAAAATAAAAAACATATGTATTAACTTTATTAAGCCTGGTTCTTAATAAAGTCCCAGGCTTGGGACTTGCCTGGTGCATTGGGGTGACCAGTATGGAGGTCATTTCTTCTCTAATCCTAGGCCTCTGAGAGGCAGCAACAAATACAGTGAAGCCAAAATACATTTTTCCCCCCATCCCAACCCAAAAAATAACATTCTTGAGAACTCACTCTGTGCTCAGCTCTGTGTTTGGCACCTTTAGGAACAAACGGGAAGAGAAATTTATGGTTTATAAGAGGAGTTAGACACCTAAGTATTTCCTAGACTAAATATAGGCTCTTCCAGGAAGAAGCTGCACTTTCATGGTTATTTTTAACGTCATTCCCAGGACTCTGTGTGGAATAGGTACTCAGGAATTTGCTATTGAATTAAGGAATAAAAACACTCATACAGATCATGGCTTATCTTATTTAATCTTTATGACACCTCCATGTAGTGGACAGTATGAACCCCATTTCATAGTGAGGAACCAAGGCTCACAAAAGGAAGATCTGTGCCCAAGGTCATGTGGCTAGCAGTGGTGGAGTCGAGCCTCAGTTCCCAGCCTAGGACTCCTCTCCTCCTGGATCGACCAACAGCAGTATCAGATGTCACATCTGCTGCACTTCCGTCTACAATGTACACAAGAGAGTTTGGTTTCGACCCTTTTTGCTGTGGTGGAAGTTGAGCTACTGCCTTAGTGTTTACAATTGTTTTTTCACTTACAAAACAAAAAATGAAATGCCACCAAGACCTTTTAAAAAACACTAACACTGACCCCATCTATCCCAGCAGACCAGAAATGATAAATAGCATTACCAAGGCCCTCAGTGAAGGCTACCTTTATGGATGTCTCCCCTGACCTGGTATCAACTCAATTGCATTCAGCATTTCTGCTGACCACAGAGAAATGCAAAATGGGCATTCTATTTGCACACTAATTTTACTGAGCCCCTGCATCTTCATAAAATGATAACATGGGGCTAATAAAAATCAAGCATCTCGGGTGCTAATATAAGCAAATGTTGATGCAGGCAGGTAACAAATTGCTTTGTCATTTAGGAGGCCGTAAAAGAGCATTATAATCATCTTTAGGCAAAATGGATGGGTCGCCTTTGCTTAGCTTTTAGCTTTCATTTGCAAAATCAATTTAAGGTAATGTAGCAGTTCTGAGGTGGTGTGACATGGGACACCCCCCACCCCCCACTGTCACTGAATCCCCAGACTCATGCAAAGCCAATTAAACATACTCTTGAAGGAGGCAGCTGGGATGATGAAGGAAGTATGCTTGAACAAAGCCAGGGTGGAAAAGAAGCTGAACAATGAGACCAAGAACAACCCGTAAGGGGTGATAAGTCTGAAAGTTCATTGAGGGTGACATGCTCAAGGGTACAAGGGCACACTCAAGGGGAACCGGATAGCCATTCCGGCCTCTTCAGTTAACAGAGGGAGTTTGAAGTCAAATGTGCTTTGTGTACGCACACGCATACACACTCATCCCTTTATCATTATATCCCTCTATCATCCACTATTTCTTTACTTATAAAGTTTTTATTGAACACCTATTAGGTGGCCAGGCATGAGGCATTATTATCTTCATTTTACAGAAAACCAAGGCTGAGAGACATTAAGTGACTCGTCTTAGTGCTCACGGCCCATGATTGGCAGAGTAAGGCTCCACTCAGGCAGTCTGACTTCACCTGTGTCCTTAACTTCCATGCCATTTTGCTTCTTGTGAAGGAGGACAATAATAGAAATCAGTTACAATAGCAACCAAGTAATATTTATTCAGTCCTTACTCTGTGCCAAGCACTTTACATGCATGACCTTATTTAATTTTCATAGCAACCCAATGAAAATATTCCTACCCCTATTTTATAGATTAGGACATCGAGATCTAGAAAGGTTAAACAACTTGTCTACACCTGTGTAAGTAGCACATGTAGGGCCTGGATGAAACCAAGGTCTTTATGAATCTCAAATTTACTCTCTTAACATCTCTTGGAGATTAAATAGATTCCTTGGGGATGATTTTTAAATGCAGTCACAGGGATGCCTGGGCGGCTCAGTCAGTTGAGTGTCTGACTCTTGATTTTGGCTCAGGTCATGGTCCCAGGGTTGTGGGATTGAGCCCCATGTCAGGCTCCATGCTGAGCATGCAGCCTGCTTGGGATTCTCTTTCTCTTTCTCTCTCTGCCCTTCCCCCATCTCAAAAAAAAAAAAAAATACATCCACAAATTCTTTGTCAGTCTCCTCCCTTCAAGAAGTAGAGATAAGCCCTCTTCCATTCAGTGTGGGCTGGACAGACAGGCAGATAGGCTTGCTTTAGCAGATAGAATACCATGGAGGGGGATGGCATGTCACCTTTGACATTAGGCTATAAAAAGACTGTGGCATTCATCTTGAGTGCTCTCTCTCTCTCTCTGTCATCACTCACACTGAGGAATCCAGCTGCCATGACCTGACACTCAGGTAGCCCGTGGAGAGGCCCGTCTGGTGAGGGACTGAAGTACCCAGGAACAGAGGCCAGCCAAAACCACATGAGCGAGCAAGCTTGAAGAGGATCCTCTAGTCCCAGGTGACAACCAGCCCTGGCCACCAACTTCCCCCAACCTCCTGAGAGACCCTGAGCCCGGGCTGCCCAGTAGAGCTGCTCTTATACTCCTGGCCCACAGAAACTGGGAGATTATAAGTTGTTGTGGTAAGATCCTGAATTCTAGAGTAAGTTGTCAGGCAGCCATAGATAACTAATTAATCCCCCTAGAGATGGCCTAAGAAACTTTGTATCTTACCTATTGATGCCCAGCCTGAGTGAGACCAGGGCCATAACCTTGGTGTCAACATGGAGAGCCCTAACCGATCCAATCAGTTATCAGTGGATCTGTGGTTGGTGGAGGTGCTAGAAGATGCCAAGAGGCCCCAGAGAGCACTAGCTGGGCCCTCTGAGGACAAAAGTTCACATGGTCAATTTGGTCTCTCTCTTTCTATCTTCCCTGACAGTAATTTTGACAATAACTTGTCATAGGGAGTGAGGTGTTCTGTGGAGGAGGAAGGGGTGGAGAGCTGGGAGGGGGATGTATAATGTTATAACAGGAGAAGGATTTTTTATTCCTCAGATCTACGCGTTTGTTATTTTCCTGGCTTCATGATCCCTGAAGGCCATCATAAAGTCAAGAAAATACCTTCCTACTGGTTTCCAAACCAAACTGGCTGCTGTGTTTCCTCTAACACTCCAGGGCCCAAACAGGTCCACACTACCACTAAAGCTGGAGAAAAAGAAATCCTGACACCAGTAACAGCACGGTTAGCTGGCATCTGCCTGAGGCCTGCTCAGGGTTAGGATGGCCTGGTCACTGGTCTCCCTGTGCTGGCACCATCCTTGCTGGTCCGTCCTCCACCCAGCCACCCAAGCAGTCTTCCTGAAGTGCACATGGGAGCACACCATTCCCCAGCTTGCAAACTCATGAGCAACTCCTGGCTGTCCTCTCGGCGAGTACAGCCTCATCTGTGTGGCTCCCCTCTGGTAGCTGTTGGTGCTCACCTGTCCATCCCTTCCCCAGGCCCCAGGCTCAGCCAACTCCTGGCAGCTCCACAAGCACGAATGTTCTCTCACACCTCCACACTTGGGTACACGCTTTTCTCTCTGGGGGAAAAAAGCCAGCCCCCATCTCATCTGTCTGGCTTACTCCTACTCAGCCTTCCAGACTCTGCTCGGATGTTCCTCCTCTGAGGAGGGAGAGAGGGAACTATCATGCATCCAGAACTTCTTCTAGGCCAACCCTGGTGTTAATGTTGTGCTATATCTGATTTCCTCAGAGCAATAATTTTGATTTTCCCCTATAAAATATGGCATATTGAGGGTAATGTGAGGATATCATTCTGCTGTTGATACTGACAATAAAGAGGGAACAGGAGCTGGGAATGATAGTGAGAACATGCTCAAGGTGCAGAATTTCTTGTACATAAATTTATGAGAAAAATGGCATTTAGGAGGCATCGATAGAGCTTTTTCAGAGGCACTGGAGAACCAGTGAATTCATCTGGGTAGAGCTGAGGCTTGATGAAGGGCAACGACATCCAGCCATGCTGACTGAGGGTGAAGCCAGCAGAAGGGGAGGTCTGGAGCAGGGAGACTGAGAAAGACACTGGTCCCTGTATTTTTTCTGTCCTCTAAGGGGGTCCCAGCCAGCTGGCTTCCCAAGCAGATGGACCAAGGCTCACATCCAGGCCCCACAGATTATGGCCCGTGAGTCCTCGGGTAAATTACTTACACATTCTGAGCCTCACTCAGTTCCCTGTGAAATGAGAGTAGTAATCCCCAGCTCACAAGAAAAACCTAAGCAAGAGACTTTAAGTCCCTGCCCTATGGCATTGCCTATAATTGCAGGTCCCATTTATTGAGAGAAAAGCCACAGGAATAGGGTTTCTCAGTACTATGGATATTTTCAGCAGGGTAACTGTTTGCATGGGGCCCTGTGCTGTGCACTGTATGATATATCCCTAGCCCCTGCCCACTAGATGCCAGGAGCACTCCACTCCCCTGTTGTGACAATCAAAAATAGTTTCAGACATCCCCAAACGTCCAACGTCTCCTTGGAGGCAAAATAGCCCCTGGTGTGAATATTTTATAAGCTTCTATAAGAATACTCTACCTATTCAGACTGGCCTTGTCACTATCTTCCCAAGCAAACTTTTAATCTCTTAGATTTTCTTTTCCCCAACTCCTCCCAAAAGCCTTCCCAGATATCTCCAGACTGTAGTGCCCTCACCCTCCTGTCTCTGACTTCACAGAGTTCATCTGGATCCCCTCATCTGGCCATAAATCATTGGCTGCCTTGCATAGCAGGATCAAAAGTCACATCTCAGATATGGTATATCAGGCAGAGGTATGCAATGGACCTTCAGGAACAGGCTGATGGCAGGAGGGCTCTCCCTGCCACCATCTGTCTTGTTCCTAGCACCCTCCAAGCACCTCCAGAAAACAGACCCAGAGCTGCCCACTCTGAATTCCTGCTGAGGTGGGGTCTCCTGGGAAACAGAAGGGAGGCTCTGAGACTGCCTCTAGGAGCTTTACTGGGAATTACTCTCAGGAACACTTGTGAGAGGTGGGAGTTATGCAGGATTGAGGCGATCTCTAAGGTGACTTCAATCAATCCCATGGGGAGCTCTGGGCCAGGAGGGCCCTGCGTGGTTGTTCCAGGAGGCAATGGGGCAGGCTCTGTCTCACACTGACTGGATACTGGATGCAAGTTGTCTCCAGGGCAGGGCTGGGACCTCAGGCAAGGCAGTGTCCTTTGGCTGAGTGCAAGTTCCAGGGAGGAAATCAGCTGTGAGCTGTCAGCCCCCACCACTCCTGGAAAGGGAGGGAATTGGTCCTGAAGGGGAGTGGGCAGGGTGGTACCCACACTGTCTACTACACCAGCCTTTAGCTGAAGCAGCTGAAGAGAACAGGGCAGACCTTAGGCCAAAAAAAAAAAAAAACCAGGAAGGCTGAGGACGAAGGGCTGTTTAGTGCAATTCCATACACAAGTTCTAACACTGATCAAATGCCAAACTTGGGGCTGGACCCTGAGGACATGGAGAGGAACCAGATGCTGTCCCTGCCATCTGGGAGTTCAAAGACTAATGGAGAAGAAAAGCTCAAGCCTGGCTTTGCAGTTATAAACTTGAATCCTAGAGTCAAGCAGGTGGGTTAAACCCAAGCCCTGCTGCAAATGGCACTGAGCTCTGAGATCATTCATTTCCTCATCTGCAAAATGAGGATAATGATATTGACAAGGGATCTTGTGAGAATTAACTGAGATAATGCATTGGGTTTATGCACATGACCTGATGCATAGTACATACTTAAAAAATGGTACCTTACAAATGCTTAGAGGTCACTTGGTCCAGCTACTTGATCTTACAGATGCAGAAACTGAGGTCACTAGACTGTAAGCAACACTGGAGCCAAACTTTGTCTTTTTCACAATTTGTATTCCAACGGCCTCTCACACAGAAGGTGCTCAATAAATGCTGGTGGAATAGTTGTAGAGTACTTGTTGCCCTTTGGTTGAATGAGCTTATGAGGCTAGAACTGAGTGCTCAGGCTTTCCCCAACAGGTGCTCTGCCTTTCATCTCTCCCAGCCTCCAGAAATTCCTCCCCAGATTCAGGTTGCAGCTTATTAGCAAATGCAAATTGAATTACGCTGTGCCCTTTTGCAACAAGGACAACAAAAACAGTTTCCCCAGGAAAAGAGGGCGAGAAGAGGTGAAAGCTGGGATGAAAGTCGAAGACAATACATTCTAATCAAACTTGATAAATATGTAAATTAGAGCAGCTAAACAGTTGGCTTTGACAAATGACTTGTCGGTAATGGATTTTTCCACAGCTAAGGCGAGAGTTCAGCCAGCCTGCTACTTTCCAGGCCGGCTGCAGCGGGCTGATGGGGCTGATGGGGCTGATGGGGCTGATGGGGCTGATGAGGCAGGCACCAGGATGCTAGGAGGTGGAGCAGAGAGCTAATGCTTCCTTTGATGCCATTTGTTGAGCACCTGCTGGCTGCTGGGCATAGTCTTCGAGGGGGAAAAATCTCCTCGATGAAGAAGCCTAAGGAAAGCCAGGGAAGGTCCAGACTCACCAGACTCCAAAGCCTTGTGTCCTGAGGGGCCAAAGCAACCAGCTGTTGAAGAACATAAACTCAGGGTCTCCAGTGGTTCTATTGCCGCCTAGTGGTCTCACCAACTCAAAAGCTAGTGCCTTTCAGTTTTTTCTCCCCCCACAGGACCTGACACAGTGACGGTGTTCAGAAAAGAGATTTCCTTAGCTTGCTACATAGCTCCAAACAGACCCCTTCAAATACCCACTCTCATGTCTGTTTTTCCATCTGCAAATTAGCTGCTGGATATTCCCAGATACGGAATATAAGATAAAAAATTAGGTGTTGGATATTCCCAGATATGGAACACAAAGGGAAAAAAAAAAAAAAGCTGTTGGAGGCAGCTCAGCTGAAAGCCCAGATAGCATGCAGTAGAAAGGAGCCCTGGATCGCAGATTCTCTGAAAAATGCAAGACCATTGTCATTTCATTGTAAGCATGAAACGTGTGTGTGTGGAGGGGAGGAGGGTATTAGCAATAGACAGCCAGAATAATTGCTATGAAATTGATGATTCTAGCAGGTTTTTAAACAATAGGTGAGAGGTGGTTACAAAGGAACAGGTTTTGAGCAGTTTCTGTGTGCCAAGCACTTTTCATACATTATGATCCAGGTCTCACCAGACTTGGGAAAATGGTTTTGTTTTCCTCTTATCACAGATAAGAAATCTGAGGTTACGTGCATTGCCCAGGGCCACCCTTGCCAACAAGCAAGAGTCACAGGTGGAATTTGAATCTGGTCTTTCTATCTCCTGAGACCAGTCTTTCTTCTGACACCTCCAAAGGGAATAGTTCATTCCTGAGTTATACCAGATAAAAGACGTTTTGTGTGTGCAGGCATGCAGGCCCATGCATAGATCTGCCTTGACTCAAACTCCTACAAATTCCTGAGTTTTTTGTACAAAGTTATCAGAACTGAGGTACAAACAGAAATTCAAGTTGAATGGTTTGCAGGCTTGGAAAGACACTATTAATACAATTTCCCCAAACAGAGAACCAATATTTATGAGTGCTTGAAGTGCTCCAGGAAAAGAGTTTCCTGGTAGGGCTGAGAGTAATGTGATCCACACCCAGGGCTGAATATCCGTCTTGCCCAGCGCTGGAGGAATTCAGATTTGAAGAGTGTTCTTTCCTTCCTATTGAGATCTTCATTGACTCGTATAAAAATACCACTTTCAATCTCAAATCCCCACTGGCATCTTTATATAAGCACTGAAAATGCTACTGGGCTTTGGAGATTTCATTTAATGAAGGAAAAGTATTTCTATTAAAGAGTGTAATTTTTTTTTCTCTCTCAACACAACATCTTCAGAGGAGCCAGGGAAGCTGGATTGTTCCGGCCTCTGAGAAAACGAACGAACCCACGCCTCACCCATGACGTGGTTACACAGACTATGAAATGGCAACAGCCAAGGAAGGCAAGGAAGGGTGGGTAATGAGGAAAAAGAAGAGTGATTATAATAGATAAACTCCCACATGCCCATGACTTTACAGTTTAGGAAGCACTCTGTCTCTCACTAGGGGGGAGAGTTGTCACCACTCAAACTCAGTCCCCCATCTGTATGGTCTGAACAGTGGCCCCCTGCCCCTCGTGGGCCCTGTAATCCCTTCTCAGGCACACGACCCCACTCTCCTGCTTCGGATCCTGCAGTGGCTCCCTGTATGCTAGAAGCAAACCCAGCTACTCACTCCCATCCCCCACCTCTTACCCCTCCCTCACTGCTCGTCATGCTTGCTTCCACACTGGGGTTCTTTCCAGTTTCTCTGCCTGGTCTAGGTGGGCGGGGTGGGGGGGGGCCTCCCCTGGGTTCTATGGGGCTGGTTCCTTATTGCTTAAGTCTCTTCCAACAAGGACAGTCGCTCCGAGGCAGCAGGAACTTTGTCTTAAGTGCTATGGACCCAGGCCTAAAGTGGCACCTGGCAGACACACGTGCTGATGGCCTATTGGTCGAGTCAGTAAGTACAGCTAACTGGCATTGAGTGATGTGTGTTGAGGAAGGGGAGGACCCCAGGAATAAGACTGAAGATGAGGTTGAGGTCAGCAAATTACCCAAGGTCATACAGCTGGTAATGGGTGAGAACAGATCGGATCCCTGTAGGATGAATGTTAAAATCTGTGTTCATTCTGCCTCCCTGGAGCTCCTCCAGGCCCTCACAGAGGGGCCACCGGGTGCAAGGGGGTGAGGGGCACTTACGGCTGTGCCACTCACCAGCTGTGTGGTCTTGGGAAGGTCCATACGTGTCTGGATGCCTTGGTCTCCTCATCCGTAAAAGGGGAATGATTTTGAGTAGTCCTGAGGACTAAATGAGTTCAAATAAAGCACCAGTAGTAATAGTGCTTGTCACAGGATAAGCCCTCGACTACACGTGTGTTATTCTGAGTCATTCAACAGATACTTCTTGGGCTGCCCGCCACCCCCTTGCCCTGTGGAGCCTTCTGCATCCCCAGGCAGTCAGGTGCCCTCTGCTCTTTTTCCTCCTCACCCCTTCCACCGTGACAGCAATTGCCCATCTCTATGATAGTAATTTGTTTCACTCTCAGGGCCTGCCTTTCCTCTCTGGACACTCGGAGCTTTTTGGGGGCAGAAGCCCTGTCCTGTTCATCTCTTCCTGGCACTCATTTCCTTTGCTGGAGACAGAGAAGGACATTTTGACATGGTTGTTTTGATGCAAAAAGTTGCAAAATGGTCGCATCAAGATGTAAAATGCTTTTGAAAATTAGCAGGTATTGTGTGAAGTCACTCCCCAACACCCTGCCCCACGCATGTCTGACCTGCACTCTCCTTCCCTCCTACCGGCTCCCTACTGCCCCTGCTCCCCTCATCGCCAGCCTGGACCTGGAGCCCACCCAACCCTAATCTCTCCCCTCCCTACCTCCCCTAAGCCCCCTCAGAAGTCTTACCAGGGAGGGGGAAGTTTGGGGGCCGAGGGGAGGTAGCCTGAAATGTCTCCTTGGCACATTATCTGGTAACGTTTTTTAAAAAGGCTGAAGGTGTAATGGTTTGTGTCCTTGGCTGTGTCAAAATGTCCCCATATCAAAATGGCTGGTGTCAGAGGAACTACTTCAACATGGCTGAAACAAAAGGACTGTGTCAAAACGGTATGAACTCTGCAAAGGAGCCACCTGGCGTGTACCGGTCCTTGAGAATGGATTTAAAAACATACACCATTGTCAGCGGCTTAACAAAAAATCAGCTACACTTAACACCAACTCTCCTTGTGGTAATTCCTTTTTGATCCACTGAGGATGTTTCCACCACTATAAGGATCAGAGAAGTTAAGGATGCTGCCTGAATTCACACAGCAGGCTGCAGAACACAGATGCTTAGAACTGAGTATGGTCTAATTAACCTCCCCCAGTTTACAGGCAAGTCACCAAGAGAGAAAGTGACTTGGATTTTCACGTGTTGGACCTGGAACATGTGATCAGCTCTTGGATAACCTCTCTACCCTATGCACTGGATTCTGGATCGCAGCATCACTACTGGTTCCAGGCACACTCTCAACAGAATGGAACAGCCGCTGACAAAGCTTAGCTAAAGCTCTAACTGCTAAAGTCCTAGGCATGCCACTTGAAAATTGGATTGGGCAAGTTCTCAGTAAAAGAAACTTTAGTGTCCAACCAGGCAGGTTGTCAATATCCCATTAGCCAGGCAGCCTACTGGAGCAGGAAGGCCTCTTGGTGGCCCCGGTACATATTGGGGAAGGAGGACTTCTGCTGTGTGGGGCACACTCACAGAGCTATTTGCATCTATATCCACAATTGGTATTTCTGTCATCTGCTGAAGAAATAAACCTCTGGTTACCTGAGTTAGGAAATGATCTATCCCTACTATCTTTTTTTAATGTTTATTTATTTCTGAGAGAGAGAGAGAGAGAGAGAGAGAGAGACAGAGAGAGAGAGAGAGAAAGAGAGAGAGAGAGAGAAAGAGAGAATGAGCAGGGTATGGGCAGAGAGAGAGGGAGACAGAATCCCAATCATGCGGGTTTTGAACTCACTTGCCATGAGATCATGACCTGAGCCAGATCCAAGAGTCGGACGGACGCTTAACCGACTGGGCCACCCAGGTGCCCTATCCCCACTGTCTTAATGGCTTCATGGCTTAGACTGAATGGAGTCTAGCTTGAGTAAAATAAATTATAAAAACTTAATTTACAAGAACATATTTCCAGAGGGTGTGTTTACAGAGTGGTGTTATCCTTGGCTAAGGCTTCTAGGATAAACCTGGACCCTTGATAGAAATTCTGCCTCGGATTATCCCTGGGGCACATGGACTGGAGCCAGGCCAACCTGGGTTTTAAGCTGTGTGACTGAGGTAAGCTGCTGAACCGCGGTTCACTCAGAGGCTGAGGAGAGGGATGTAAATTATAGGGACCCACAAAGGTAGCCCCTGGTATTGCTGGTTTCAGAAGCCGCAGGCCCATCGTGGGCCAGACGGTTGCATCTAGGAAGGCGCCGGGGCCTGAAGGGTCAGGCACGTGTGGGCTGAGAGCTGAGAAGCGGTCTCACATAATGGTTGCAAGCAGGGGCTCAGGCACCAGAGCAGTGACCCCACTGCCATCTGGGTATGTGACCTTGGGCAAGCTACTTCACTCTGTGCCTCCCTCAGCCTTCTTGTCTGTAAAATGGGGGTCATAGTGGACTATCTCATAGTCGCACCCTGAAGAGTAAAAAGTTGGTCATTTGTAAAGCACTTAGTGCAGTATCTGGCACCCAGTGAATCTTATATCGATGTGCGCTTGCTGAATAAAGTAAGTACTGATTAATGATACCCATTCAGGTGCCCAGGTCTGCAGAGGGAGATGTTCATCTTGGGATCCTCCTCTGTGACAGGCACCTATGGATAATTATTTGATACTTCTCTCCAGATACATAGGCAAGAAACACATTTTATACTCTGGTTCTCTTCCCTGACTGCATATTAAAACCACCTGGGGAGCTTTTTAGAAATACTGCTGCCCAACTCTCCTGCTCCAGCCAAGGTTCTGGGGACAGGGCTCAGAGCAAATTATTCTTCTAATGTGCAGTCGCAAGCAAGAAGCACTGGTCCAGCGTGAGATCCAGCGTGGGCCAGGTCTGGATCTCTGTCTTACTACATCATCAGTCTCTCAGATGGCCTCGCAGCCCCTCAAGTCCTAAAATACTGTAATCCAGGAAATCTGGAGGACTCAGGAGGTGGCTTAGGATGGCCCTGATCAAACTACATTAGTCATAACAACAAGGAGAAGGTATGGGAGTGAGTGGACAAGGAACTATGCATAGATCAAGCAGATAATTTCTCACAGACACCGTCCCTTCCTGGGAACAGGACAAGATTACTAAGATAATAGAGGTGTGTGTGGCTCCTCTGGAACTTCCAAAGCTAAGAGCAAACAGACTGGATTTATAGCAGAAACGGAGTCCACATGCCTGAGAAGGAGGAAAGGCCTTTTTCCAAGGACAAAGGAGGAAGATTAATACATTTGCAGTTGGGGGACATAGAGGGCCCCAGGTACATGCATGCCAGGATACTGAAGCAGGTTCCTGGACACTAGAAGAGAAAAAGGGAAATCATGGTAGCTGAGCATCTGGTCTATGCAGGCCCCGGGGGGCACACTGTGTATCTAATCTCATTCCTTCCTGGAACCTCCTGGAGAGCAGGTGTTCTGATCTCCATCCCATAGACCCACAGGTGGTGAGCAGCTGTGCCAGGATCCAATCCAGCTCGCTCTGATTCCAGAACCCCATGCTCTTTCCCCCATGGCTCAGTGCCTCACTTATCCAGAGTTCCCTGTTCACATAACCTCACACACCCAGAACACACAAAGAGCCCAGAAGGAAGCATAAAAGAGTTGAGAATGACCCAAATCCAGACCCAGAGTCCCCACCTTAAAGGTACAGTCGAGTTTCAGGAGAGCTTATTTGGGACACTGGGGTGACAGGGAGAGAAATCTCACTTTCTGGAGCAAAGTGGGAGTTCTCTAAAACTAGTCTGTAAGCACAGAGTAATACAGGCTGGGAACTGGCAAGGTCACCATGAGGAGACTGAGGACCTCCCAAGACACAGTTTTCGACTGCCTGACCCTACGAACACATCTGAGGGAAGCAGGGGGCAATTGGCAGTGAGCTGATGCCTTTGAGGAGCTCTGACAGGGCTGCGACAGGCCTTGCCTGTCTCTGTATGGGGAGAGGGCAGCTCGACAGCCCTGAGACGAGGGGCCTGCTCACTGGGAGTGACCCCGTGGTAGGGGTGACCACACTGGGTGGCCGCAGCCATGGGGCCCACCCTTACCCACCCCTGAGACCCTTCCCTCTCACCTCTCCACTGTACTTACTCAGCTGCCTCGGTGCTGTTACCCAGCTTCCCCCCGGCTCTCCCTTGTCCATGCTATTTGTCCCTTGTCCCAACCTGTGAGGAGGGCCAGGACTCTCACTAAGGACCAAACTGGCTCCACAGCCCCCATCTCTTCACTCAGCAGTCTGAGGGGAAAACAACACCCATCAGAAAAGTGCCGTTCCTTTCCACTCTCACATCTTATGCCGACCATGTGCGATCACTGAGCCCTCAGGACGACGAGACATTGCAGTCACGGGGCTGCTTCCCAGAAACTTACCATCTAGTACCCAGCTAACATTACAAAAATGGAAAGCGAGTTTGCTCGGGAGGCCTGGGAGCTGAGTAGAGTACACTCCAGCAGTGTGGAGAGTTCGAGAAAGGTGGGTGCTGGTGCTGGATCCGAGAGGTGCTCCCAGACAGCAGGTGCCCAGCTGCACAGCCAGTGTCGTGTGCCCAGAGCTTCCACCAACCCAGCTCCCTTGTTTTGGTCAAGTTCAGCCTGGCTGTGCGCTGACTCAGGGCTGGGCTGGGATCTTTCTCTCTTCCCCCACCCCACCCCCTTGCTGGCTCGGATAGACAAGTGAAGGTCCCGCATACCAGAGTCTGCACCTTGTCCTCGCTGGCAGCTGGCACATAGTAGGTGTTCTGTATGCAGATGCTGAGGTGAACAGGACCAGCCACCCTTTGCTCTTTAAGGCCATGTCCTCATTAGCACCCATGTGATAAACCTGACTTCCCGGGAAAAGCCGGGCTTGCTTTCCAATGGTGCCAATGTGTCAATAACAAGGTGGCAAATGTCTGTGTTCCCATCTTCAAGAAAGGCCATATTCTCCAATCCCGCGTCCCCGCAGTGTCCTTTCCAAACCCTTCTCCTTAATGCCAGGTGGAGGAGTTGCAGGCAGCTATTTGCATTTTCAATTCTAGAAACCGTTAATATTTTAAAGCTGCTGGCACCACGGTTTATTAACATAGTTACGTGTCCTACCTGCTACTGGTAAAGGGAAATTTTGTATTTGAGAAATATTCAAACATGGGATAAATTCCCAACTTTTGTTCAAATTCTGCTTTCAAATCCCTTCTCTCAGGACCTCACAGGGCAGTGGGGGAGACCATGTGAAAGCGGACACAGAATTCTGGGCGACCGCTGTGTGGACTGAGGGAAGCACACACGACCGGAGCCAGAAAAGCTCTTGGCACATGCTGCAGGGGCAAGTCAGACCTCAGAGGAGGACTTCAGATTCCAGGGGAACATTTTTGTAGAGAGTGGAAAGAACAGGAGAGAATCGGAAGGGCTCTGCTTAGATGCAGTCCTGTTAATGACTTTTAGTTGTATGGGAAGTAGGTTGAGGTTAAGCTCAAGGGTCTTTGTGTCAGGCCTGAGTTCAAATCCCGGTTGTGACACCACTTGCTGTGTGGCGATCATCATAATTAACATTTTTTGTGCCCTTTCTGGGTGTCAGGGAGAGGGCAGGCTTTGCAGGCTGGCTCAAGGCAAGCGGGATCACGGGGTGGGGGGGGGGGTCTGACCTTGCCTGGCTTCCCACCCTCGCACCGTACCCCTGCCCTCACCAGTGTGGGCGGGTTCCCTCAATGCTCACAGCCACGCTGCCTTAACTCCTGTCACCCCCCTTTCACAGCACAAGAGACCAAGAACCAGAGAGGTTAAGTCATGTGCTCCAGGTCACACAGTTGGCCAGCTAGGATTTGATCCCTGAGCTTGGGGGTGATGAAACACTGAGCGCCTCCTCCGTGTACTCTGGTGGTGGGTGTGAGGGCAAAGTGGGTGGCCGTGCAACGCTGGCAGAATTTGGGCACTCGGGAAGGCAGCTGCTGTGGCTGCTACTGCCTTCCAAAGCCTGGCTCATTAATCTCTCCATCACTGGCCCCTGATGTCTCTGGCCAGAGGCCCCGTGCCTCTCTGACTCAAAGCCCCTGCACCACTGCCAGCCTCCGTGTGTCCCACCTCTCCTGTGCCGCTGTCACCTCCCCCTTTCTGTTCACTCCCAGTGCCTCGCACTGTTCCTGGCACCCCGTAAGGCTGCAGTCAGGTTTGCTAAATGGATTGAAAGAAAACAATATTAGCCACACTGATTCCCAGAAGAAAATGCTTGCCAAAGATCTTTAGCCTGGACGCATCAATATCAAAATGACACAGCTATAATTTGCTTTCAGATTCAGACTGGGAAGGTGAACTTTGACCCTGTCAAAAAATGAGAACAAATTAAATTGAAACACAAAGTCATTTCCGTTGTTCCAGGGCTCTGGATTTCTAATTAATGTGCAGCATACCTCTGAGGGCTGCAAGGGGGTCTGCGAGGTGGCGTCAGCTACCTTGCAAACTGAGCAGGGCTCAGGAGAGCGAGCGCCTTTCGTTCATTTGTTTGTTTATCTTCTGGATGTATTGTGCTTCTCGTGGTATATAGGTCTATAGACGAGAGCTGTCCCAGGCGATGAGAAAAAAAATCATTGCTAGAAGCTGACCTTGTGCAAAAGAACACATAACAAAACGGCCCTCAACACGATCACTCACCTGCCCTGTCCCGGAGGGGAAGTCAGAAATGCCAGACGGATCAACAGCAGCCGCCCTGCCCCAGCTGAGAGGGGAGGCCCCTTGTGGGGAGGCAGAGGGCAGAGGTATCTGTCCCCACCCTCCCGGGCAGCCACTACGGGTCACTCAGAGTCTTGGGAAGGCAGGATGCTGAGACAGCGGTGAATGACAGAGACTCACTCAGGCAACAGGGGGGCAATCAGCAGTTACAGGCTGGGAAAGGAACCGGACTTTGAACAGAAGGCGGCAGTGCAGGCTGGGCAGAGGTTTTCCAGGAGGTGGCTCTCACTCCTGCTTGGGGAAGGGAGGGACGGGGTAGTGTTCTTCAACCCACTGAATCCCAAACCTGCAAGAGGGAGAATCACCTGGTGCCCTTGTTGGAATCACAGGTTCCTGGACCCTACTCTAGACTCACTGAATTAGAATCTGCAACAAAGTGTCCAAATCTCTCTATGTTTTTTAACTAGTGCCCTGGATGCTTCTTATGAAGTTATTGGAGCACTGACACTTTCCTTTGGAGCCCTTGGAATACTGTCTGGCCTTGGAGAAGTCACGTTCCTTCTCTGAGCTTCCATTTCCACGTCTGTACAATGGGGATGGGAATCCCTGCCTCTCAAGGCTGTACTGTATCTAAGGAAGAAGAAGGTGAGTATGTCAGGGGTGTAGATAGTGCCTAGCACTCAGAGGACACATGCAGTGTGTGAAGTCCTCCCTTGTATGTGTGAGAAGGCTGCTGTCCTCCAAGCCAGTGTCCCCACTGGTGCCTAGAGTCCCTCTTCCTGTTCTCTCGTTTTTGACTCACAGCCACTGAGCCTCAGCCTCCCTTGTTCCTGCCCCCCAGGGGCACTGTCGAGTTCCTGCCCCATCCAAGGAGCCAGTGCCACAGGGCTCCAGAGCATTCAGCAGTGCAGGATGTCAGGACACAGGTTTCCTCAGGGAAAGCTCTGCGAGGGAGGCTGGGGTGGAGGTGACCTCCCAAATCCTTGACACAATCAGCCCGGGCTGACAACTGATCTTCCAGATTTCCACTCCCCACCTCCAGGGCTCCAGATAATCTCAAAACAGTAGGCCCAGTCTGGGAACAGGCACTCTCAGTTCTGAGTGGGGCCTCAAGGGGAGAGTTCCTTCCCTGCTCATGCAAGTCTGTAAGAGATAGGGTTAACTGTGTGAAGAGATGTAGGCCACAAGGGTGTGTGCGAGCTGAATTATGTCCAGAATTCGTATGGTGGAGTCCTCATTCCCGGGACCTCAGAATGTGACTGTATTTGGAGTCAGGGTCTTCAAGGAGGAAGTGAAGACACAATGAGGTCTTATGAGTGGGCCGTAATTCAGTAATCCAAAGTGACTGGTGTTTCTTATAGGAAGAGGAGATTAAGACACAGCCCTGCTCAGAGGGAAGACCACGCAAGGACAGAGTGAAGGCGGCCATCCACAAGCCCAGTAAAGAGGCCTCAAGAGAAGTCGCCTTGCAGGCATCCCAAGCTCACATCTCAGGACCGCCATGTGTGACTATGACAGAAGGTTTGGTGCAGCCTCTTTCCCTTGGCTCTTTGACCCTGACTTTGGGAAAAGACTGCCTCAGTTTTCCTCATCTGTGGAAGAGGAAAATAGTATGTTTGACTCACAGGTTGTTAACGCAGGCATGTCTCCAAGAAGATAACAGGATGATGACCCTGGCATTTACTGAGTATATATGACACATGCTATCTCCCTTCCCTGTTCAGCTGTGCAAAGTTGGACCTGGCCAGTAACCCTTCTGAAACTCGGTTTTATCACATAGGAAATGGGCATCACAGCCTTTGGCCACGTCATTGAACAGAGCTGCTGGGAAACCCAGCAAGGCAACACATGTGACAGGTTCGAGAAAGTACAAAGCGCCTTGCCGATGGGGGAACCATTACTTCCAGGCAAAGCGATGTCATCTTCCCCAAGGGATGCTGTTAAACTGAGACCTAAAGTACAGAGCACTAGAAAGAGCAGTTTCGACACACAGGCTGTGGGTCCAAGTCCCAGCTCTGCCATTTCAGTGAAACCATGGTCACGTCACTCAGCTTCAGTATCCTGCCTACAAAAGAGGAATGGGGACACCTCTGACAGAAGAGGCGAATACTTTCCATGCAGGCATCCCACCAAGTCCCAAATGATTCCATGCACTGCTCCAGCTCACCAAGTTTTCCCTCCTGCCCCCGCCTTCCCCATGGCTTCATGTAAAGTCATGCCAGAGGACTCACTCCAAGGTCTGAGAGCTTTATTTCTTTCCCATCAGAGTCCCATTCTGATACAGACACCATGCCCTTCTAGGAATCTGACAGAGAGGACCAGGACACGGGCCCCCTCAGCCTTCAGTTAGGGTCATAGGAGACTGGGAGCCCAGTGTCCTATAGCTCACAATGTGCAATCCATGTGTGGCTTCCTTCTAAATCACAGTGGACTTCTGGCTTCTCCCCACCATCCAAGCTGACTCACAATCAGGACAAGAAGAAGTATTGGGGGTGAGGCAAGAAGCACAACAATAAGGCTGTTCAAAAAAAAAAAATCTCTTTCCAGCAACACTCATCCAGGGAAGGGTGTGTGCCAGGCTGGGCCTTACAGAGAGGCTGGGGAGGGCCGGATCTGCTGTCCCTGAGGGCCTACATAATTCTAGGTCATCTGGCTCTACAAATAAGTAAAAACATTAAGCTGTCACTTGAACCACTGCTCAGAGGGTGAGGTCAGAGTTTATTGATGAGCCACTGAGCATTAGCTCTGTAACTGCATACAGTCAACAGCTGATTTACCAAAACCACACTGGATATAACTATTTTACATGGGGGAGGGTGGATGAGGAAGATGGTCTAATCCATCCTTCCAGTTTTGAGGCAACATTTTGAAAATTGAGTAAGTAAGCACTCATTGGAAGTCATGTGACTTTCTGTAGTGCCCCCAGAAAATGTGCCCAGAGAAAAATCATTTCTCTGGCTCTGTAGGCACTCAAGAATCTGGCTGCCTAGACCACTAGGTGGGCAGTTTCAGAGACCTAGTCTCCATATCCTGAATGGGATTAGTGATGGGGAAGATTGTCTTTCCCTGCCAAAGGGTTGCCATTATGACTATAGTTGAAGACTCATGGGTTGTGTCCAATATGTGTGGATGACTGCAAAGTGCTCTCAGACCTCATGGATCCCTTACTGGGGTTGGCTCCTGCTACCGGGCCAAGTCTGTGTGGGTCTAGACACTGGTCAGGAGAAGACTTGCCAGGAGACCTACATCAGTGAATAGTCCAAATTGGAAGGGAGAGAAGAGGAAAGGAAGGCAAAGTCAAAGAAAGAATTGAAGCACTTGCCTGCCCATGGCCTCAGGCTGAGTTCTGACCCCAGACGCAGCTGATACCAGGGCTGACTTTTGACTTGGACATCAGACTAAGCTTTCCTTCAACTGTGGTTTGTAACATAAGTGGTTGATAATATGAGGATCAAGTGGGGTTCAGGGAAATACCCTGCTTATTTGGCTCTCCATTGGTCCTGGAGGAAGGAGCAAGCAAGTACCTTAACTCAAGTAGCACTTAAGCCTAGCATTGCAAAAAGTCAGCATCTATCTAATAGCTTCAAGATGGCAGCCCAAAAGGCCATCAGATGCCACAGCTAATCAAAGAACAGAGATTTCTTTGTGCTTATAAAACAACAGCTATCAGAAAAGGACCTTGGGGAATTTATCAATTGACAAAATAAGGAAAAGAGAGAATCTAAGAACAACTGCTTCAGTGTTAGAGTGTAGGGAACCTAAGTGGGACAGAATCAATATAGACTTCTTTCTGAATGTTCTCTCAGTAGAAGCCTGGCATGGTAGAAGACATAGGGAATCAGGGGACCAGGTTCATGTCCTGCCTTCATTCCTGGTGTACATGAAAACACTGTGTGTGAGGAGTTCTGAATGCAAAGGCCTACTGAGGCCGGGTAGGTTCACAGATGATTTAAGCAGACATGTGCAGATGGGCTATGGGAGAGCCCACGATGCATGCCCTATCTAAAGGGGACAGCCGTCCTCAGCAACTGCCAGTTATTGCAGTGTAGGAATTAGGCCCCAAGTTCTATGATCCTTTCATATAATTTTTCAAGAGATACTGGGGATCTTGAGTTTTATGTGAAATTTCTAACTCATGCAAACTAGTTTTTCTTTTACTTTAAAGCAAACAAAAAAAAAAAAAAAAAAAAAAGTCCATGGGCTTGGTACACTTTTCTGTCCTTAGCCATGGAGCCCTGAAAACCTTAAGGAGCTGGTTTTACTATTTCACCTGACTGTAACCCACTCTTTGGGTCTGACTTCCTACCTTGAATATGAGAGGAGAGGGAAAGAACTTTTACCAGGATATTCCTGCCTGCAAAATTCTGGGAGTCTATGACTCCCAAACCCATCATCTCCCAGCCTTGTCAGAACAAGATGCCACGGGCTCCATGTGGGCAGGAGGGCTCATCCTCCACCCCTTGCAACCACAAGGAGTAGAAAACTAATAGCACTTACTGCTGGGGTACAAAGAACCCCATGGTCTATGACATAGGGTGGGGACTTGCTAGCATGCACCGTCTGGTCGGCATGGCCTCCAGAGACACCAAGCTTTGCCACCAAAGGGTTACTTGACCTTGATAGAGTCATCTCCACTCTCTGAGCTACAGTATCTTCATCTAGCTATACAACCACCTCAGCCACCTCTGAGGGCCTCGTCAATGCTCAGGCTCTGCTCCAAGGCCACCCTGAGTGACTGTGCATAAGGACGGAGGACAGCCCCTCATTGCCTGCAGTTGGCAAGCTCACGTGTGTGTGTGTGTGTGTGTGTGTGTGTGTGTGTGCGTGCACTCCCAGCAGGCTTGGCTGGGAGTCATGTCAGCATTAGACAGTACTCAGGGGCACGGGGAGAGAGGGTGGTTGGAACTCATGGGGGTCCAACAGAGAGGGGACAGGGAAATGTGGGTCATGGAGGGAAGGTCAGGGAGGAATCAAGTGAGGAGCAGATAGAGGTCAGGAGACCCCCAGGGAGAGGGAGACAGACACATGGGCAGATGCAGCCAAGGCAGAGAAGCAAGCAAATTTGGAGAAGGTGAGAGACAGCACCGAAGGCGCGTGGAGCGGGAGAAAAGCCAGGGGAAGCTGCCAAACCATTGGCTTCAACTACAAATTTAACTGGGTGTCCAGAGACTGTCAGGCTGGGACGGAGCAGCACGGCTCACTGGAGAGGAGAGGTGGAGGAGAAAGCACCCCCACAGGCTCTCCTGTCAGCAGGTGAGGAGTCTGCACTGCAGGCTGCACCCCGGACTGACACCACCCCAGCCTTGATGGAGGGAGGCAGTGGGAAGAGGCTGTCCATGAGAATGAGATTCTCTGGTCTGGTGCTGGGATCTTGCGTGAGGATGGTCAGCCTGTCATGGAAAAGCCCACAGGTGGGAGTCTGAAACCCAGAACTGCTCATTAGCATCTGAATGACCTTGAGTCTACTTCTTCACCTCTCTGAGCATCACAATCCTCCTGTGAAATAGGGGCCCTAGCGCTTCTGCTGCCTCTGTGCTCACAGAGTTTCACAGCTCCATCACAGGTGATGAGTTGTGGGGTACGGCCAGAGGCAGGCCAGCACTCCCCACTTTTTGGACCCTGCTGCTGCTGACGCTCCTGGGGGACTGGCAGGCTTCCCCGAGTCTCTGCTCATGTGTCCCATCACAGGGGAGTCCTCTACAGAACAGCAGTCCTCCCCAACACCTATTTCCTTGTCTCTGTGTGTGTCCTTCTTCCCCGTAGCACTCCTCACCCCCTGATGTGTATATATTTCTTTTCTCCCATTGGCATGTAGGTTTCATAAAGACAGCAACTTTGCCATTTTACTCACTGCTGTAACCCCCAGACCTAGAATAGCAGGTGCTGAAAGGACACTTGTGGAAGGAAGAAAGGAAGAGAGGGAGACATTCATACTGGTGGCTGCATTCACAGGTGGCTCAGAGGATCAGGAGGAAGTCCAGGTGTTTGGCCAAAATAGACCCAAGGAGCCCTCACCTGGCTGGTCCTCCTGGGGTGTGGGCCTTGGCATTCTCTCTGGTCTCATGCCCACCTGAGCCCTGGGGCCTTCCCTCCCTCCTGCTTCCTGTGCTCCTGGCTTCCTCATGGCCCTCTCTGTGTCCATGCTTTCTGAACCATCCTGGGTGCAGAATGCCTTCCTCTTTTCTGCTTTGCCATGTCTTGTTGGTTTTCGAGGATTAGCTCTAATGCCAATTCATTTCTTCATTCATTTTAGAGCCATTCATTCAAATACTCATTGCTGAGTGTTGCTGGGGTGGGGGTGGGGGGATGCTCTATGCAATCAGAACAGATTCTACCAGCCCAGAAATGACTGTGTCTCCAAGGACCCAGATTCCCCCAGTATTAGAAGACAAGCCTATTCCCTTAGTTATACTGCAGGAGAGGCCTGAGCGGTGCTGAGAAGCTTCCAGTGCCTTAAACAGATGATGACATAGATTGCATTCCTGGGATTGAGGAAGCCATCTCAGCTTTGGACCAGAAGGGATAAAGGAGGCCCTGGGGTGAGGAATGATCTGATCCAAGAGGCCCTGTGGGTTCAGGAAGAGCACTAGAGATCCAAATAAGAGATGCTAAAGGCATCACTATGCTATTGTTAAGGGATAGAGACACAAAGGGAGGGAGAATCTGTGCATCTGTAAAGAGAGAGGGGACATGAATGATGGCAATGAGGATCAAAGTGAAAGTTTCCGTGTTTGAGCCTCAGGCCCAGCCCTGCCCCCATCAGGCGGTGGATGTCTAGGATCCACTGGGATCTATTATATCAAGGCAGGATCCCCATTCAGAAATGTGGGAATCTTCCACTTGGCATGGGGTCCTTATACAAGGCAAGCTGGCAATATATAACTGGAGAGGGATCTGGGCCCAGACAGCTACAATACACAGCAGAGAGAGAGAAGGATACCACGACTGGAAGCTCCTCTAGGTCACCTTAATCCCAAAGACTCCTCCCTTCTCTACTTCCTTCCTTCCATCTTCTCTTCCTCCCTCTCTCATTTCCTTCCTTCTTTCCTCTGTTCTTTCCTTCTTCTCTTCCTAAAAGGAGTATTTATTAAATATTTCTTAAAAATAAATATTTCTCAGGGACTAGGACTGGGGCAATCTCATGGCAATCTTCTTACGAAGAAGAGGGGAGCCCAAACTCCTATCAGCCAGGAAATGGGCACTCCTGCCTGAGAAAGGGAATTCATTACAACATGTTAAAAAGTCTTTTTTTTTTTTTTTGTCCGAAAGCTACTGTGTGTGTTGAGATGAGGCTGCCTGTGATCTGAGGGCTGGTAGGGCTGATCAGATCTTTCTTTGGTAAGGATGGCTCCTGTTGTGGAGGAAAGGCTATACCTGATCTGGAATGTCCTGTGCCCCCCTCCTCCCTCTGTGTCTGCATGGAATGCACCGTTGGAATGCTCCGCTGTTACTTGGAGTGTCCCCCTTGCACCATTAGCACCTCACGGGCAAGAGCGCGGCAGGTCCGTCCACGAGCATTGGAGCCTGGCATGTGGTGCCAGCCTGGTGCCCAGCAAAGATTTGCTAAGTTAATGACTACGTGTTTGTTAAACACACAGAGCAGGTCAGGGCCCACCCTGGCCCCCACCTCAGAGATATGTGCTGCTTCCATTGGACTTGAGTGTTATGAGCCAGAGACCATGCTTAGTCCATGAATTCCTTTGATTCTCAGAACCACTTTGATTAAAGGGAGGGGGGTGTGCAGACAGTCTCAGCTCATTTATAGAACAGATGCAACAAGGGTGGCATGGAAGGATGGATGACTTCCCCAAGTCTTCGCATTAAAACAGGGAAAGGTCAGGATTCATTAGTAAGTCACCAAACATCTGAGAAAGAAGGACCATTAGAGACCAGTGAATTCAAGCCCCCTTTTTCCAGGTGAGAAAACCGATTGCCAGAGACAGGGTAGTTTGGCTAAAGGGTCACACAGACAATTAAGGCAGGTCACTTGTAAGAAGTTACTCTATACACATGAAATACATTGGGCGATACATCACAAAGCATCACTTGAACCTTGTCAAGTGGTGAACTCAATCCTGGCATGAGGGAGAGCGAGTAAAGTGGTTCAACACAGACTCAGACTAACCAACAGAAGTGTAACGCATGCCACAGGTGTGAGTCACATGTGTGAGTCTAAATTCTCTAGTAGTCACATTAAAAAAGTAAAAGAAAGAGGTGAAGTTAATTTTAATGACATTTTATTTTACTCAAGTATCTAAAATATTATTTCAGCATGTAATTGATAGGACAAATTGTATGAATGAGCTATTTATGTTACTTTTTATACTGAGTCTGACGTCCAGCTGTGTATCTCACACACACAGCACATCTCAGACAGACTGCATTGTAAGTGCTCAGGTGTGGCTTGTGGCTGTGTGGTGGACAGCAGAGCATTAAAGTCATCAGGGAAGGCTTTCAGGAAGGAGTCCTTGAGAAGGGGAGGGCATTCGGCAAGGCAGAGTGGAGGTGGAAGGCTTTACACACAGAAGTGACAATTACAAACAAAGGTAGAACATTGAGAATGAGAAGGCTCTGCCGTCGGAGGTCACTGGCCTGGATGGGGATGGGGTCACGTGAGGTGCAAGTTGAGGGTGAAGGTCACGGGGTTGCCCCTCCTTTGTTCTACACAGTCCTATTCCAGTGGCCATGACCACCCTTACAACTCACATGGCTCTGGACGGTGTACCAAACACCCTCCCGCTCATTGTGCATTCATATCTTTACATCACCCTGCAAAAGAGCCGCGGAACAGAAGACAGCTGCCCTCGGTCACACAGCCAAGCCAGCATCGACCTCCGACCTCCCTGCTCCCGCCAGGATGCCAGCCCTACCTGGAAGGCGAGTGCACAGGGCTCCTCCCTGGGCCTGAGCAGGCCTGTGCTCTTGCTGTGTCTCTTGCTGGCCCTCTCTCATCCTCTGCCAGGCCTGAGCCTCCCACCCTGCCCAAACTGGGAGTTTCCTCCTTTTTAGAGTCCACCCCATCTTAGAGTCCACCCCGATTTCTCCCTTCTATTAATTTCTGTGAAGACCTAAGTTTTATTTAACATATATTTTTTTCAGGGGCGCCTGGGTGGCTCAGTCAGTTAAGTGACCGACTTCGGCTCAGGTCATGATCTCACAGTTCGTGAGTTCGAGCCCTGCATTGGGCTCTGTGCTGACAGCTCAGGGCCTGGAGCCTGCTTCCGATTCTGTGTCTCCCTCTCTCTGTACCTCCCCTGCTCGTGCTTTGTCTCTGTCTCTCAAAAAATAAATAAATATTAAAAAAAATAAATAAAAACATATATTTTGTTCACTTTATTTTAGACAGCGCACACAGGAGTGGGGGAAGGGAAGAGGGGGGTGGGGGGAGAGAGAGAGAGAGAGAGAGAGAGAGAGAGAGAATCCCAAGCAAGCTCCACACTCAGCACAGAGTCCAATGTGGGGCTCAATCCCATAGCCCTGGGATCACGACCTGAGCCAAAATCAAGAGTCAGACGCTCAGCCGACTGAGCCACCCAGGAGCCCCTCTAAAGATTTTTTAAATCAGACCGTTCCCTCCAGTCATTAAAGGTCTAAGAGGGAGAGAGAAGAGAGGTGGTAGAGTGACAGGGAGAGGGTGACAGACTCCTCGGCAAGTCCCTGATGCTACATCATGCATCAACTAATGGCAATGGATGGTAATTTCAGAAAGAGGGAAACAAACAGAATCTAGCCAGGAGTCCGGTTAATTGTGAGCTCTAAAGAGGCACTGACAGATTCCAGCCCCAGACCGGGGGCGGTGTGTTGGGGAGCGTTGGAAGTCTGCCATCCCAGCCTCCCACTGGGACCTGCAGGTACGGCTGGGGGAGCTGGAAAGGCTCTGTGAGGCTGTCTGTCGAGTCACCCACACAGAGAGCAGCTCAGGCGGTGGAAGGAGTCTCCGAGAGGGAGCGTGGGCTGGCCACCCCCCGAGGAAACAGAAGGGGGGCAAACACAGTGTTTGTAAATACAACTACGGCCCTGGTCCCCATTCTGGCAGAACTGGATCCCAACCCAGGCTGTACCCCTATGAGGACTGTGATCTTTGGCAGGTCAGGGCTTTAGCTGCAGTTGGCTTGTCTGTACAGGTGACCCTACTTGCCTCATGGGGTGATTCAGGAAGTCAAATGGGCTGGTGCCTGTTATGGTGCCCAGCATGTTGTGGGTATCTATACAGGCTAGTGACCACCTCTTTGGGCTTTCTCCCTCCCTCCTTCCTCCTCTGTCGTCTCACACGGGATAGGAGGCAATTGTAAGGCTCTGGGTAGGAATCCTGCGATAGTCCGGTAACAGCTGGGGCTTATTGAGACTTACTGTGTGCCAGGTGCTGTGATAGGTTCTTTCCTGAATTACCTCATTCATCCTCTCAACAACCCTAGTGGGTAAGAGCTCTTGTTAGCCTGTGCTTGCTTGATCACTGAGCTCGTGAAAGGAAGATACAGCAGCATTCAACCCAAGCCTGTGGCTTCAGAGCTCACACTGTTGATACAGCTCAGCAGAGGTACTTACACACTCATGTCTTTGCCCTTTCCAAACTCTTTGTTCCTGTTAAGGCACAAATGCTAACCCTAATCTGGCTGTTCATTTCATGTCTCCAGCCAGCCACCGGAACCTCTGTGGCCCAGGACCTGGCTGGGCATAGATTAAGCACCCAAGGAGTATTTCCTGGGGAAGGGAGTGTGTCTATATATTATTTGCACGGGAAAGATATTTAATCAAACTCACCCTTTACCTGACAGAGAGGAAACTGGACTAACCCAGAGGTTAGAGTACTTGCTCAAGATTGCTCAACATGATGGGGGAAAGAATTGGGAATCCGTCCCAGGGTCCTCGACTCTGGCCAGCATGCTTTCCCTGTCACAGAGCCCATGTCCTGCTTCATAGAAGCAGGTTCCATGATGGCACGTGCACATGTAGAGATGTACACACTTGTTTCAGACTTCAGGGTTCGATCCACCTCCGGCAACAACAGGAGGATCTCCTAGTCCCGGCCCTGTGTCTCGCCACAAGGTGGCGCTCTAGCCGACACGGCTTTTGCACTCAGCAGCCCAGCTTCCTTGAGAAGCCTCCAAGAGTAAGCCTGGTGAAATCAATTTCTGTTATCTTAACAGATCAGCCGCAGACTCCACAACACAAAACAGAAACTTCCTTCCAAGTCCACGGGAAAACTGAAAAGCGGAGGCTCCTCTTGTGACTTCAGGTTTTCTGTGGACAGAGAGTGAGACGCAGCCTGCTGAACGGAGCTCTCCTACTGGGTGCCCTGTAGCGTCCACTGGGGCCTTGAGGTTGCAAGGATCTGGCTGCGGCTTCCTCTCCAACTCACACTGACCCGCAGAGACCTAACCGGCCTCCCCTAGTCCCTGGGTACGCAAGCTCTTCTGCTGTGCCACGGTACCAGCTCTGTCCCCAAACGGCTTTTATCCCCAGGTAATGGAACTCCTACTCAATTAAAAAAAAAAAAAAAAAAAGTAGAGCCTGTGGTTTGGGGTGTGGTGGCTCACTCCTTCAGGGCTCTCGGGGTCCTGAGGGTTCATTGTATGCTGAAGTGTGTGCATTGTTCCTCCTAACCATGGCTGGCACACAGTGAGTGAGCCCAGCCTCTTTCAAGGATCCTAGAGCAGTGAGGAGTGGCAGGAAAGGATGGGGTGAGAGGTGACCGAAGAGGAATACTTGTATACAAATATCTACCACTGGAGGTGCAGAACCACTGAGAAGGTTTTTTAAAGTGGCTTCAGAAATAAACATGGGTTTGGATTCTAGCTTTACATAACTAGCTGTGTGTTGGAGGGGGGGAACTTAATGTCTTTAGCTATATGTGCAAATGAATTTGTGTTGCTCTTCCTGATTATAAAATGGGGATAATAATCGTCCCTTCCATATAAGATTGTTGGGAAAAATAAACCGAGACACTGTGCCCAGTGCCCAGCAAGTAGTAAGTGTGCAGTCACAGTGATGGGGGCCTAGCTCTTGTGATGAACCTTTATGTGTCTGAGTGGTGGTTTCCTCTAGGCAATGGGGAGGGTTGCCTCCTCCTTCTCAGTGCCATGCTTAGGCACTCAGTCATCCACCTATTCTGCCAACGTCATCAGCCTGCGCTCTGGGCCAGGCATCAGGAGACCCGTGGAGGATAAGACGTCATTAGGCCAAGTGCCTTGAAACCTCACTGAGGGCCCTCTCCTGCCCCAGCCAGCCTGCCCCCCTATAACCAACCTCACCCTCTACTCAGCAAAAGTTCTTTTTTGGGTTCCCACAACTGCCTCTTGCACATACCTGCTTCTCTCCCCCACCCCACTTCCTCTTTTCTGTTCAAAGATTCCACTGCCTAAGATTCAGCAATGGGAGATTCTATTATTCTGAGTCTGAGACTATATCACTCAGGGGATACAGGACTCCACAATGGGGTGGCTTCACCAAAATTCCCAGCTTCCAGGTTCCTGACCTGGAGAAAAACCCCTGCTCCAAGGTGTCTGTTTCATCTCCCACATTCCCAGAGACACAGGGTGCTATG
>NW_024412388.1:38702197-38729729 GCF_014898765.1 Herpailurus yagouaroundi
GGGGCCGCACAAGCTGGTGTTTTCAATTTAGAGGCCATGCATTATTTACACTGCCATTACTCCCCTCAATTTGACTTCACGCTTTAGCCCTAATTTCAGTATAATCAAAGCCAATGAATATTTAATCAGGATTGCTTCCAGAAATTGAGTAATGCCATTAACATAATGGCCTCAGGACTTCAAAGCTGCTTTCCTTCAAATGCATCTGACTTACACCTTTCCCCACCCCCTTCTCTTTAACCAGTTGTATTTCAGAATGGAAGGAGGTTTGGGACCCAGCAGACAGCAGTTACAGCTTTGTCCGGGTGCCAGAAAGAAGGCAGGAGTGGGGGGAGAAGCGCAGGCCCCAAAGAGAGAGATTCAGGAGGCAGCCAAACCCAGCAGGTGGATCCCATTTTAAGCACCTCAATCTATGAAAATACCAAGTTGTAAACCACATCCCTGAGGGTCTTCAAAGATCTTCAGAGTTCAGTTTCTAAACATGACTCTTGTCATATACAGCCAGGTTTGGGAAGGGCTGGCCTAGACCATGGCCAAGATGCCCATCATTGCCAGCAAGACTTCTACTTTTGGAGTTCATCTATTTTTTTTATTTCCTTAAGTAATATCTACACCCAATATGGGGCTCGAACCCATGACCCCAAGATCAAGAGCCACATGTTTACCAACTGAACCAGCCAGGTGCCCCTTGGAGGGTCATCTCTAGATATCCCTAGCTGAAACACCTCCTCATTTGGGGCAGAAACCCGTCTCCTGGCAGGCTTGCTCACACTGGCCCAGGCTCTGCCCTCTGAGGCCCCACAGAACAAAGGTGCTCCTTCTACCCCAGGACCACTGGACAGGTATTAGAAAATGGTTTCCGGGTAGCCTGGGTGGCTCAGTCAGTTAAGCGTCCCACTTCAGCTCAGGTCATGATCTCGCGGTTTGTGAGTTTGACTCTGCGTCAGGCTGTCTGCTATCAGCACAGAGCCTGCTTTGGGTCTTCTCTGCCTACCCCCCCCCCCCGACCCTCCCCCACTCACACTTTCAAAAATAAATAAACATTTTAAAAAAATGAAAATGGTTTCCATCTCTTCCTATGCATCTTCTTCCTCATATAGCCAGGTGTTGGGTGCCCGGCCAGGCTCTGTGGAGGACACAGCGGAGAACTGTATGCCACTTGCTTCTAAGAGCACAATGTAAACATCATCAGGGGGATACATAAGCTTTCAAAGCACTGGTACATTTGTTACCTCCTTCGATCCTGGAAGGATCCATATTCTCCTTCCACAGTGTCAAGCTGGTGACCTTCCCAAGGTGGCTCTAGGATCAGGAAGAATCTATGGGTATTAGATGTTAAAACTGGGAGCTTTCTTAGGACCTTCTAGGTCAACCTGGATGTACAACATGGGAAGCGAGTCCAAGGTCACAGCTGGACAGTGGAAGGACAGGGCTTAGAATGTGGTTGCAGGGACCTTAGATTCCTTGCCCAGGGTCTTTTCCTTTACAAAAGGGCTTGTGATCACCAAGCAGGAAGAACCACCAAGGCCTTGCTTACTTGTGAAGCTGGGAACAGGACTGAGGGGATAGGAATTGTTCCTGGGAGAGGCCTCACTCCATGTCTGTTGGAAGATCAGGCTTCTCTGGGGTGAGGATGTGAGAGAATGGGGGAACTGATAGATACTAGAGAAGCATGGGCTCCCTATATAGCCTGAGCAGTAGTGAAAAGGGAGAGGGTGTTGTGTTCTGAGTCCACAGAATCACAGGCAGCCCTTGTGAAACCTTGGTCACCACCAGGGGACCCTGATGTTCTTCTGCTTGACCCCCCTCCCTGAGAAGCCCTTGCTGACTGCAGGGTGGGGTGTCCCTCACTGTGCTGACACAGCCTCTGTGCGCCCCTTCATCAGAATGTGACTCCCATCTATTCCCTATCTGTATACACTTCTGCCTCCCTCCGCAGACCGGAGACTCCTTGAGGGCAGGGGCGAAGTGGCCATTTATCTATATCCCCTGGGAAATTCCGGTCATGTTCTCTAGGTGTCACATCCCACCAATAGAGGACTCAGCTGCTCTTCACAAGCAGGACAGGAAGCTGCCAGCCTTGACCCACTAACCTGCAGGGCCAGGGCACTCACCACTGCCTGGGTTCATCTCACACATCACTAAAGTGCATCCTTATTAGGAGCCAACAAAGAACAAATGCCTTGTGCTGTCACCTGGTGGTGACTTCCAGCATGGCGTCATCCAAATCCACTTTGTTCTTCCTGCTGAATGGGAAGGAAGGGTTGTATATGGAGCCCCTGCCAGGTGCCAGTGCTTTATATACTGTGTCTCTTGATAGCAACTCTGGAAGGTGGGCATTATTCCCACTTTAAATATAGGGAAACTGAGGCTCAGAGAAGTGCAGTAATGCAACTGCAATTAGGAGGCAAAGATGAGCCTCGGCTCCTCATCTGCTCATAGCCCAGTGTTTTTTCTACTGCTCCAAAACCTAATCCAAGTGAATGAACCTCTAACTGAGATTTTAGTATTGATAAGACAGATAGAAGGAGCATTTGGAGGTTTCTAGCAGCATCTCTGGTATCTGTGAACTCATACCATGTAATCATTCACCTGCCCCACTAGTTCTGGCTCTTGAGACACACCCAAAGTAAAGGAACAAAACCCCTCTAGAAACCCCTCTAGACCTGAAGCTCAAAATCACTTTACTGGGTGTGGGCAAGTGTCCTGAGGCCTGGGTTGATGTGAGGGGCTAAGACCTTGCTGGTCTGTTGGAAAGGATGGCTGAATATTAGGGAAAGAAAGGGCGTGTCCAGTTTACTGAGCCTGACCCTTGTCACACCCTCGACCCCTCAGCCTGACTTCAGACCAAGCTCTAAGGCATTTACTGAATGACTCCCTGACACAGAAAGACTCCTAGGGCTGGACTAAGTCTGGAAGAGCCTGCGCTGTGGTCCGTGTTCCCCCTCTCCTACATCCCTGCCCCTGGTGACCTGCAACATGTAAGCTCTGCCTCCAGACACACATAGACAGGCCCTGGCTTGGGGGTGACCTCAGCTGGGCCATGGGCACTGAGAATGGCTATCAGGCTTGGGGTCTGTCCAAGAGCAGATCAGTGGGGTTCAGGGAACCACTGAGAAGCAGCAGGGAGACTGGAGCCAATGGAGGTAGGCAATGACCAACCACAGCACAAGCCCATGACCAGGAGATGGGGAGAGAAAGGCCAGAGGGGTACAGTCAATACGGGGTGGGGAGAAGTCAGTATCCCAGAGCCCTCAGAGATTGTCTCAGCCAACACTGTCATTTCGATCTAAAGAAAAAGGAAATTGCCCAGGGCTACCTGGTGTGTTGGAAGCTGAGACCAGATCAGAACGGCCACCTCTGCTCCCCATCCTGAGTTCCTCCACTGTTTGGCTGGAGGGCTGGATCCCTGGGGCATTTCTGGTGCTTTGGCTCTGTCTATCTCACTGCAGCCATGTGTTCTGGGAGTTGGGGTTCTGATCTCCATTTCATAGGCGGAGAAACTAGGGCTCAGAGAGGAACAAATCTTGCCCAAGAGCACAGATAAAGTCGGAGCAGGACCTGGAACCAAGCAGGATTTCTTGGCCTCACATCCCACCTACTACGTGTCCGACTCTGCACCAGGTACCTCATGTGTTCCACACCATCTCAACCTCACAATGCTCCCATAAGGTAATATTATCCCTATTTTACAGTTGAGAATGTTCAGGCTTGAAAAGTCCAATAACTGGCTCAAGCTCATGGAGTAAATCAGTAGGAAGGAGAGCAGTGTCCAAACCTAGGTCTAGCTGGTCCCAAACCCATCAAGAGTCCTAGAATTGCCTCTTCCCACCTTAAAAATGTCATCCATTTAGCTCCCATTGGTGGTAGTAGGTTGGGAGGTCTGCCACTGACCACACTCTTTCAACAGCAGTGTCTCCATATCCAAGTGTTTTCCTGTCTCTCAAGCCTGACTCCAGGAGGTGCCTGTGATTTCTTCACCTATCTACAGCCTGATGGATTGTCCTGGCATGTGGTGGCCCTCTTTCAGTTCTATCCCGTCTTATGAGGAGCCCTGCAAAGACCCAGGCTTTGGAAGCAGGCAGAGGGGTTTGCCAGCTGGTATGGCTACTTAATGCTCTGAGACCCCGGGGATGACATAGACCCTCTCAGAACCTCAGTTTCCATTCTCCATAGAATAGAGACAATAATAACTTGCCTATAGAGATTCTGTAAGAAAATAAAGTACTTGGCACATAGTAGGTACTCAATTAGTGACTGTCTGAATAGCATCACTTTTGTGTATGTGTCACATGTCTCTCTCTGTAGCAAGTGCTGTTTGCTGCCCTGTGCTATCAGCCCACCTCAAAGCGAGCTGACCTGGCATCCCTGGTCAGGTTGGCCTGAGGTCACTCTCTGACGATTGCATCCCACTCTGTCCCCATGCATGGCAGGTCGGAGGTGCCAAGGAATGTATACACCTCACTCTCCCACCCGGCTGCCTTCAGCCAGGAACTGCATGAATTTGTGGGTAAGTCACCCCGGCCCCCAATGCCCCTACATATTCTACACTATCTCCTAGAGTCCCCAGCAAGACTGATCCTCAGTTGCCCACAAAGGTAACCTTCTCAATAACATGCCCTTGACCATCTCCCTTTCCTTTACTGTCTTATTTCCCACTCCCTCCTGATGTTTCCACTTTCCAAATAATGTCTTGCACTCAAATCCTTATCTCAGGGACTTCTTCTTCAGTTATCCAAACTGAGGCTCTCATTACTCTGTCAGCTACCTGTGCCTCAATCAGGAAGTGCCCAGCATAGTCTCATGGGCAGTGGAGTCTACCAAATACCAGCACATTGCTGATCGGGTCCCTTTATTTTAGCCTCCCCAAATCCAGTGATTTGGGACAAGGCCTCAGGGGTAGTCCCTGAAGCCAAAGCAAGTTTCTCAGCATATCCAGGCTTGTCTGACAGTGCCTCATTCAGGATGCACCTTGTACTCGTCTTCCGGGATGGTGGGCAAACAAAAGGCTGCTCGGACAATTAAAATGCATGGCATCTGAACGGAGCACAGCGCTCTGTTCTGACAGCAAACAAGGGAGTCCACCACGTGTGGAGGTTCAGCTGCCAAGGCCTTCACTTAGGAAGAAATTAGCCTCAGTGTTCAGAGGAGAGGAGTGTCAGAGGAGATTCTCCTCTGAGAAGTGTGACATGCGGCCCCGACAGGGAGGAAGGCAGGCCTGGCCTTCTCAGGCTGCCATCCTGTTTGCATGTCGCTCTGCTGTGTTCCAAGTTTCTTGGGGAGTACAGAGCATGGCGTCATCTCTTGCCTGACCACAGAAGAGCCCGGAAGGAAAGAAAGGGAACTGAGAGGTGTCCATCACCTACTATGTGGCATGGACCTCACATGCATTTCCTTCTCTAATCTGCACAAAACTCAGCAAGTCCAGCTATTACTATCCCGTTATTCAAGGGGGGAAACTGAGTCTCAGGGAGGTGAGACAGGCCTTGCAGTCAAGCATTCAAGCCCAGTTTTGTCTGACTGCACTATCTTTGTTCTTTCCTTCCTCCCCCACCCTGATGGGATGACAATGTCAATGAAGGGCATATGGCATCAGGGATAAGCTGAGATCAGGATGCTTAGCTAAAGTGCAGCTTGAACATTTTGGGAGGGTTTTACCGTCGGCACTCACCCCCAAGCATAGGAGTGGTTGGGAATGAGACTTTGGCCCATCCTCCCATGACCTTCCAGCCCCACTCATGCCTTTGCTCCAGCTGTCCCTTGCTTAGGATACTCTTCTCTATTGTCTCTCTTCATCTTCAAGTGCCAGCTCCAGTCCTCCAGGAAGCCTCCCCTTGCCCTTTCAGACAATCTTGTCTTTCTCACATCCACGTGACCAGACCTAGGAAGCAGCAGCTGCTCTAGAGGAGAGCCCACCCAGTGAGGTGGGCCAGGGAGATTGCGCTTCCTGTTCCTACATGTGACTCTGTGTGACCACGGACAAGTCTCCGCCTCCTTTTGGGTCTCAGTTTCTTCATCTGTAAACTGGGAAGAATAATATCTGTCTTGTCTAATTCCAGGTTGTTTTTAGCATCAAGTTAGAGAACAGATATTAGAATTTTTTTAAATTGTGAATGTGTAGTACACACGATGGTGACTCATAACACTAAGACTTCAAAATATAATTTGATTCATGGTGCGGCTCAGCACTTTGGCCTCTTAATATCTCCCTACCCCAAAGTGAAGGAAAAGACTTTACTTCCTGCACATCCTGTTCCCAAACTGAGGACATGCTGAATAGGAAAACAAGAGTCCACCAGGTTAGAGGACCCATCTTCTGAGCCAGCTAGCACCTGAGCCCTGCACTGCCCTCTCCCTCCCTGACCTTGTGGTCCTCTCATCTTCTTGTTCCTGTTTTTTTTCCCCCTAGCATGCACTTAGAAGCAACAACACTAAGCATGCAGCATGACAGGAAGCAGAGGAAGGGCTGGCATCCAGAAACACTTAGACTCTTCAGGAGAAGCCTTGTAAACAGGGACGAGACAGGAAGCACCCTGGAAGTAGTGCATGCTGGGCAAGGAAGGGCTTTTAGGCACTACTGTGGTCAAGGAAGAAGCACAAACTGCATCTGATCCTGCAGTCAGAAAATCTAGAAGCTATCCTGGAGAAGAGCCAAGTTCAGGCTGGCAAAATCATGCTGTTGTGAAACCTCAGAAAAGAACCCAGGGCAGAGCAGTTCAGGTATAAATCAGTGAGGGGTCAACAATGTTTCCCTCCGAGGCTTCCTGTTTGCAAATGCCAGGTCTGTGTAGATCTGGCTCTATTCAAAGATGATGAAGCAAAACAAAATAAAACCTCTAAAGAAACAAAAAGATGGGACCTTTGGAGAGAAACTAATGCGAAAGGAAAAGGAAATATTGCCCTGAAAATCTGGAGAAAGAAAGTTTGAAAAGAAACTAAGACCATTTCAGAGGCCATCTGCTTGGAATCTTTCAATAGATGCAAGAGAAGAGCAGAGAGTAGGATGTGCCAAAGGCAGAGACACAGGAGTTGAATGAACTGGGATGATATGGCAAAGGAACACAAAATAAGATACCAAATTAAAGTCCCCCCCCGAGAGTAAGAAAAGAACAGAGTCGATACTGCAGACAGCAGTGATGAGGACTAATTTGAATACTTCTCAAAGAATGCAGAGAAAAATGACAGTGATGGAAATGATGAGAAAGAAGGTGATGGATACAGGAGATAAGAGTGGAGTCTAAGAATGATCAATATTCTTGGGGGGGGGTTATAATAAAAATGAAAGTGACAAAAACTTAATTGGGAAAAAATTTAACTAACTACAACAAAACAAAAGCAAACAAAACAATATCAACTTGAGTCCAAAACCCAAAAGGGATCAGGGATCTAGGCAATATTCATGAAAAGAAAAACCATAACTAGCAAGATCTTGGAAAAATAAGCTTCAAGGATAAAGAAAATATCACACAGGAAGGAAAACAGGTTGACAGCTAAGCTTAGCTTTCGATGTTAGAAAAGCAGAATTGAGTGTTGAGGAACATGGCAAGGGGAGTAAAAGCACCTGAGATTCTCTGTTGTACAAAGAGAAGTAAAAATGATTGCTTTGTTCTTCACTGACAATTTGAGAAATATGAGGGTAACTGTCTATCAAGCATCTTAAGGCATTGAGAGTTAAATTAAAAGAGGATTTTAAACTTCTAAATTAATACAAGAGATATAAACAAACAAAAAATAGTTTACAAAGAAAGAGAAAACACTTAAGAGCAAAATATATATATAAGAGTGTAAAAGCAGATGACAGATGGGGTGCCTGGTTGGCTCAGTTGGTTAGGCATCTGACTCTTGATTTCAGCTCAGGTCAATCTCATGGTTTGTGGGATCGAGTCCTATGTCAGGCTTTGCACTGTCAGTGCAGAGCCTCCTTGGGATTCCCTCTCTCTCCCTCTCTTTCTGCTCCTCCCCCCCCACCGCCATAATAAATAAATAACTAAATAAACTTAAATTTTTTTTTAACAACAAAAAAAGTAGGTGACAGATGATTAAGGGCAAACACACCAGATATGAAATGACTGTAAACTGTCTAAATTATTCTATTAGAGGACAAAAATTCTCAAGCTAAAACGCAAACACTAAGTTATGTGCAACTTGTAAGAGATAATCAAAATAGTTAACATTCACTGCATACACGCCATGTGCATTGCACTGTGCTAAACATTTCAATCATCTCATCTAGGCCACTGTCAACCACATGAGGCAGGGATACTGTTACCCTTGAGAAACCTGCCCCAGGTCAAGCAGCAGAACTGGTATTGAAACCCATTCCTATCTCAGAGCACAACATCTTAAACATTACCATCTACTGAACCTCAGGCAAAATTACACAGTAAGGTTAAAAATTAAGCTTCCAAAATATTTCAGGCAAACTCAATTAAAGAGAAAAAAGAAGTGAAAATATTAACAATAGAGCAGAATTTGAGGCAAAAACCATTAACAAGGAAGAGGTTGATCACATTAAATTGATTAGAAGCAAAAATCTACATTGAAGACTTAACAGTCATAAACTTATTGCAGCCAACAAAATAGCCAATATGTAAAGCAACAAATATTTGAAATTCCTAAAGAAAGCAACAGAAATTGGAGCAGGAGCCTAGATAGCATGCATAGACAAAATAGTCAATTATCCTATTTCTGTTTTCAGACATTCAAACATAGGTGATTTTTAAAATTCTATTTAAAAAGCAAGGAAATGACAGGATACCTGCGTTTTTCAGTTGGTAGAATGTGTGACTTTTGAGTTCAGCTCACGTTATGATCCCGGGGTCGTGGAATTGAGCCCCATATTGGGCTCTGCACTGAGCATGGAGCCTGCTTAATTTTCTCTCTTTCTCTCTCTCTTTCTCTCCTCTCTAGTCCTTTCCTCTGCTCTCTCTCTCCTTAAAAAAAAAAAAAAAGCAGGAAGGGGCACCTGAGTGGCTCAGTTGGTTGAGCATTCAACTTTGGCTCAGGTCATGATCTCACGGTTTGTGGGTTTGAGCTCAGAATTGGGCTCTGTGCTGACAGCTCAGAGCCTGGAGCCTGCTTAAGATTCTGTGTGTGTGTGTGTGTGTGTGTCTGCCCCTCCCCCAGTCACACTCTGTCTCTCTCTCTCTCAAAAATAAACATTTAAAATTTTTTTTAAAAAAGAGAAATGATAAACACAAAATTGATAATTATTGATAATTATAGTTAACTATGAGGGTAAGACTGATAAATGTGAGTTATTGGTGATGTTCTGATTCTTGAGTGGTGAGTTCACAGGTGTTCATTATGCTTTATAACTTATATACATAACTATATTATTTTATATATATTAAATATTAAAAATATAAAGAAAAATACTAAAAGAAAAAACACATTAAAAAGATATTTGAAGAAAATAATCAATAAAGTTAAGTCAATGACAAAAAACATTTTTTCACTCTACATAGAATAATTTTGTATTCCAAATAATAATATAAATATATATTATTTTAATTTTATAGCCATAACTACTAAAACCAGAAATTGGTATTAATGTCTCAACAGCAACAGAAATAGCTGCACCTAAATGCTGCATGGAGATTAAAATCACCTTTATAAAAATGTTATGTCATAGAATAAAAAGAAAAAATACAATTACAAAATATTTAGAAAATAATAAAAATATAAATAAACAATTTATGAAACTAATGGAATGCTGCCAAAATCATGCTCAGAGAGAAATTATGCTCAAATGCAGTCTTTTTTGTTTTTTATATTTTTATTTATTTTGAGAGAGAGAGAGCAAGTGGGAGAGGGATAGAGAGAGAAGGAGACAGAAGCTCAAGCAGGTTCCACACTGGCAGTGCAGAGCCCAATGTGGGGTTGGAACTCACAAACAGTGAGATCATGACCTGAGCTGAAGTCAAAAGTTGGACGCTTAACCAACTGAGCCACCCAGGTGCCCTGCTCAAATGCATTCTTAACTAAATTGAAAAGATTAAGAAAAATAAATAAGACTGTAACTACATAATCTGCAAAGAAAAAAAGAAACCTATGAAAACCAGTAGGAAAAAGTAGTAAAGCTATAGATGAATAAATTAGCAGAAAGAAAAATGGTAAGTTTAATATAGAAATACAAGAGCTACTTTTTTTTTTTTTTTACAAAAGTAATAAGTATGACAAACCTCTAACAAAAACAATCAAGAAAAAAGTGACCAATATAGAGCAACAAAGTAAAGGGGATATAACAACAATGGACTTTTTTTTTTTAATTACAAGAGGCAAGGTCGTCAAGACAAGAGGGATGTTTTTGGATGTTACCAATATTGACTTTAGAAGTGAAAGACCTGAGTGACCATAAAAGAAAATGAGAAATTATAAAGGCTCTTGGTCCAAATGGTTTTATGGGCATTCCCCCCCCCCACCCAATATTTGTGATTAGACAGTTCTTGAACTAAATATCTCTTCTAAAGCATATAAAAAGATAGGAAGTTACTCAAGATAACACAAGCTCAATATCAAAGCTATAAAAAAATGGTCTCTCATGCTTATAAAAGTTGAAGTCCAAAATCCAATACCTGCATGTCAAATGTAGTAAGATCAAGAAGGTTCATACCAGGAATGCAAGATGAGTAATGAAGTATAATAGTGAAACAAACAGGTCAAATCAGAGAACTGATAGTCATTTGATAAAATGAAAACACTCTATGATAATTTAAAAAAAATGAATAAATTAAAAATGGAAGGCACTTCCTCAACATGCTAAAGAGTATTTATCTTAAAATGAGGGCTAATTTCATAGTGAATCGTGAAATAGTATAGGTATTCTCATTAAAACTTAGTAATAAGACAAGTATCATTATTATTTCAAATTGATATATAAGAATTAGTCAATACAGTATGGTGGGAAATACAATTCAGAGTTATAAATATCGGAAAGGAAGAGACAAATTATCATTGTTTGTAAATGATACGGTTATTTAACTAGAAAGCCCTAAAATTATCAACTGAAAAAAAACTCCTAAACAAATTGGTGGTATTAATGCCAAAAAAAAAAAAAATTAGTAGCTTTTTCTAAATACCAACAAGAATTAAGATTAAAACTAAAATTTGAAAATATGTCAGTCATAGTAACAACAAAAATATAAAATCTTAAGGAATAATTTAGGGACTTAAGTGAAGAAAACTATAAAACTTCACTGAAACACCTAAAAGAAAACTTGAACAAGTGAAAATAGATACTGCATTTTTGTATAGGAAGGCTGAATAGTATAAAGATGTTAATTTCCAAGCTAATGTATGGATTTTATTCAAAATTAATCTCAAAAAAATCATTCTGAAGTTTATCTAGAAGAATAAATAGTAAGATTAAGATATTATAGCATAAAAGAGGAAGATGCTTAGCCTCTCAGATGTTAAAACATATTTCAAAGCTAAAATTATAACACAAGGGGGTATTAATGGTATATAAAAAATGAGCAGACATTTCAAAATAGGTAAATAGATAACTTTAAAACCAAATCCAATATACACACTCAAACACAGGATACACTCTTATAGGCATATAGGTTATCACACAACTGTATGGAGGTGTATGTAAATACATGCACACACATAAATACCAAATACACCTCCACATGTTAGCTTAATACAGGATAAGATACATCTGAGAGCAAAGTAAGACAGTGAAGCCACAGGGCCATATGAACTCACAGGTGGACTCTTGGGTCAATTAGGGCTCCCTGGGGTTTGAAAAGGGGTGACCCACAATGAATGAAGGCAATTTCAGGGTGGCTGTGAAAGTTCCTGTCACCTGACATATGCTGAGCACATGCATTTCAAAATATGTTTGATGACTGAATGGGAAGGAAAGAAGGGGGAAAAAGAAAGATGGAAGGAAGAGCAGACAGGGGAAGGAACAGGAGGGAGAGGAAAAAAGAGCACATCTTGTGGGCAGCACAGAGGAGTTTGGGGGCCAGCCAGACAGCATCCATGTCAGGACCCAACACAAGGCCTGACATGAAGTCAGGACTTGAGAGGTGTTTGTTGAATTAATTCTATCTCTATATTCTTTATCCAGTTACATTTGTCTGCATAACCCTTAACGTGACCCAAGATCAGATCATGTTTGTTTATTTATTTTTTATCCGTCTCCCTGACTAGCTCATAAGCTCCACGGGATAGGAATTCTGGGTATCTTTTCACCCCTAGAAGAGTACACACCACATGGGTAGTCCTCAAAAACTATTTGTTGAATAAATAAAGGGAGGCTGAGGGAAGCTGTAAAGGGCCATGAATGTCAAGCTCAGCAAAATGGCCATGATATTGTTGGAACCGGGCCATCATCGAGTACCATTAAATTTGTAAGGGAAGAGTGGTTTGTAGAGCATGTTGTTTTTATGGATGTCCCCATTTTTCAAGTAAGGAAGCTCTCTTCCCGGAGATGAGAGGCGCTTCTCAAGGGAGTCATAGAAATGGATTGGAATATCCAAAGTCAGGAGACACCTAGATGGAACCCACCAGACTAAAGAAGAATTAAGGCTTAAGGTTGGGGGGAATTTTCCTGACTTGTTCAGGTAGCATCTGGGGCCCATCTGATAATTCACAGATGCCCTCAGATATGAATAGAGCCCAAAGCAGAGGTGGCTTCCTGGCTGCATCAGCGAGGACCTTTCAAACTTCAGGGAGTGATTGCACTCAGAAGGGAGCTGTATCTATGGGGTAATAATCCATGATGGAAGAGTCCCTTCCTCCATGAAGCCATCCTGAATTATAACCTCAATCCAGGAAAATTGTAAGCTCCTTGAAGGGAGGGTCTCAGATTCCTTTTGCATTTCTAGCACCTCACACAGAGTTAGGCACAGCATAGGGGTTCCACAAAGCATCACTTAACGACTTTCACAGTCAAACCAGGTTTCAAATCCAGCTGTCTCTGATTCCAGTGCCTTGACACCCCCTGCCCCACACTGTCCACCCTAGCCCTACCCCATTTCATTCACAAAGCAAAGGGGCTTTTATCCCCAGCTCAGATCCAAATGATATATCAGTATCTTAATAGCCCACAACAACTGCATCCCTCACATTACAGGAATAACATATCTATATGACATCTGGAGGAAGGACATGGCATTTTTTTTTCTGCTGCTGCTGAGGATATGATGCCAGAGAAATCTCATTACAACAAATCAAATGAGAGGGACAAAGAGATTTGCATATTTATCCCATCCTATGGCTCAGGGACAGCAGACTCTTGTTCATGTAGCAGATTACAATCCAACATGGAGAGCAGGCATGGACACATGGTAGGGGCTGGGAAGGAAGGAAGGAAGGAAGGAAGGAAGGAAGGAAGGAAGGAAGGAAGACATCTCATTTCCTTAGCTCATCACTGGGTGCTACCCATACCCCTGTGACACTATCATCAATATGCAAACACATCACAGAGAATCTGGTGGCAGGGGGAAGGGGTGGGGGTGGTCCGTGGCAGCAAGGAGAGAAAGAGGAGTGAGCCCAGGTTTGGCTTCCATCCTGATGATTCTTCTGTTCCCAGGGGATGAGTAGGAAGATCATGAGGTTTCTGCCAGGTTGACCTGGACTTAAATCCCGACTCTGCTACTAACCAGCAGTGTGACCTCAGACATGCTGATGGCCCACTCTGAGCCTGTGTCCTCAGCTAAAACTATGGATAAAAATATCTGCCTTGGATACTGTGGGAGTTCCAATATGATCTGCATAAAGTTTCTTGAGTATCAAACAATGTGAAAGTACTTCACTGGCTCTAAATTTCTGTACATATATACAATAATCACAAGTTATTGTTTTTAACGTAGTCTCTCAACCACAGGCAGCTAATTTACTTCACTTGGGAAAAAGGAGAAAATGGAAGCACAGAGAGACTTGGTGACATCTTCCAAATCTTGTCTGCTGAGGCCCTACAGCTGATTCTCTGGTCCCTTGACTGGCCTCAGGCACTGGCAGGCAGCCGAGGAGGAAGCCTGAGGGCAGAGCGCCTGCTTGGCATGGACTGGGAGCCCTGGCATGCCTCCCATCTCCAAGTCCTCACCCTTGGGGGCTCCTCTTCCACTCTCCCAGGGACCATTAATTTACATCCCCCTGGAAAGCTCCTGGACTGAGGCCACCAAGCAGGGAACGCAGCCAATACCATGACTAAAAGGGGACAGCAGGACAGAGGACACAGTCCTTCTCTGCTATGCTCAGTTGGGTGGGAAAGCAGAGGTAACCTCCTAGGCAGGGTGTCTGCCTACCCTGGAGGGGCCACAGCACCCCACCCTGGCTTTGGGACTGGCAAGGCACTGGTGTAAGAAGGGCTCCCAGGTCCACCCCCAACTGCATAGTCAGTTCCAGTGGCCAACCTAGAACCCTAAGCAGCCAGTCATGGCAAAACCTCAGAGCCCCTCTGGTGACCATGGTGTATGTCCCCTCCCCCGCTGCCCTGCTGCTCTTGGGAACATCCCAACGTTGGGGGAGTGCTGAGGTGGCCCTTTGCCAAGTCAGCCTCCATTCTCACCCGCCATTGAGAGTGTCAGATTATGTTGTCCCTTCTGATGCCAGCTCTGGTCTGCAGATCTGGCACCATTGATCCTGGGTGGTGGAAAGTAGAAGGAAGAGAAAAAGCAATATTTGCATACCTGCTGTGTGCCAGCCACCACATGAGGCAATTCACAACTTTCTCTTTAAAACCTTCACAATGACCTCATGAAATGGATCAGACCCATGCTGTGGGTGAGGAAACTGAGGCTCATACAGGTTAAGTAACACTTCAGAGATCACATGGCTTGTGAGTGGGAAAATGGGAGTTGAACTCAGGTGTGTTTGATTCAGAAACCCATGTCTTTGTACTACGGCACCCTTAGGCTTGGCATGCTGAGCACTGTGCTGGGCAGAAGAGGCCACATGTGGGGAACCCCGCACCATGAGGTGCTGTCTCTGTAGCCAAGGAGCTACCAGTCTAGTGGGAAGATGGAGGTGAAGGCCAGCATTCACATGCAGGTTCCACCAGTCTTCCTCTGGGACCCTGGGTGGTTCCTGGAATGGGTTCTGGGACCCCAAGAGGCACCCTGTTCCCCAAAGAGCTCTGAACGGATAGACAGATCTGGGTCTGCCCAGAGAATGGCCTCAACTCAGGTCCTGTCTACACGGCCCACCTCATCCCTGTCCATTTCTCCACCACTGCTTCTCCCCTGCATCACGTCATGTGTTCTAGGCTGCCTTGCCTCTGCTGGGACACCTTGGTACTCCCTGCCTCAGGGGCCTCTGCCATGATGATCTTGAGGTCTGGAATGCAACACTGGTCTCTCAGCTGCCACATGGGGTGACTTTCTCACTCCATTCAGGTCTCTGCTCACATACCACCTTCTTGGAGAAAAGCTCCCTGACCAAACAGCATCCTTGCACCACGTGTCTTCTACCCCACCTTACTTTCCTAAGAAGTACTAATCATGACCTGCCATTATAAATCTGCTTGCCCATTTGTCATTTTGTCTGTCTCCCTCCACTAGAGTATCCGCTCCATGAGGACAAGGACATCAAATGCCAGCATTCAGAACAAGCCAGGAATATTGTAGCAACTCCATAAATATTTGTTAAATGAACGAATGCAGTAATGAAAAGATGAATGAATCAATGAATGAATGAAGTGACTGTGTCCAAGGTCTCTGACCTCTTGAGTCCACAACTCTTACTTGAATACAGTTCCTGGCAGCGGCCGCAAGGAAGCACCAGGGGAACCGTATCCAAGGTGGCTATGCTCCAGATAGTCAGCTTCAGCCATCTGGAACATCCACTGAGGGGAAACAGTTTAAACCATCTGCTTAACTGCTGAGGTTGTCCTTGAGTGAAGTACCCTGGCTAGGACACCAGTCACCTCCCTGGCTTGCCTTCTGCCCTGAATTTGTCCAAAGGCTTAGCTTCTGGCCTAGCAAGAAGGACTTAATCAGCACCAGGCAGATGTGGGATCTCTAGCTCAGCCCCAGCTGGAGCCAGACTACCATCTCCATGGAATGGAGAGAGAGCCTCTGCTGAGACACTGCCAAGTGCTCAGGCCAATCAGCACACGCCTTGGGCATCATCTTCCAGAAAGCATTTTGGGGGCTGCTGGTAGGCATCCCAGTGCTCTGCTGAAATAGCCTCTTTAGTTATACAATAGCAGGTGACAAAGACTAATCTTCCTCGGCAGAAATTCCCTGGTGCTTGGTGTGTTTCTCACACTTAAATCCAGCATTGCAGAGACTCCATGGGCTGGAAATTGGGCATTTCCCTGCAGCTGCCCATTGGAACTGCCAGTGTGGGGGGCTCTGGTGAGAGGGGTCTGTCCCCAGAGTCTGGCAGGGAGACACCCCAGCTGGAGTTCAAGTGAGGGCCTTGGGTTCTATGTGTCCAATTGGGGGTGAGGTCTGTTGTTCTACTTTGAGTTGGGGTCACTTTTTGGCCTCTAGAAATATTTTCCTTTGGAGTCTGAGAGTGATGTTCTAGCAAAGGAAAGGGGCATGGGAGAGAAAGAACACTGACAGGCATTTTCTATGTGTTCAGGGTTTCCTACACGTTTGCTCATTTAACCCTGTGATGTGGGCAGTGTCATTGCCATTTTTCAGATGTGGAAACTGAGGCTCAGATAGAGGTGAAGGGATTGTCCAAGGTGACAAGGGATTTTCCAGGGTTCCAGCTAATAAACATACATCTGCTTGAAGGTTGCCTTTGTGGGAAAACTATTTTACCCTCAAGCCCACACCCAGGCATTTTCTACAGAATTGCCCTCTGCTCAGCCACCCAGGTGCCTCTTCTGTGACTGGGCTAAATGACACTCAGGGGCAGGGCAGTGGCAGCAATGAAGGCATGCCATGGGTGCAAGGGTTTTGTGAGGCACAACACAGAGGTTGGTTGTGATCTCAGGGCTGCAGGAGCCCTGCAGAGGGAATGGCCACTCAGAGGCAAAGGAGAAGGGCCTTGAGAAACCACAATGGTTCTGAGATGGAAGTCACAGCATATGCAAAGACCCAGAGGCACCATGGGAGTGACAGAGAAAGCAGTGGTTGGGAAGATTTGTGGGGAGTGTCCAGGAAGAGGACCCCATATTACCAAGGGGACAATTTATTCTGCCACCAGTGGGGCCTACTGAGGTCTGGTAGGCAAGGGAGGCCATACTTACAGCCTTGTTTCCAGGAGATTGGCTGGGCCACTGAGTGAGGGACAGATTGCAAAGGCTGAGCCTAAAGCCTGTTTTCTTCTTTTAGGGAAATGATTTTCCAAAGTACTGTAGCCTCTGAGAAGTAGCCTGCCACCATCTGAGGATACAGAATAGAAGTCTCCCTGATGCTGGCAAGTTTTCCCCACTGGCTACCTCCCTCTGCTTCCCTAAGGTCTCCCTGCCTGAGACCCAGACTTTCCTGCAAACTCGAGCTTGGGGGGAGTCTTCAAAGCTTGGCAGGACCAGGGCCATCCTTGCCTGGACTATACATCAGGCCTTGAATAAGGGAACTTGACTTGAGGCCAGGAGGACTTGTGGGGGAAGAAGGGAAGGGTGGCCATGTGTTGCCTGAGGAGAAAGGCTCCAGTCTGGCCATGGTCTCCCTCTTGTTAACTTGTTGAATGAGCTCAGGGAAGTCCCTCCCCTTTCTGGCCTCAGGGTCTGTCACTAAAGTGAGGGAAGGACCCAATGACCACTAGCTACCGCTGACTCTCCAGAAGCAGCCCAAACCTACCACTCACAGCCTTCCTGCCTGTCTGTTCTCCCTTCTTCTTTCCTTCCACAAAGTTCCATGAAATGTCTATTTTGTACAAGGCTCTGAGCGAGGCTTCGTGGCTACAAGAACAGATAAAAATAGTACCTGTTTGAGGGGGAGTTAAGATGGCAGAGCAGCATGGAGACCCTGAGCTTGTCTCATCCCTGAAACACAGGTAGATCAGCAAACCATTTTGAACACATAGGAAATTGGTCTGAGTATTAACACAACAATCTGAATAACTTGAGCCACAGAACTTGGTGGGTACACAGTGCAGAGAAGTGAACTGGAGGAGAAAAAAACCATGAAGGGTAGGGAGCTGTTTTTGTGGAGAGAGAACAAAGAAAGGGAAAGGGGGAGAGTTAGGCTCACAGGAAGAGTGTGGCCCTTCATGCCAGTGAGAGAAAAGCACTCCCCCGAAAGTAGCTGGAGAGAGAGAGAAAGAAAAAGTAAAACCATCACAGGGGACTGAACAAGAAATCTGTTTCCCCAAACCACTGATGGGAAGAAAGGAGAGGGTTTCAATACCACAAGAATTCTACAAACAGTGTAGCGCAGAGTCTGAAGCTTCAGAGCTCAGCGCCTGGCAGTGCTCTGGTGAGAAAGCAGGACAAATCCCCAGGAGCAGGCAGTGGGGTCTGAGGGGTCCATGGGCTACACAGGGAGAAGTGGTTCCCCTGCTTAGAGTGCATTTGGTAGAGGCCATAAAGCTTCTGCACAGCCAAAGGACCCAACAGACCCCAGAGAGCATCCATGTTTGCTGGTATTGGGAAAAAGATGCCAGAGTGCAGTGAAACCTGGTGCTGGCTGTGTGTTGTGGTTAGTCACGATCTCTGAATCTCTGCTACTGCACAACCACATGAATGTTTTCTGGGGCAAGCCAGCACCTGGTCATTGCTCAGCAAGACCCTCCCCCAGAAAGCTGGAGCAGGTCCAAGCTGCAGAGGTCTCTGAAGGTTTTGAAACACAACCCCAACTGAGATAAAACTCTGGAGGGAGGTGCTGCCTGGAAGGTGGATGGCTTGGACACAGACAGGGTAGACTCGGAGTGGGCAGAAGCCTGAGCCAAAGGAGGGGTGCTTGATTGTAGGTCAGTGAGAGCCCAAGGTCCTGTGCCAGAGACTAAGGAGCTGGGTGAAGCCATTGCTACCTCTCTTGTTCAGGCGCACATGCTCCACACTGATCCACCCCAGTAAGCTAAGCAGCGCCATAGTGGAGAATGGAGCTGTTACAACAAGCCCCACCCAACTGTGCCTTCCAGGCACATCCCCCAGAAGATGAGCACAAGTCAACTGGATGTAACTTCATTTGGGTTTCATTCTGTCTGCTTGTTCATTTATTTGTTCATTTTCTTTGCTTCTGTTTTTTGTTAAAATTGCTTTCTTATTTTCTGTTTTATTCTTTCGTTTCTTCCTCATTCTTGGATACAAAAAGAGAAAAAAAATTTTAATTTTAATTTTATTTTTGCTTTATTTTTTATTAAAACATTTTTATTCTATTTCATTTTCTTTATTTAATTTTATTCTATTTTATTTTAATTTTTTTCTTGCCTTTTTTTTCTCTTTATTCTTTCCCTTTTCCTCTATTCTATCAAGCTTCTTTCAACAAGCAGACCAAAACACACCTAGGATCTAGCCTCCAGTATTTGATTTTTTGTTTTGTTTTTAAGTTTTTGATTTTAATTTTTTACTTTATTAATTTTTTTCTGCCTCCAAAATGACAAAATGAAGGAATTCACCCCAAAAGAAGGAAGAGGAAGAAATGACAGTCAGGGGCTTTAATCAACAGAGATATAAAAAAGATGTCTGAACTAGAATTTAGAATCATGATAATAAGAATACTAGCTGGGGTTGAAAAAAGCATAGAATCCCTTTCTGTGGAGATAAATAAAATCTAGTCAGGATGAAATAAAAAATGTTATAACCGAGATGCAATCTTGAATGCATGCCATGATGGCAAGGATGGACAAAGCAGACCAACAAATCAATGATTTCAAAGATAAAATTATTGAAAATAATGAAGCAGAAAAAAAAGAGGGAAACTAAGGCAAAAGAGCACGATACAAGACTTAGAGAACCCAGTGACTTATTGAAAAAGGAATAACATCTGAATCATAGGAGTCCCAGAACATGAAGAGAGAGAAAAAATGGAAGAAGGTTTATGTGAGCAAATTATAGTGGAACACTTTCCTAATCAGTGACATCAAAATCCAAGAAACACAGAGAACTCCCACTAGATTCAATAAAAACCAACCATCACCAAGGCATATCGTAGTCAAATTCACAAAATACACAGACAATAAAAGAATTATGAAAGCAGCAAGGGAAAAAAAGTCCTCAACCTATAAGGGAAGACAGATAAGGTTCACAGCAGACCTATCCACAGAAACTTGGCAGACCAGAAAGGAGAGGCAGGATATTTTGAACGTACTGAATCAGAAAAATATGCAGCCAAGAATTCTTTATCCAGTAAGGTTGTCATTCAAAATAGAAGGAGAGGGACACATGGGTGGCTCAGTTGGTTAAGCTTCTGATTTGTCTCAGGTCATGATCTCATGAGCCCCATGTCAGGCTCTGTGCTGACAGCTCAGAGCCTAGAGCCTGCTTCAGATTCTTGTCTCCCTCTCTCTCTCTGCCCCTCCTCTCCTCATGCTCTCTCTCTCTCTCTCTCTCTCAAAAATAAGTAAACATTTAAAAAAGATTTTAAAAAATAGGAAAGATAAAGAGTTTCCAAGACAAACAAAAACTAAAGGAGTTCATGACCACTAAAACAGCCATGCAATAAATTTTAGGGGGAGGGGGCGGGAAGACAAGACAAAACAAAAAACACCAAAAGCAACAAAGACTAGAAAGGACCAGAGAACATAACCAGATACACCAACTCAACAGGCAACACAATGGTGCTAAACCCATATCTTTGAATGCTCACTTTAAATGTCAATGGACTAAATGTTCCAGTCAAAAGACACTACAGTAACAGAATGGATAAGAAAACAAGATCCATCTATATGCTGGTTATAAGGGACCCATTTTAGACCTAAAGACACCTGCAGATTGAAACTAAGGGGAGGGAGAACCATCTATCATGCTAATGGTCATCAAAAGAAAGCTGGTGTAGCCATACTTATATCAGACAAACTAGATTTTAAAATAAAGAGATGTAACAAGAGATGCAGAAGGGCATTATATTGTAATTAAGGGGTCTATCCACCAAGATCTAATAATTGTAAATATTTATGCCCCAACATGGAATAACCCAAATATATAAATCAATTAATGCCAAACATAAAGCAACTCATTGATAATAATACCATAATACTAGGGGACTTCAAATCCCACTTACAACAATGGACAGATCATCTAAGCAGAAAATTAACAAGGAAACATTGGCTCTGAATGACACAATGGGCTGAATGAACTTAACAGATACATTCAGGACATTTCATCCTAAAACAACAGAATACACATTCTTCTCAAGTGCACATGGAACATTCTCCAAAATAGATCACATACTGGGAAATAAGTCAGCCCTCAACAAGTACAAAAAGATCAATATTATACCTTGCATATTTTCAGACTACAACACTATGAAACTCAAAATAAACCATGAGAAAAAACTTGGAAAGACCACGAATACTTGGAGATTAAAGAACATCCTACTAAAGAATGAATGGGTTAACCAAGAAATTAAAGAGGAAATTTAAAAGTACATGGAAGCCAATGAAAATGAAAATGTGACAACCCCAAACCTCTGGGATGCAGCAAAGATAGTAATAAGAGGGTATATATAGCAATCCAGGCCTCCCTAAAGAAGGAAGAAAGGTCTCAAATATACAACCTAAACTTCCACCTAAAAGAGCTGTAAAAAGAACAGCAGATAAAGCTCCAAACCATGGAAATAATAAAGGGAAGAAGGAAAGGGAAATAATAAAGGGAAATAATAAAGATTAGAACAGAAAGCAATAAATCAAAATAATAATAATAAAAAGAACTTATTAATGAAGCCATAAACATGCTTTTATGCCTTACATATGGTGCTCCAGGCCCTGCCCTGGGAAGACTCAAAAAAGAGTAAGACTGGGTCTCCCATCTCCTTAGAGATTAAAAAAAAATTTTTTAACGTGTTTTTCATTTTTGAGAGACGCAGAGAGACAGAGCATGAGCGGGGGCGGGGGGGGGGGGGGCCGCGTGCAGAGAGAAAGGGAGACACAGAATCCGAAGCAGGATCCAGGCTCTGAGCTGTCAGCACAGAGCCTGACACAAGGCTTGAACTCACGAACCATGAGACCATGACCTGAGCTGAAGTCGAACGCTTACCTATGGAGTCCCTGAGCATTCTTTAAGATTCAGTGCAAATGTCACCTCTTCTGGGAAGCCTTCCCTGATGAATCACCTCTCACACAGATTCTTCTATCTCTCCTCTTTGGGACGCCCTTCACTCCTGGCACTGTGTGTCCTTATTTGTCTGTCTGCCCCCACTACTCCCCTCCCATCCATGGCTAGCATCCACAGAGTCTATTGACTGGAGGGTGATGAAGCCTGGGCAGCACTCTTGAGGCACTTGTGGGTGAGCAGAGACCAGGAAAGGAGGAGGGTCTTGAGGTTCAGAGATGCTGGAAAAGGCTGCATGTTGGACATGAGACCGGCTCAGATGTTGAGTGATATCCCAGCAAACTAACCAAGCACTCTGATGGCCTCTCATGCTTCCGGGAGAGTCTATCAGTCCCCATGTGTGTGAGTCTGTGGGTGCCTCTGGCCTTACTAGCGAAGCCATTAACCTTTGGTGTTTAAGGCAACTTGTCTGCTTATAGTTATGAAAACAAGCACTAGGCATGGTGGTGTCAGGAAGGTCTCATTTGACTCCATGTCTGTCCCTACTAATTAGCAGGCCCAGAAGCACAGGGATGGACTTATCCAGACAAGTGCCACCCTCTCCACTGCCCCTAGGGAGCAGGTGCTCGTGTTGACCACCTGGACCTGACATATCACCTGCTCCCTGGCTCCCCTTAACCCCAAAACAAGTGTACCTTTGCCCAGGGCTGTGCAGCCCTCTGTCTCTGGCCCCCCTCTCTGGCCCCTCCTTGCCCTTGTCCCCACAACTCCTGAGTCCCTATTTCCTCTTGCCTGGATTCCTGAGGCAGCCTCCCAGTGACCTCCCTGCATCAAGTACATCCAGAACAGGTTCTGGGCCTCCCCACTGAAGCTAGAGTGAAACTGGAACTAGATGTCATGACTCCTCACTGGAACCCTTTCCGTGGTTCTGCAAGGCCTTGGGATGTGGCCCTTGCCTGGTTCTCCACCCTCACCTTCCTGGACCACCCACCTCCTTCCCCCTGCTCCTGGCGGCACACTTGCCCCAGTTCAGCCTCCACCTCTGCTGCCTCCTCGACTGGTGCTTTCTGTCTCCCACCTGTCTCTGAGTCCTAAGGGCTCATGTCCACCTACAGTTCCCTTCTCCCTGGAAGATGAAGTCCCCTACCCTGCCATTCTAAAGTAGCTCCACAGCCTGCATGAATGTTCCACACGCATTCCTTCCTGCTTTCATTCCACAGACCTGTGCTGAGCACGTGCCAGGCACAGCGAGGGTCAAACCACTTCCATCACCTACAGTCCTCCAACTGGCCTGGGAGGCAGAGGACGGCTCTCGGGACCTGGCCTTTTCCTCACATTCCAGTCCCCCTGTTTGCTGTTCTCTGTACCCATGGGAAGACCCTGAGCACACCATTTGCCCTGTCTGGGACTCAGTTTCCTCCTTAGCAATCCCCACCTCTCAAGGTGTCGTGAGTTAATAACAGTAGTAGTGTTGGGAAAATGAATAAAGTTTTACACCATAAGATGGCCGATGGGACTAAAACAAGCTCTGGTCTCTGGCTTAGAAACCCCTTTTCTGGGTTCTTCTTGCCCTGTTTGCCATGCACGCGAAAAGCGGGGGGGGGGGGGGCCAACATGGAGGCTGACAACTATAAATTACCCTTCGCCCTTGCATTCAGGGCTCAGATCTTTGGAGAAATGGTCTCCTCTGAGCCCGCCAGTGTTAAACAAATCTCCGATCCACCAAGATCTGAGGGCTGCTTGGTTTTTCTGCCAGCGTTCCAGCCTGATTCCCTAACAGTAGTAGTACTAGTACTAATAATAATGCAGAGCACGAAGTATGGGCTGGACTCTGTTCTAAGTGCCTTACAGGTATCAATTCCTTCACCCTGCTGGGCTGGTCTCGGCAGTTAAAGGACTAGCTCAGCATCAGGCCTGGATTCAGGAAGCACCCAGCAGCTACTGGCATCACCGGGACAGTCACGTCTGGCCTGAAAGAGGCATGTGAGACAGGAATATGCCAGGCACGTCCTGAGCCCGGCATGCAGACGAGCCTGGCTGGAGCTCAGGGCCCGTGTTTAATAAAAGATTAATGAAATTGTCAAATTGACCTTGTCAATGTCTGCTCAATCCAATTATGTGGCTGTGGCCCCCATGAATGGGGTTAAAACAGAAGTGTACATGAGAGACATCAGGACAGCAGCCCCTGGGGAGACAGTGCTGCCTGGGAAACCCTGCGGTGAAGAGGTTCCTAAAGCCGGGCCAGGCCATCTCCGCCCCCGCCCCCTCTAAGAAGTGCTGGCCACCTGCGGGCACAGTGTCCCCTTATTCTGGAGAAACTGCAGCTGAGCAGCCACTCTCCACGGGGGAAGGGGGGTGGGGTGGGGTGGGGAGGGAGGCGCATGGCACCTTTGACTGATGCCCACACTGTGTGAAGCCATGCTGTGCTGGGCATGGGACACATGGAAGCAAGAACCGGTGGTGTCCTTGAGAAGTCCTTGTCTGGTGAGTGGGAAAGACAGAAACAAACAGAATTCACCCAGTGAGAGCAGTGCCCAGGGCAAGCACTCAGGAAGGTCCCAGGAAAAGACAGCACCTGAGGCTGACGAGTGGCCTAGGAGGGGACCCAGAGGAGAAAGATGGGAAACCCCCCCGTCCCCCCCCCCCCCCCCGGGGGGCAGCCAGGCTTCAGGCTGGGGCACAAGGAGGGACGTTCTGTAAAGTTCTGGGGGCAGGGACTCCAACACGGAACAGAAATGGGAGTTTGTCCACGGTGGAGAAGGGTTGGGCGCTGGGCCGGCAGAGGGGCAGCACAGGGCCGCTCGGGTGACCTGGAGAGCAGAGGCTGGTGCTCAGGGGGTGTCATAAGATGGGGGCAACTTTCTAAGGAATGAGCCCCAACAGTTCTCTGTGTATAGGGAAGTTCACTCAGCCCTCTCTGGAAGGGTCTGGCAGCGCTTGGATGGAGTGCACATCTGAGAAATCTGGCACCAGCCTCGGCCTCACTGACTCCAAGATTCTGAGGAAGCCCTTGAGGAAGAGGCGGGGCACAGAGCTGCTCCTCCCCACTCTCTTGCCCTGCTGGGCTTGCTCCTAGTCCCCGCCCCCGTCTGCTGCTCCTGCCTGCTCACCTGCAGCATTTCCTGGTTTCTTCCACCTCAACAGCCCTTTTCAGTCCACTGAATTTCCTCGCTCCCTTCAACACCTAGAGATTCACAGTGACACCGCCAGACAGCATCATTATTCCCATTTCACAGATGATGAAACTGAGGCTAAGGGAGACCAAGTGCCCCTGTCCGAGTGTTGTTCATAATGGAGACGAGACTCATGTCTATTTGCTGAGAACCAAAATCCTATGCTCACTCCATTGCCTCATGGTTATCTTTAAGGGAGTGGGGGGCTAAAGCAGTACATCTTGGTATGAACTGTCAGTAGAGACGGGTAGATTCTGAGTGGCTCCTCACCACACAGACCATCACCTAGAGTCTTAACTTGAAAAGGCAATCCTGCCAACTGCTTATCTGGGGCTCAGCAGGGACCTCCAAACACGAGACACACATGTGGATGTGGCTTTCAGACAATGTGATTCATGATCAGCCAAGGATTCTGATTAGAACAAACATTTCTCCATGGCCCTGCCTCCGTGCCCCTGGGGAGGATAAATCCCCGTCCCCTCCCAGTGAATGACATCACTGCCCACCTGCTCAGCCAAAGCAGAAACGGGAGGCCATCGCTGAGTCCGATCCTTCTCCCCCTCCCCGTCTAATCAGCAAGTCACGGTGGCTTCACCCCAAATACACATTTCTATTTTGATGTGCCCCACCCTTCATTCCCACCACCTTGCTTTGCTCCGGTCCCCACATTTCTTGCCTGGACCATTCGACCAGGTTCCGTTTTCCCTACTCTCGGTTCTTGCCCTCACCTGTTCATCCTCTACAGTTCCACCACAGTGATCCTTCTGAAGCACCAATGCGACCAGGTCACTCCCGGGCTTAATATCTTTCCCTGTGGCCACGTCACAGCAACATCCAGCCAGTCAGCCCAGGGGCCCACCACCCCGCAGCCTTGTCTCTCAGCAGGTCCCACTCGGACCCCACACTCCGGACCCCACTCCAAACCTCTCAAGGTGCCGAGAAAACACTGAGCTTTCCCAGTCGTTCATGCAGTCACTCATCCATCTGCGTATCCAACTTTTGAGGTCATAGGCGGTGAGGGGGGGTAGGACAGCATTCACGTAAATACATCAGGATGGGCGGGCTCTGGAGCAGCAGCAGAGCACAGGAGAGCGCCCCCCGGTGGTGGTGGGGGGGCGGGGTGTACGCTCCTTCAGCCGAGGCTGGATGAGGACAACGGCTCACAAGGGAGACCCGTGTGGGCAAAGAACTGAAGGAAGTGGGAGCACGGAGGGCTTTTATGGCCACAGGCCTTACTCACCTCATTCCCTCTGCCTGTAACGCCTTACGCCCTCCTCAGGCCCTGAGATTCTCACCTGAAATTCATTCTCACCTCTGAAGCAGCTGGCCCCTCCTCTAGGACACCGAAGCAAAACCCACCCACCCTTCTTTTGTGCTCCTGCAATACCTCACACAGCTTGGGTCCCAGTTCTGTGACCCGAGGCGTCTCCTTTCTTTATCGCTCCCCACCCCTTCATTCATTCATTCACTCATTCATTCCTATCTTCAACAAAAACTGCTTCAACAGCCCCTGGGGGCCAGGCCTGAAGGGACTCTGTGTGCTCCACCTCATTATCCCTGGGGCAGCCTAGCACCTGGCCCAGCATGGCTTTGGCTGAGTGAATAAACATTTGAGATCATTTTATTGAAATACTTCAGAGTAAATTTGGAGACAGGCATTCCTCTGCTCAAGAGTGATTTAATAACCACAAATGCCTTTCACACAGCAGGGAGGCAAAAAAAGGTGTGCATTTTCCCTTATTGCTGCTGTTAAAATAAATGGCATTTTTAATAAAGTGTCCCCATACAGCATACAGAATGTGGCCACATGATGAAATAAATAAATATCTGGTGAAATTATGCATTGCAAAGCAGACTTTTTCTGGTCTTTTGGTTATTAAATTTAATCACTTTTGAGCTGTGCCTCTACTCTTTTTCCTAGAGGCAGGTACGCTTTTGATTAAAATGTGGGCCCCAGAGCACTTGCACAGGGGAAGGCTGACTACGTCCCCAGAGGAACCGGAGCGGAGCGAGCAAACCGGATGATGGGGCCAAGGCAACAGCCACAATTTGCTTCTCACTTGATGGACGTGTTTATCCCCAGACAGAGTGCGTGGCAGTTGCGGGGCGTATGGAAATCTTGCAATTAAGGCAAAGTCTAATTAGAGGCTGCATATTCAAACTACAAAGGGAGCGCTCCGAGTGGCAGCCACGCTGGCCGGCTCTGAAACGTGATTCCCCACTCCAGTCCCTGCCTGAGCCACCATTCACTGCCTGACGAGGAAGGCCGACGGCGGGGGGGGGGGGGGGGGGG
>NW_024412388.1:38729829-38791197 GCF_014898765.1 Herpailurus yagouaroundi
ATGTATCTTATGGCCGTCCGTGGATCCCCTGGTGGCATCTGTGCCTTCACAGTCCATGGAGATGCCTTGGCCCATGGAGAACAGCACAGGTTTTGGAATCCACCAGACTTGGATTTGCATTGTCTCTGCCCATTATCGCTGCTCTAGCCTCAGCATCCCCATCTTCCTGATGGGAGTGGTGATGGGCCTCCCTTAGGGCCATCATGGAAGGAGCAAGCAAGGCTTTGTGGGGCCTCAGTCCAGGGGATGCACAGCTCAGGAGAGTTCCCTGCCTGGGGCCCGAGGCAAGAGTCTGGTGGGGTGGGCTCTTACTATTACATCATTCACTGTGCCCACAGGACTCTTTTGGACTTTTCTCTCAAGTACCTGACACCGTGCTTAGCTATCAATTTTGTGTGTCCACCGTGGCAAAAACCTGGGGTAAGCTGTTTCCCCTCAATGCAAACAGTACTGGGGAACGGAGGCGGCAGAAGAGACTGATGGCAGGGCTTGTGATCTGGGGTTCTGGCCCAGAGCCAGCAAGAGTTCCTGAGCTTAGACTGGGGTCAAGGCGTGACTCTGAAATTGTCTTTGCCCTCAAGAAAGTCACAAGGTAGCCAGGAAGACAGATCGGAAAAGAGCACAGACGTTTACATTCCTACAACATTTTACAGGTTAAAAAGTGCTTCTGACTGATCCCTGTTTAATCCTGCCAAGAGCCTGTGAAGGAGGGGCTCATGCTGGCCCCCACGTGACTGAGCCCCAGGCCAGGTCTGCACTTCAGGCACACAGAAGAGGGTGTGTGTCTCACAGACCCCCTCACCTGGGACCCTCGCAGGCACAAGGTATCGAAACCCTTTCTGCTATCTGTTCTTTTTCTTCAGATCTCCTTTTTGTCTTTTGTCAGAAACAGCGTCAACATCGCAGACGTCTCTTTGGGGTGCCCTTGCCCCTCCCACCCCTGAGCTCCTTTCCTGGCCGGGTCCTCACACTCTCAATGCTCAGCTCCCTGTCCATCAACAACCTGTGCTGGTGGTTTGTTACAAGAGTTCACATACATCGTCTCAGACTCTAAGTTTCACTCAACAGCCTGCTTTTCTGACTCCACATGATGCTTTGGGTGCTTCTTTCTGCGGATACTTGTAGCTCTGCTTCATTTTCTGCTGGATGGTCTTTCACTCTATGAAGAAAGTCAGTGGGACGTGTGTGTGCACGTGCAGTTATCCTGTTGTCGGACATGTGCTTCCATCTTTCTACCATCCCCACTGCTTTGCAAGGGAAACTTGTACGCGAAGGTGAACCTTACAACATGGCTAGACCCCAACCAGCGGGGGAGGAACACTCCCCAACTCTGTCCCACGGTGCAGGGGCTGGCACCTGGCCGGCTCTCAGTCAGTGCTGATTGCTAGAAGGCACTGAGGCCGTGATGCAAGAACAATGGACTTGGTCTCAGAAGGACCTGGATTGGAGTCTTAACGCTCTCACTTATTAGCTGTGTGACAGTGTGCAGAAGATCTAACCTCTCTGGGCTGCAGTGTCCTCATCAAGAGAAATAAAGACAGCAATGCCAACTCTGAAATATTCTTGTTGTGGTTATTTAAATACGTGGGGTCTTCAGTGTGGATCCTGAGCGACAGGAGGAGCTCAGCAAGGCTAATGGAAAGATCTCCTACCACTGAGCAGGGGAAAGGTGTGGGGAGGCATCGCATGCTCTTGTTGGCCACCCTTCTCACTCTGCATCAGGAAGTCTGGATCAAAAGCTCAGTCTTAAAGACAAGAGGAAAAGAAAGAAAAAGACGACAAAAAGAAGCCACCTTACAATCATAATTTAAAACCCAGGGGAACCCAACCCACTTTCGATCTGGCTGTAGTCTCTATTCCATCTGTGCCTTTAATGGGCTGACATTGGAAATTTCTAGGTGTTTGAGGTACTTGGTCCTGGGCCAGCTCCTCAAGAGGCAGCCCCAGCCTGCAAAGCCCCACCTACCCCTCCTGGGCCCTGAGGAAGGCGGCACCAGGCTGGACTACAGAGGGTTAAATCTCTTCCTCCCCCAAGAGATTGGAGCCAGTGAGGCTGTCTGCTTAAATGGCCCATAACCATCTCCCAAACCTCCTTAGCTCCGAGAAGTGCCAAGTCAGCAAAATGAAAATAATTTAAAGAGCCATTGAAAAGAGGAACTCCGGCCTCTCTCCTTCTACCACAATGATAGCTTCTCAGCAGTGAGTGGCTCTCATTTTTCATATCCAGGGCCAGGGGCTTCCCACCCATTTGGGGAAAGAATGTGTCACAGGCTGAAATCTCTTCTCTGATGGGAGGAGGGGCAGAGGGGCAGGAGGACTATATGTCACAGGCACTGTAAATGAGGAAACTGGCTTGTCATGAGTAGTGAGTAAGCCGTAGAGATCTACTGCACAGTATAATGAATACAGAAAATACTATTGGACTGTAAGTATGTAATGTGATAAATACTGCTACACTGGCAATCACAATGCATAAATGTATCAAAGTAACATACTGTGCACCTTAAACTCACACGATGTCGCATGTCAAATTTATTCAATACAAAAAAAAATAACAGAGGAGACTGAGACTCATGGAAGAGCCAGCCTCAAGGCTCCGCACAGGTGAGGCGTGCCATCCTGGCTCCCTGCTTCCTCATGTTGAGGGGTGGGCGGCACCTGGTAGTCAGCACCTACTATGTGCCTGCCGTGTGCCCAGCGCTTTATACAACAGCCCTAAAACATTGCCATTGTTATTCTTCCTACATAGCTAATAAATTTGAGGACCCAGAAGGGTCAGTCACTTGTCCAAGGTCATGTTACTGAAAGGTGGTGGAGGAAAGGTTCAAACCCATGCTGTTTCCATGGCATCAAGGAAGCTTAGGGAAGCCCTGACACTGAGAGGAATCCAGGCCGGCAGTCTGCCCCCTCCCCGGGACTAGTTTCATCTCCCGCTCTGGGAGCCTTGCTTCTGCTGGGGCTGAGTCCCCACGAAGGCCTGCGCTGATGGGGGCGGAGCATGGGAGCCGGGAGCCGCGTGGAGGGGCTGCTCCAGACACAGGTGCCCCGGGGCTCTTCGCACCCGGACCACTGCAGGGCTCACAGCCTGGTTCCCATCTGGCAGTGTCAACACTTAAGGAGGGAAGATGGTGGGCATCTGCCCCTCATCGTCGCTTACCCGGGCTATTCCAAAAACCTCCGCAACTCCTCTCTTTCTCCAAGCCCCCCACCACACCGATGCTGGCCTGACCTTTCAGCAGCTGTCTGTGGTCTTCAGAGGCCAACAGGACAGCCTGGGGCTGTCTCACCCCTTCCTCCCCTCCAGCCTTCTCTCCCAACACCAATTTCACCCCCACTCCTTGAAACTTCTCCCCTCTCCCACCTCTTTAAAATTTTTTTTTTTTAACATTTATTTATTTTTTGAAAGAGAGAGACAGAGTGTGAGTGGGAGAGGGGCAGAGAAAAGGGAGTCACAGATTCTGAAGCAGGGTCCAGGCTCTGAGCTGTCAGCACAGAGCCCGGTGGGGGGCTTGAACTCATGAACCATTAGATCGTGACCTGAGCCGAAGTCAAATGCTTAACTGACTGAGCCACCCAGGCACCCCTACCCTCTCCCACCTCTTGCCCCTTGCTCACAATGACAATAAACACTTACGTGGTGTTCACTGTGTGTCAGGTACAGTTCTAAGTGCTTTATAGATATTGACTTCATGCTCACAGGAACCTGAGACCTCCATTTTATGTGGAGGAAACCAAGGCCCAGACCAATTAAATAACTCACCCAATAACTCACACAGACATAAGTGGTGGAGCTCACACTCAGACCCAGGCAGCGTAAGGTCAGGCTCCTCAGACTTAACCACTGCCAAATCCTTTCCTTCTTTCTTGACTTGGTGGTGCCCTATCCTGGGGTAACAAGGCCAAGGAGGTCTCATGACATTCTTGTGAAGGGCTTTCTTGATCTTGCAAAACCTTAAACCTCCAGGTGGGAGAAACTGCTTCAGTGTCTGGTTTTGCACAGTCTTTGGTCATCAGGGGCCAGGATTGCAGGGTGAGCTCCATTTCATCTGTACTGACTCTGTGCTGGGCTCAGGGCCTCAGAGAGGAACACACACATGGTAGCCCCTTTGAGCACTCGCAGTCCAGCGAGAAAGATGGGTGCCCAGTGACGATATAAGCTGATGAACTAGCAGAGGCATAAGGCAATTTATAACAGTGCTGACACATCACTGATTTCAGAAAACTATTTCAGCGGAGTCACTGTTCTCCCAAAGTAGGGAGAAATGTATGTAAGGGTGCGATGGTGGATGCAGTGTGAACAAATCACCACGGCCACTCTGATCAGGTTTGCAAAGCAGCCCCACAAGCCCCCCCCCCCCCCCCCTGAATTTCCCCAGCATGAAAATCCCATCTCTGCTGAGTTCTGGACAGGCTGCAGGTGGCCACGAGTGAGAACTGCTGAGAAATTAATGGCAAGGAACCAAGGACAATGCTGCAGAAAAAGCTATGCTGGCATTTGTTCCTTGTGTAGCTTCTCTGATGACCATTGCAATGAGTCCAGAGGTGTCCCGCATGATTGCTGGTGATCTGGGCTCACTAAAAGTTTTTGGATAAATTTCAGGTGCCCATTTCAGGGGGAGAGGAGGATAACCTTATCCAGATTCTTCCCACAGAAGAATCTATGTGGGAGTGGCCCAGGCCCTGGACGTTTATTACCGCCTTCTTCCCATAACACCATTGGCCTGATCGGGAAGACCCATGGCCTGCCCCCGGGGCAGGAGCTAAGGGACAGTCCTGTCCTTCCCACACTGGGATGGAGACACAATGACCCCAGGGTTTGTCTCTGCTCCATTCCTCTCCTTCCAACTTTGGGGTCCTTGCTTTAGTTCAGGTCTGGATTGGAGCCACAGCCTCCTACCAAATCTTTGACTTTTGCATTTATTTATTCAATAATTAAAAATTTTTAATGTTTATTTATTTTTGAGACAGAGAGAGACAGAACATGAGCAAGGGAGGGGCAGAGAGAGGGAGACAGAATCCAAAGCAGACTCCAGGTTCCAAGCTGTCAGCACAGAGCCCAACGTAGGGCTCGAACTCACAAACTGCAAGATCATGACCTGAGCCGAAGTCAGATGCTTAAATGACTGAGCCACCCAGGCGCCCTATTCAATAATTTTTAATTTTTTTTTCAACGTTTATTTATTTTTGGAACAGAGAGAGACAGAGCATGAACGGGGGAGGGGCAGAGAGAGAGGGAGACACAGATTCGGAAACAGGCTCCAGGGTCTGAGCCATCAGCCCCAGAGCCTGACGCGGGGCTCGAACTCACGGACCACGAGATCGTGACCTGGCTGAAGTCGGACGCCTAACCGACTGCGCCACCCAGGCGCCCCTTGAATAATTTTTAAAATGAATTTATACTGTATGCCAGGTGCTGGGAATACAGCAGTGAACAAACAAGAAACCAAGATGCTGAAGTGGATAATGAATGTAAGTATGATAGAGTTTGTTAATTATTCACATATAAGAAGAACAGAGAGAGAAAATCCACAGCTCAATGTAGGTGCTTGTCAATAATTCTGGTTATTGTTTGGGGCAGGTGGGTGTTGGTGCAGAGGGAGGATGTGGGGTTCTGATCTTTCTTTCTTCTATTTCATGTCCCTGGCCCTGGAAATGGACACAGCAGATAAGTGAAACAGGGAGGCTTTGCCCTACTGATTTCTTGAAATAGTCCCTCTTCCGTTATTTCATCCAGTCTACCGCCACCCCTGGGAGGCATATGGAAAATCCCATTTTCCACAGGGCAAAGTGAGTCTCAACATGGTGAGACTCACCTCCAAAGTCACTAAGGCCTAGGCTGCTAACTTGGCTTTGAGGCTCAGGCACCCTGTCTGTCCTTCTTACTCTCTATCCACAGCTTCTGCTGATCATGGCACATTAGTTTGAAATCACCAAGATGTAATTACATTCCACTTATCATAATTATAATGTGGAAAAGCACCTTTGTTTAGACAGGTGCTTCTCAAAGTGTGGTGCCCAGACCAGCAGCATCGGCATCACCCTGAGAACTGGATGGAAGTGTAATTTGTGAGCCTCACACCAGACCCGCTGAATGGCAAACTCTGGGGTGGGACCTGTGATCCGGGTGACAGCAAGGCCTGTAGCTAATTCTAAAGCAGGCTGAAGTGTTAGAACCACCGGTAGAGAGGAAGAAGATAGGATCTTGCCTCAGGAGACTTAGGTTTAAGTTCCATCCATTAACTATGTAACTCAGGAAATTCAAATTACCCTTCTTTATAGCCTGTTTCCTTACCTTCAACATAAAGACACATCAGAAAACTGCTATGAGGAATCACAAGCAGTAATATCTGTGAGTCTTTTATATTACTAATCAATGTGATAATAATAAAGCCACTCATTCGTTTGCTCAATCATTCATCCAACAAGCATTTATTGAATGCTTAGTCTGCTGGATCCAGGCCACACCTATGCTGGGAGCACCCTTTTCTGCCGTCATTTCGGGTGGGCTCAGACGCAGGCAGGCCAATAGTCTATAGATTATCCTTGGTGAGATAAAACCAGTTCTCTAAGTTTTGCTACGCAAAGGGTATGGGCTGTGCTGTAGGGGCGGAGGACAAGTGCATGCCCCGCAGGGGGTCTGAGGTGCTACACCAGCAAAAGGACGTGGATTTAGCCAGGACCTATTCCGGGCCAGGCTCCTGCTCACACACTTGCATTTGGGATTTCGCTGAATCCTCAGAGCAAACCCTCAGAGGCAGTGTTACTGGTGCTGTACCATGGGGGCAAAAAGAGGTCGAGAAAGAGACATGGTTTGAGAAAGCCTCAGAGATACTTGGCATCACCACATCCGATGACAGGAGATGTTGTGAAAGGCCCCTTGGCTCCCACATGCATTCCAGATGCCAGCAGCTGAGCACCTCTCCTGGGGCCAGCTTTTCTGCTGGGAGCCTGCTAGTGTGCTTCTTTGTTTTGTCCCTCCAACAATACCACAAAGTCAGAACCCCTGTCCTCGTTTTTCTGACAAGGAGACAGAAGCTCTGGAAACCGTGTGATTCACGTAGCAGGAGATGGAGCCTGGATTCAAACCTAGGATAGCCTGGCTCAGCGCCCACTCTCCTCCCCACCCCACATCTGTCCACGGCAAGGGACCCCTGGCTTCCCAGAGGGACCCGAGGGAGGGTATCGGCAAGAACAGATCTTCACCACTACCTCCTTCAAGTGCCCATTTTTTAAAATTTTTTTTTTTAACGTTTATTTATTTTTGAGACAGAGAGAGACAGAGCATGAACGGGGGAGGGGCAGAGAGAGAGGGAGACACAGAATCGGAAACAGGCTCCAGGCTCTGAGCCATCAGCCCAGAGCCTGACGCGGGGCTCGAACTCACGGACCGCAAGATCGTGACCTGGCTGAAGTCGGATGCTTAACCGACTGCGCCACCCAGGCGCCCCAAAGTGCCCATTTTTTTGAAGTCTCCTGCTTCATTTTCTTCATGAACATGCTTCTTCTATGCTCTAATCCTTCTTGTTGCTACACAGAGTGTCTTCAAGTACCAGTTAAAATGAATTCTTCCTTCCTCCTTCCCCCCACTCCCTTCCTCTCATCTGGGAGTAAAGCTGAGGCTCCAGGCAGACAGGACATAATCTCCCTCACTTTCCGCTCCTGGGACACCTTCAGCTCCCATGGCAAGGGTCCTGCAGGGCTGTCCGCCCCATGCTGACAACCTTCTCCCCCCACACACAGTCTTCCTGACTCTGCACTGCTTTTTCTTTTCCTCAGGGCATTCATCACCTTCTTCTGTAATTTTCTTATTTATTATGTTTACTATTTACCTTCCTCCTCTTCCCATTCCCCCTCCCCGCCCAGCCAGAGTTTAGGCCACTTGTGCTTTTCTTCATAGATGTGTCTCAGGCATTTAGACCAGTGACGGACACGTACTAGGTACTCAATAAATGTTTGTTGAGTGACTGAATGAATTCCATAATTACTGATGGGGAATTTCTGGATACTAGAAATTTGGTGAGGCTAGGACACTGAATCTCTCTCCCCTTTAGCTAATGAAACAGTGAATGCCCATATCCTCAGGTGTCGGATCAGATGGGGGTTTGGAGCTATGCTTGGTGTGTGACTCCCTGCCTGGGCCCAACGAGAAGTGCCTCTCAGAGTGCTGGGCACAGGTCAGACATTCAGTGCATGTAAAACGAACAGAGGGAGGGATGGATTAGCACACAAATGGCCAATAGACAGTCACTGTCATCCTCTAGGTGGAAGCTCAAAGGCCCCATCTCAGAGCTCTTCCATGATTGCACTAGAAGGAGGAGTTCTAGCTACTAGAATAACTCAGCTTAGAGAAGGCTAATTGGGGAGGAGAAGAGGGTCTTTAGTGGAGGACCATATGGCTCTTTCCTTTTCACAGAACTAAACATTGTTATTGATAATTTGGCTAGGATACAAAAGATATATTTATATACTATAAACCTGGGAGAAAGGGCCTATCATAGAATCAAATTCCATAAGGATCTCAAACACCCAAATGCATGCACAGACAATTCACCTAGAAAGGCGTTGAAAAAGTACATCTTTATAGAGAATGAGTTAACCATGCTTCTTTAAAAATTCCAAAAACACACGGATGTCTATCCTGCTTGAGACATGGCTGAACCTTTTGGAAAGCAATATAAAAACACATGGAAAGGTCTATAAAATGTCCTTACCCTTTAACCCAGTTAGCTCAGTCCTGGGAATTTAAGAAACAAACAACCATAAACGATCATGGCAGTATTATCTCTAACAGCAAGACACTAGAGACAACAAAATGCACATAAGAGATAAGAAGGTAATCAGGGCCCCGTACTGGAAAGGGCATTAAAATTGTAACTATGCACATCGGGCCATAGACGGGGAAATGTTTGCCACATGGTGTTGGATGCACAAGGCAGGATCATGGGAAGCTGGCCAGCCATGGGGACAAAGAGATGTTGCCCATGGACAGACAGGAGGGGCTCCCAGGATCCATGCACAGTTGGGCTTGGTTCTCGAGATTATGGTTGGATTTTCTTTCTTGGCTTTGGCTTTCCTCAAATTCTGTTTTGTATTTTAAACACAAATGGAAAAGAAGATCTCAACCAGCTGGAATGTTGGGCTGAAACCAATAAGATGAAATAGAAGAGGGATAAATGCAAAGTCCTGTATTTCATTTAAGAACTATATTTAAGAACACACACTTGAATGGGTGGTGGTGGTGGTGGTGATAAAGAGCCGCTAAAAGGAAAAAGGGAAAGAAGAAGGGAAAAAAAGAAGCACTTTACTGAATCCCTGAACTAGGAAGGCACGGACTGTAGGCCTGCCGTGGCGGGAGGCCAGTGTGATCACCGTAACAGGTGCATAATGGACAAGACGGCTGGGGCTGGGGGACATCATGCACTTGACCAATATCTTCTACTCTAATCAATAGGGAAATCAGGAGCTGAATTTTGTGTGAGTTTCTCTGGCTTCAAGACCTATGTTCCTCTTACAACACAGTGAACTAAAGGGACAAGTATTGTGTTAGCCAAAAAGAGAACACAGAGGAAAGTTTGGTGACCATTAACTCAACATGGGATAATTCCATCATGGAAGATGCTAATTCAGGGTCAGGACACATTCATAGAGATATGCGGTCATAAGAGGTGATAACCTGCTCTGGTTAGTGCCACCCAGACCCTTCCTAAAGTACCCTGTCCAGTCTTGAACCCTACCTTTTAGGGACACAACCATAAAAGAGCAACTGGGATGGTCAGGGGTCTTAGGATTAGGGAACTGATATTGAATGCCTAGTTGCTTTACTCACATTATCTTACATAGCCCTTGATATAGGTAGGGATTATGTTCCCATTTTAAAAATGAGAAAACTGAAGTTAAGAGAGGTTATAAACTTGTTCAAGGTCAGATAGTAGTAAGTGATGGTCAGGATTCAAACACAGGGCTGTCAAGTCCAGAAGCCCCACTCTGTCCCGTGTAGCCTCCCTCATGAGACAAACGGTAAAATAGAATTTGAACTACTTATTAGTTGGTGAAGAGACAGGATTGGTACCTTCAATTCCACAAAGGGCTATGAGGAGAAGCGTTGTGTGCGATTTCAGAGGAGAGAATTTGAATGACCTTAGAAATCTCAGGGAAGTAGATTTTTAGCTCAACAGAAGAACATCTCAGTGACAGTAATAATTGGGTAGGAAGCCAACTCCCCCATGCCTGGAGGTATTCAAGCACGGCCTAGAGAGGCATTTGCTTGCAGTGGGCAGGAGATCTGGCAGGAGGACCTCGAAGTTCACTTTTGACCCGGAGGTTCCTTGAGCCTATGAAGGTGCTTGGCACAAACTGATCAATCCCTTCAAAAGAAGTGATGAAAATAACTGTTGATATGTCTATTTGCAGATACAAAAAATTATACACGCAAGGTACACATATTTGTCCAGAGAAGACTAAACACAGAAAATGAAATGGATTCTGCTGGAAATGCTTACAGGTTAAGCTTTTATTTTCTGAAACCAAGAAAGCAAACTCTGGGAAGATGTACAATCTCAGAAATAATCAAAGGAAATATGAGGTACTAGTTTTCACCTAGTAAGTTGGCAAAATAATTTAAAACATGGTCACACAACTCATTATATGTATCAAGAATGATAAAAAAAAATGCCATTCTTTTTGACCCAGGTAAAATGACCTTAAGAAAATGATAGAAAATATAAAGGGAAAAAACCGTGCACATGAAAATCTTCCCCTGAGTTTTATTTATAAACAACCTAAAAATTTAAGGAAGAGCAATGGGCCCCTGGGTGGTGGGCCTGAGGCTGGGGCTTTTCTGGGAGGAGAGCTGGGAGGTGGGGAGGGGGCCTAGCTGGTACACACAGGAAAAGGCCATGAGCATGGAGCGCTGTGGGATAAGCGCAAGCTGTCTGGAGGGCCAAAGGCAGGTATAAAAGCCAAAGTCGCCGTGTAAGAGGTCAGAGCAGGTTGGAGACTGGACTGAGGCACACTGGGGGGAGGACTTGAAAGGGTGTGGGGAGAGAAGAGGAGAAGAATGTCAGCTCTAACCTTGGTGGCCCTTTATCCTCTCTGGCCTGGCGCTTTAATTACGTTCAGTACTTCTAGCAACACCACAATGGGATGTTATTTCCTCCATTTTGCAAATGAAGAAGCTGGTGTTCAACAAGATGACTGCATAACTCACATCAAGTGAGGCAGTAAGTGCTAGAGTTGGGAACTGAACTCGAATGCATTGACCTCTAGACTTAGGCTCTCGCTCCTGTCCTCGATGGACCAATTTGTGTAGTGGGGCCTCTCAGGGGCTGGCAGCCCTCCTCCTTAGCCCCACAGCCCAGCAGATGGCTTACTCGACTGTAGCTTGATGTCTGTCTGCTTGGTGATGTTGGAATTGATGGTTAAGTTTCCTGGAGCAACAGGGAAACACGATCCAATGGAAAGGGAAGGATGCAAACCTGATCATATGCTATGATCGCAGTGTGTACAATACATTCTCTCAGCCTTGAGAGACTACAAGAGATCTATCACAATGCTTACAGGAGCGTAATTTTGGAATGTTTCCCTATTTTTCCAAAAATTTCTATGAAGTGTTTTTTATTTCTTTACAATTATAAAAGAATGTCATAATTTAGAAATGCATGCAAGAAATCCATGGGCACTTAATGGTCACTAAGTCCATTCCTCAGGTAGAAGATAAAAACAAACCACATCTTTCAGTTTCATCTGGTAACAGAGAACTTGTTGCCAGGGTTTCTGAACAGTGCCCAAACCTCATCAATTCAGACTCTGCCAGTTGAGTCCTGACTGTCTTGTCCTACACGACTCACTGGCCTGTCACAAGAATCAAAAGAAAGAACCTAAGTGTAAAAGTGAGGGGATACTTAGTGGTGCCTGAACTGAAAGTCACCTTCTGCCTCATGTCCAACTAACCAGCACTTGGCAAACATGAAAGAGGGACTCTAGACAAGCTTTTAGGACAGGTCCTCAGTTATTTAATACTCTCAGTTGCAAATATCCTCAGGCACTTTAAAAGGAACATGTCTTTTTACTTTGGAAACACTCTTGTTCCTTGGTTAAATCAAATCTTCTAACAACTTCTAGTAGACTAGTATTATTCAAGAGTGGCACTTATGTTCAAATACACGTCCCCAGCCCCATCCCAAACTTACTGATTCGAGCTCACTAAGCCACGACCCACAAGTCTATATTTTAAACACCTCAGCAAATTCTTAATATTGAACATATTTGGGAAACTCTCCACTATACAAAATGAATTTGAGTTTTGTGTGTGTTTAATGTAATAAAACTATGCATCCTTTTAAACAGTACTATAGCTCCTTCACATGGCTTGAATTAATGAGACTGGTTACTTTCCACTGATTACTTAGGTTGGGTCTCTCTAAATATACCCTCAAATTACATGCTTAGAGTCTCAGCCCAGACCATTACATCCCACTCATCTTACAAGGAAGAGGTAAAAGGGTAGATTTTGTACAGACCCAGATTCTGATCCAGCTCCACTGCTGACAAATCTGAGACCTTGGCCAACATGTTATTTAATCTTTTCTGAGCCCATTTCTTCATTAGTATGGGTACGGGTATTATGGTCTTGCCCTTGCATGACAGTAACAGGGCATTGAGTACTCAAGAGGGGCTCAAAACCATTTCAGTCTAACTCGAGTATGCACCTCTCCAGATTCCCCAGCAGAATTGGCTTTTATGTCCTTCCTTGTCACATCCCACTTCTGATTCTATTCTGCCTTATAAGCTAAAAGTAACTAACATCTTTGTAGCTCTTTGAGATTTCCAGAGCCCTTTATCCAGATGTTACCTATCATCCTCTCCACAACTAACCTGAGTTAGGGATCATGATCTCCACTTTAAAAGAAATGAGCCCCAGAGAGGTCAAATGACCTTGACAGAAGTGGCAAAGTCAGGACTTGAACTCAGATCCCAGAATCTTTCACACCTTGTTCAGTCCCTAATGTGTGCATTGTACATTACATAAAGCACTCACATCTCTCATAGCGTTTTTAAATATATATTTCCATGACTATTTCCCCCACCAAATTAAAAGCACTTATAAAGCAGGTACGACATTGTAATGGTCTTTGAAGGTAAATGCAGTTTTCAGGTGTGTCTTCACCATGGTTAGGGAGAAAAGGGGATGAGCTCAAGAATAATGCATACTTCTTCCGAGTCCCTCATGCATCCTGCACTACTCATGCCCAAGCTGCCTCATGCTTTGAAATGAACCCATCTTAATAACATGAATTTATTGAACACTACTAAGCGTAGCGAACTTTGCTCATGAAATGAGTTAAACTATGTCAGTTAGAAAAGTCCTGTTGTTGTTATTATTTAGTTATCCATATAGCCCATGAGGCAGACATTATTTTCCTCATTACACTGATAAGGAACCTGAGAAGTTAAGTGATCAATCCAAGATCACACTGCTAGTTTGTGGAAAGTTGGGGAAATACCATAAAAGGAAACTCACATGTACACATCCTATTAGCAAGCATACAATATTTCACATGACAAAGGGTTATTTTATTTACTAAAACAAAATCCCTCAAAGAGGCAGCCACTTCCCCTACTTATCCCAGTGACCCTGACCTTTGGCTTAGAGACCACCAGAGAAACCAGGGGCCGAAGTTTTCCAACCAATGCCTAAAAGCCAATGACCAGAAATGAAGAAAATAACAATCGCCAACATTTATTGAACACTTTATATATAGATATATAATTCTTATAGCAAGTCTGTAAGGTAGATATAATCTCCTTTTTACGGAACAGCAAATGGAAACTCAAGAGGTTAGGTTAAACCCAAAGCAAGCAGGGGAGCCAGGAGTGGAACCCAGGTGCTCAGCCCCAAACCCTTGCCATTTCCAATATACCATGCTGACTTCACAGGCATTACAGAAAGTGCAAATCAACAGGAAGATCGAATGTGGTTTGCCAGATTGTGCACCAGGCACCTTAGAGAATCAGTTACTGAATGAGATAAAAATTATGTAACTTGAAAGATCATTTTAGATATAAAAGGATAAACGAACTGACGCGAGGTGACACTGCCCCCTGCTTCCTGAAGGTAACGCTGGGCCACATCTCACATTACCGCCCCCTAACACCCTTTTACAGAGACTGATTCAATTTATCAAGGAAGTTGGATCTCAGATCATCTTGAGTGAGAAAGGCGTCTGTCTGGTCCTAAGATCTGTCCTTTGAAGTGAGAGGAAGTAATTTGCTTCCGAGACAGCCCTTGAGATCTGCAGACAGCAACCCCTCCCCTTATGAATTTTCTTGCTTTCGGCCTGAGTGTTCCACCTCTCAAAGGACACTGGTCACCTCCACTGTCCACTTACTATACTTAAATAAATGAGGATAATGATTGTCTACATCAAAGAATTAATGAAGCTTTATTATAGAACAAAATAGAGGAACAGAGATAGAAGTCCTTGAATGGTAAAAATATTAGTTCAAATTCTCAGTCAAGTGATAGGCAACTCAGAGACACTTTATCCCCTTCCAAAAAAGACAGTGCTTTCCCCATTCCCAGAATGACATGGTGCCAAGTTGCTGCCTGAGTCTCAGCAAATCCATTTGACTTCTTTGGAATGGGAAGTCCAAGTTCAGGGCAAGCCAACGACCCTGGAAACCTGCTGGCTCCCTGCCCACATGCCACCACGCACGGTGGGGTCTCAACTGGACAGCACCATTGCCCGCAAATCACAAGCCACGCAAGAAAAACGATAAGGCTTTATGAAAAATCCAAAGTTTATTGCAAATTGTATTTTGCTTCCCTTCGTTCTTCATTTTTACAGGATTTATTGATATCCATGATTTTTTCACAGATGTACTTGTTGACTTTGGAGAGTCTCTGTGCAATTTCAGTTTCATCCACAGTTTCTTGTGCTATTCTGTCGTACAAACACTCTAGACAGGGGAAAGGAACAAGATGGCCAAGGATTAATGGTGAATTTAAGTACAATCCTGTAAGGGGGCACAAAGAAAATGTACCTCCTGACATACTTCCCAAATACCAATTCACGTATCTGGCACTGCTGTACGTTTAAATTTTCAATACAAATGTACTTAGAAAAAAGTAGATATATGCTGTAAGTTTACACTTTAAAAATGATACAATATCCATATGCCCACTACCCAGTTTCATAAACATTATTGGTCCTTCTGATGCCTCTGGATGCCCCTCCCCAATCCCATCGTTTCCTCACCCTCCCCAGATGTAAGCACTCTCCTGGATTTTTTTTTTTTTCTTTTCTTTTTGTGTTATCACAAATGTACACATTCTTATATAATGTATTGTTTACTCTTCCCTGTTTTTTTTAAAATAATTTTTTAATGTTTATTTATTATTGAGAGACAGAGAGAGACAGAGCATGAGCATGGGAGGGGCAGAGACAGGAGGAGACACAGAATCTGAAGCAGGCTCTAGGCTCTAAGCTGTCAGCACAGAGTCCGACACGGGGCTTGAACTCAGAAACCACGAGATCATGACCTGAGCCGAAGTCAGACACTATACCAACTCAGCCACCCAGGCGCTCCTACGCTTCCCTGTTTTTAACTTTTTTACAGGTATATCCGTATCTTATACATCTTTCTTTTTCTCACTCAACATTACATAAATTTCGTGATTTACCCAAGTTGAAGTGTGTGGCTACAGGTCAATCATTTTCACTGATGGGCAGTGTTCTCTGGAGTGGACTGTGCCACAATTTGCTGATTTTACTGTCAACGGACACTCGGATTGTTTCCAGTGTTTTGCAATTACAAACACCCTGGTGCGTGTCTCATGGGGTACACATGCAGGAAATTCTCCAGTGAGGGCCAAGCTGTGGCAATGCTCAACGCTAGGGTGTGTGCATACTCAACTTTACTAGGTGATGTCTAGTAAATTGTTTTCCAAAGCGGTTGTGCTGCCTGGAACTCCTGACAGTAGTGTATGCCAGTACTGGTTGCCTCATATCTTCAAAAGCACTTGACATTGCCTGGTTATTAAGGTTTTGACAGCCCGGTGGGTGTGAAGTGGTATCTCAACGTGGTGATTACTAACGAGGCTGAGGTCGGCCGCTCTTAGTGAGTCTGACGTTTGCTGTGATGAAACAAAGAGTGAGCCCCAGACAAGGCCTGACAGGAGCCTGACTTCTGGCCACTTTCTAGCCTGGGCACCTGAGGCAAATCATTGCCCTAGATTCCTCACCTGCTTACCAAGAACAACAAACCACAGGTTATCTTTAAGGCTGCCATGAAGCATGCGAGATAAACATTTTGCAAGCCTTCTTCGAACCGTAGAGAACATTACACCTGTATGGAGTTGTTACAATTATTTTATGTACATACACCTGTCCACTCCTGGGGCCTACCACAGTGCTTGCAGAGGGGCAAGGTTCAGTAAATATATGTTAAGTGAACAAATGAATAGTTTTCCAGAGAAACTCCAGAGGTCATTAAAATTCTGGACATAAGGGGACTACACATGGAGAACGTACCAGTGGAGTATATAATCATGGCCAAGAATTTTAACTTCTTTGAACCTGCGCTTCCTCACCTATAAAACAGGAATGGAGACCTACTCTTAAGGAGTTGCTATGGAGGGTAAACAACATCTTGTCTACCAGGCCAGCCCAGAGCAGGTAATCCTGCTGGAGGTACAGAATGTCAGCACTCGATGGGACCGTGGGGACTAACACGTGCTGACCCCTCCTCTGGCATGTGGGAAAGCAGAGGCCTGGAGAAAGTACGGACAGAGCCCACTGTGCCTTCCCCAACGCTGAGCTCTTCCTGGGTGTGCAGCCAGCCCGCCTCCGGGTGCCATCCACACTGCAGGTGCATGTGCTATGGGCATCCCGGGTCCCGGGCACCCTCCCCTCCCCACTGAGAACGGGTTTGCACAGAGAAGCCTTTAAAAGCTTTTGGTTGACCTCCACTACTCCCTGACTACTCCCAAGCCACTTATCTCCACTTCATCTTGTCTTGGCCTTTCCACAGGGACTGAGACAAGAAGGCAGGAGGCCCGGTCTCTCTCCAGTCCTGCCTTCTGCTAAGTTTACCTGCAATTCTCTCCTGCTCCAGGCTATCCAACAAATCAGTGTCTTTGACAATCTCTTTCCCGATTACCCTGGCTCCATCCTTCAGCTGCCTAAATCCTATTCATCCTTCCAGATTCAGCATCCCTGGGGCCTACCAGATCAAACTGGGAGACCCCATTCTGCTGATTGCCTCTGCACCCCCACACTTGCCTGGCTCTCTGTCTCAAAGCACTGATCATGGTCTAATAAAACTGTGACCAGTGCCTCCCCTACAGATGGGAACGCTTGGACAGTCTGTCTCCAGCCCTGAGCCGGGAGGAAGCAGATACTCACGGTGACTTTGCTGGAACCTGAACCAAGTGAGGGAGACAACTTGTGCTGAGAACTGTTTCGGAGTTCAGGAGTTCGAATCTGGCTCTTGCCCTAGTTGCTGTGCAACCTCTAAGTGGGAATCAGTCTGGGTCTCAGTTTTACCATCTGTAAAAGTAGGATGGCAAACCACATGATCCAAGGAGATTCTTCCAGTGCTAAGTCTTTAGCTGTCTGGAAGGTAGTAGGGTGGTAAAGAGGCTGAGGAGAGAGAAGGGGAGAGAAGGAGAGTGGGTGTGATGGCCCTTGGAGCACTGGCAGGGGTCACAGAAGAGGCAGGAAGAGAAAGGGGCAAATGCAGGAGTGTTTTCCAAGAGGCCTCCCCAGCATCCCAAGCGTTCCTGTGTCTCGGGGGCAGGAGCGCTGAGCGGCCCCTGAGGTTGATTAAAGGCTTTGTTAGACTCTAGGTATTAATCACCTGCACTTGCCGGGAATGTCTCCCTCTGCGAGGGAGCATTTGAGATTATTGCTTAATTAACAAGGTTTATAACAGCGCTAATGTGTCCTATTAAAAAAGTTATAAAAATTATCCAGAACTCAATGCTGTGGCTCATTTAGGAAACTCAGACATTCTGCAAAAGGTCATTTGACCTTAATAAGGTTTAACTGTCATTCTGGAGCTTGTCATTAAAGAGAGACTCTCCTACGGCCCTCCTGCTCTGCTTTCTGCATTTGCAAGCGGTATCAGTGCTCACCATCCTGCTGCCATCCGGTCAGGAAGGACTTTAAAATCCTCAAAGACATGAGAAAATCCCTAATGAGCAAGGGCTGTCATTTTTGTACAGCAAATGTGACTAAGTGTGGTAAAAGTGAAATAAACACACACAATCTCAAGCCACAGATCTCCTGCTTGGAAGGACCAGTCCAGGGCAGTCTGGAGGAGCTCATATAATTGGGGTAAAAATGGTGAGTGTATGGTGGGGTAGGAGACGGACTTCCAACCTGCCTGCTGTAGTAGAGAAAAAACCAACACTGTACTTCGGTATGACAAGAAACCTCTGGGACGAGGAAGTCGGACTCACTCTGCCCGGCTCCGACCTAACCAGTTGTACGGCCTTGGGCAAGTCACTTTCCTTCTCATTCGCCTGCATGGCAAGCATTTCTGGGCTCTCAGCGTTGCTATAGGAGGCCCCTGGGGGGCAAAGATACCGCAAAAAGAGACCAGAGGTGACCACAAGGGGCTCTGGGACATATGACAGAAGTGTCCACTCACCCTAAGAAGTCAGGGAAGGCTTCCTAGAGGAAGGTTCTCCTAAGCAGATCCGGGTGGTTAGAGCAGCTAGCCAGACAAAGCAGCCCAGGTGCAGGGTGGGTAGTTATGACATGTGGTCCGGGCCGCAGGAATGACCCTTACAAATTCCCTAACGTGAGAGGGAACAAGGCTTGTTCAGGGAGTACAGTAGTTCATTAGGGCAAGAACTCTAGGGGAATACTGCTGAAAAATAAAGCTGGAGCAATGGCCAGGAGCCAGGCTATAAAGGTGCTTTTGTGACATGTTAAGAAGCTTACCTTTTAATAATGGGCACCATGGGCTGGCTGTGATGGGGTGGTGGTGACAGGATCATGTTTGGTTTCTTAAGGATCACTCTGGTTATATAATGGAGAGAGAAGTCTGGAAGCTGCCGGAGTATTGTAGGGGAGAAATGATGGCCTATGAAAGGTGCATGGGGCAGGGAGAGAAGTGGGTGGTTTAAGACATATTTGGGGGCAGAAGAGACAAAACGAGGCACGTGCAGGAGTCGAGCATGGGCATCTCGGGGTACCTGCTGGTGGTGCCCTTCACCAAGACAGGGAATTCAGAAGGGGCAGAAGGCTGTGCAGAGAGGAAAAAGGAGAGAGTGGTGAGGGGCACAGTTGTGCCAGTGTCATGGGGGAAGCTGTGAGCTGTGAGGAGACGGCCAGTGGGCACCTGAATGTATGCTTTGGGAACGCAGAAATGTGGACTGAGCCAAGGATAGATTTGGGAACATCATTCACTGACTTAGCAAATGTTTACTGAGCACTCACTACCTGCTAGCCCTGAACAAGATACTCATAACGCTTATACTCTAGTGGGCTTGCGGGGGGTGGGGGTGGGGGGAGGCAATTCCCAAGTAAACAAACAAGAAATGCTACGCAGACACTTTATGTAGGGTGATGCTGAGGTGACAGAGAACAATGGAAAGGCTATGCAGATGGGGCCGCTGGGAAAGGCCTCTCTGGATGGCCAGAAGGAGGCGGGATTGCAGGGCAGACGGAGGACACTGCTGACAGTGGGAATAGGAAGGTGGTAGGAGGCCCCTGTGATTAGAGCATGGTGGAAAATGGGAAGTGAGGTGTCAGCAGAGGGCAGAGGGGTCCCCAGAGGCCAGATTGCCAGGCGTGAGCCAGGACAAGGAGTGTGGGTTTCAGCCTGGGCCCTGGGAACAGTGGGAAGTGAGATCAGCTGAGGAAAGCTTTGTGGAGAGAGAGGACACTCTGGGGACAGAGGACAGGGCAGCAGAAGTGGAGCCCACAAGGGGGATGTGAAGCCAGGGAGGCAGGAGGAAGTCGAACATGTGCTACTGAGGAAGTCCTCAGTAAAGGAGGAATGAGTGGTCCCATCAGACAGTCTGGGGAGGAGGTGAAAAGTGTGCCCCAGATCTGGTAAGGCGGAAGTCCATGGGAAACTTGGCAAGAACAGACTAGTAGGGGGCTAGACTAGGGGGCTAGGCCCCCTCCGACAGACAGCAGGGGCATCACAAGTGAGCACAGGCAGTGAGTGTAGACAACTCCTTAAGAGAGCTGGATGTGAAAAGGAAAAGGGAGACATGGAGCAACCAGGTGGTTGAAGTGGCCTCCAGGGAGTGTTTTGTTTGTTTTCATAAGAAACAAGTGGTCAAAGTCTATTTAAATGACGCTGGGAAGGAAGTGGGAGGGCAGGAGCATAATTGGAGGAACAAGGTACTTAGGAAGGCAGGTGGGCTGGGATCCGGATAGAGAGAATGGATGGCCCCAAATAAGAGAAGGAAACTCTCCTTCTGGGACATGGGGCAGAAGAACAGACGGTATAGTTAGGTCTGTAGTTAAGCCTGCAGTTTGAAGCTGTGGGAGTTCCTTTTCTTTTCTCTGTGAAGGAAGAGAAAAGGCCATCTTCTGGGAAAGAGAGGTGTGCACTATCATGTTTGGCAAAGCAGAGGAAGTTTAAAAAAGGCTTGGAAAATAGGGGAGTAGATCCGTGAGGGAAACCTGGGGGACTTGGCAGGGAGGCTGAAGACCTAATGGCCCAATGCCACACAGCTGAGAGGTTTTCTAGATTGTTCTGTAGCACTGGGGACCCGGTTAGCTGCACAGGACATCATCCGAGTAGGGTTTAAGGAACATTCAAAATGTCTCTTTTGGCCACTGGGTAGCCAGGACAAAGACCACAATCCTGGCTTTATTGATGGAGACACCAAACATGGGCTTGGTTGGTACTGGCATTGCGCTAGGCTTGGGGAAACAAAAGTGAATATAGTATAGGAACCAGGGTTAGCTCCAAGTTAAACCAAAGCAGAGCTGGGGCTCAACCCCAGGCTTTTGATACTGGGTTCCGACTGCTATTTGCCATCACCCTGCACCGTGAGTGGATGGGTGAGAGCCTGCAAGCTGAGAAGTACTGGGCATTAGTGAACTTCAAAGGTGTGATCATCACAAGGTCACATCGGCTCAATGGAGGCAGCTCGCTTGTCAAGAAAGATTGCTAATTTCTTGTCATACTTAGAACATAACTATTTCCAAGCTATGATCCTAGGCAGCCCTTTCAGTTGTCTTAAGAGGTTAAGTTTTCAGCTGAGGAAACTAAGACACAGGGGGGAACTGATTTACAAGAAATCACAACGAGGCTCAGTCCAGGGATCAGCTTGCCAGTCTCAGTGTTTCATTTGTTCACACTTCATTTATTGAGCTCCTACTGTGTGCCATTCCCTGTGGTAGGCAATGAGGATGTGGAGACGAATCAGATAAGGTCAGACCAGTGCCTGAGGCAGACACACAGCAGATGATTTTAGACCACGACAAGATGATGGGGCCAGTCAGGCACTGGAAGGCACCTGGGACTTGCTGAGTCACATTCCAACAAGTATAGTGGAATCAGAGGTTGGGCACCTATTTGGTGGGGCAAGGCCACATCCCCAGGAAGGCTTCTTCCTCAGGGAGACCTCCCAAATGGGGATCCATTATTTCAGAAAGCAAGCAGACTAAAGGTTACCTCCAACTGTCTAAAAATAAGTGGCTGTTTAAGTGAATTAGTCATGAGTCGGCCAGGCAAGGAAGGCAGCTCTGCTCCAGCAGAACAAGGCCCACACTAGAGCCAGGGTGGTATGGGTTTGAACTCTGTAGCTCTAACCTGGCTGATCACTTAATCTCGCTGAGTCCTGCCACCTTGACCTCCAAAGCGTACCCTAAATCTGGCTTTTTTTTTCCACTCCCACTGCTATAACCTTAGTCCACGGCACCATCATCTCCATCCGAGACTACTGCACGAGTGTCCTAACTGAGCTCCCATTTGGTCACTCCACAATCTGCCCTTCTCCTATGGATAGAATAGATCCAAGCTGCTTAATGTGGCTTTTTTGGCCCTTGAGAACAGCTCTCACCCACCTCGCTGACCTCGCTCTCCCCTCACTCATGGCTCCGTGGCTGTCTGGAGCTGCCTCATCCCTGGAGTGTGCTGGCCTTTGTGCCTCTTTACTCTGCCTGTTTTGCCTCCCCTGAGACCTCCACAGGGCTGCCTCCTCCACCCCTAGTTCCCAGCCTCCTCAAGCAGGCCTGCTCCAACACACCTAACACAGCCCTCTCTGTCCTGCCGTAACATGTAATGATGCTTCATTACCTTCCTTCATCAGTACCTGAAATTATCTGACATGTATGTTGTCTGTCGCAGAACCTGGCGTGGGGCCTGCTCAAAATGTACATGTTGATGGAATCTACTTTCTTTACTGAAACATGGCAGCTGGACACTTAGAAACCAGTAGTCAGGAGCACGGCTTCTGAGGCCCATGCAGTGACCCCCTTCCCAAGGAATCCTTCCTTGATTTTCTAGCTAGGGGGTCTCCTCCCCTTCTGAGATCTTTCTCAGCATGTCATCTACCCTTCTCTCATGCTAGCAACTTGAACTGTGCTTGTGTCCACGGCTCATCTTCCGTTAAACATGAGCTCCTCTGGGACAAGGTCCATACCTGCTCTTGTGTTCTGTGCCCGGCCTGGGGCCTGGCATGGAGAGGCTTCAGTGTCTGCTGAACTAAACTGTGTCTAGTACATTCCACAGAGTACAGGGCAGCATCTCAGCCATTGCATTTGTACTGCAGTGACCTACCTCTGACAATGCTTAGTTTGTGAGGCGAGAGGGGTGGCTTAGGGACTGCGTCTTTCTTTTTTTTTGTGGCAACTCCTGTGACGCTTCTGTTCTTCAGAACATCTGTTCCCCAAATCATGACTGCCAAGTTCTTTGTGTACTTGGAATCTCCTTGGGTTACTTGTAGCTGGTGCCATTTCTCCTCATCAACCCAAATCCCGCTTCCCAGATGGACCTGAAAGAGATAAGAACACAAGCACCTGTGTAGTCGGACAGGCTGGCAGTTGGAAACTTTTCTTTTCCTTTAAAAGACACTGCTGCACACCCATAAGAGGCTCATTCCATAAACATCATGTTAACTTTCTTTAAGGGAAATAATAATCATTTACCGAATCCCTATAATGCACCAGGCCTTATTCGAGTGCATTACACCCACTCTCTCAAATCTTCGTGGCAACCCTGGAAGGAAGGTGTTGGGATACTATTTTCATTTCCGATGGAAAAACCGGGTTGAGAAAGGTGAAACCAGTTGCCAAAAGTCACTCAACTATTATGTTACAGGGTTGGGATTCTAAACATACTCATGTTATAACAGGGCCACTTGGAGCCCGAGCAAATCTCAGAACGTGTCCGTTTCACTTCCTTCTCTGTTACACTTTAGAAAGACTTCTCTCCCTTTGCTGTGAACATGCTGGGGCACAAATCCCAGCATAGTGGTTCCCAACAGTGGCACACGCTGGTGCCTGGGCCCTATTCCCAGGGATTCTGAATTATTACTCTGGGTGGGACCTGGGTACAGGGGTAGTGAAAGTTCCCTAAGTAATTCCAATGTACAGCTGAGTTTGAAAACCACTGCCAGCTGGAGCCGGGAGGACAGCCACCAGACTCCACCATTAACTGGAGTGTGTTTGTGCAAGTCCTTTCCTACCTCTAGCTTCAGTTTCCCATGAACTAAACTGGGAGAGTGGGATTTCATCTCTAAGTTCCTTCTGGCTCAGAACACCTATGATTTTGATAAATTAAATACAACCACAGTGTCCTCAGTCTGGTTCTGTTCTGATGGAACAGAATACGGCCTAGCGCTCCCTGGAAGGGAAGGTCTCAGAAGGTTTCAGGGCAGAGTCGGTAAATGTAAGACGACTCACAACGATCTAGCAATAAGCTATAGGCTTTCAAATTTTTTCTCTTTTCTGGCTCTTTTAACAACTCAAAAACCATTTGCTAATCATTAAAAAATGGAGTTTTGACTTCGACACTACTATTTATGTTGTGTTTCTCCTGAGTCTGTGGAGGGTGGAAATGGCCTCTGTGGAGAAGGAGGGGAGGCAGCTGCTAATGAGCTGAACTTTCTAAGGGTAATGAAAGAGCTCTGCCCAAAGTCCTTGTCTTCAGAAAGAACCGTAGGTCAAAAACATCAAGTGGTCAGGAGACCTCTTGGGAGAGGTCCTGGCCTTAGAGACCGCACACACCCCCACACCGATGGCAGACTGGCAAGAACCACCGTTCAAAGATGGCTGAAGATCTTTCTACTGAAGACTGGCTTAGAAAAGAAGGTGGGTACACACAGATGGGAAGACAGGTCAGTCAGCAACACTTCTTCCTTCACCAATTACTGAGGTTTTTCAGCCATCCAAAACGGAAAACAAAATAGCCCAGCAACACAGCCCACTCACGGATGTCAGCAAGTAACCAATCCACCTGGCCTCATCTGCCTTCACTTTCTTTTGCTCACAAGATCATTCAGATCCCTGCAGGCCTGGTGTCAGGTAACTAGATCCACCTGGTCTTCCTGTGCTGCAAATTTCAGTGCCGCAAATCTGTTCATATGGCTCAGGAAGATAAGCAACCCTGGAAGTGAGATGTGCTGCCTGGGGCCAGCTGGGCAACACTGATCCAAGGTCAAGTCTGGCCTTTCCTCTGCAGTCTGAACCGCAGGTGGGCAGTCTGTGTGCCAGATCAGGCATGCTGGGGACAAGTTTCCTGCTGCTCCCTGCTGGGCCCCAAGTCACCTCCCTCTGATGACACTCTGAAGCTACCTCACAAGCTTCCTGAGATAAGGGGGAAACAAGGAATTTGAATTAGATTAAATTCAGAATTAGAAAACCTTAGAATGGAAGACAGCGTCCGTTTTTCAAAGATTTCTGCTCTTTTCCACCCTGGGCCTTGCTTTCCTATAATCTTTTAATTTATTATTATTAAAAGAGAGGTGACAGTCATTTTAGCCCATGTTCTGCTAGAGAAGGGGGACACTAATATTTTTTGAGTACCTATAATGAACCAGGTATTGTACCCTCAATTTATCTAATCCTCCTAATGACCTTAAGAGATGGAAATAGGTAGCAGTTATTATTCCCACTTTACAGACACGAAGAGAGATTCAGAAGGTTTAAATTACTTTCCGTAAGACATACCAGCAGTAAATTTTGGAGTCAAGATTCAGACCCAAATCTGTATGGCCCTAGAGCCCAAGTTCCCCAGGCCTTCTGCTGCTGCCAGTGTCACAGTGGTGCCAACGTGGTGGACACATAGCCTATCTAACATATCTATATTCCATGAGGTTTCTTTTTGAGTTTTCCTCTGTGCTGGCCCAGCCACTTCCCCTGCCAGCACTCACTGCACGTCACTACGGCAGACAGGGAAACCAGAAGAAGCCATGGGCTGGCCTTCCTGCCTCTGGTCCCTGCTCCCTTCAACTCACCCTATAAACACTGCCAGATTAGTCTCCCTAAAACACAGCTTTCCTTCTTTGACTAGATTACTTCCACAGTCTTTCAACTCCGTGTTTCTGTGTGAACACTCTGGAATCTTGAATGGCTCCCTCTTTCCTATCACATCAATCTAACCTCCCCAGTCATCTTTAGAGGCCCTCCAGAATCCTCTTTCCATTCAACTTGCTAGCCTTTATTCTCCTGCTATGGCCATCGTGATAAAGCTTGCAAACTCCCGCATTTCCTTCTACTTTCAGTGTGTGGTAACAGAAAAGGGGGTGCTGGAGTCTTCAGCCCTAGGTGGCAATCGGCTAGTCACTTTACCTGAGTCTCACTTTTCTCAGATGGACAACAGGCAGAACACCACCTAACGCAAAAAGCTGTTCTGAGGATTATATGACATAACATGAATAAAACGTCAGGAGGACAGCACACCCCCAACCCACCCCCCAGTTATGTCTCCACTGATGCCTTTCCCCTGTCCAGAAATGAATGCCTTCGCCTATTTCTTCTTAAGCCTGCTAATCTTCCAAGCCCCAGTCCCAAATCCAGGAAACACTCTTTAACTCTCCATGGCTAAGTTCTATCCCCTCTGAATTTCTAGCCTTCTGTGAGCCTTTACCACTTGATTCAGTCCTTCACAGTACATCTCCAAGGGGACGCATTGAGGCTTTGCCTCTTTGGTCCCGTTCAAAATGATCAGGACTAGTCTGAACACAAAGCAGGAGAAACAGAAGGGCACATTTAATATGTTTTAATGGCACAGGCTTTCAGTTCTGATGAGCTGCTTTTCCTTAGAGAAGAAAATATTTTCTGACATGAACTTGAGTACAAGGCCAGCTTTACAGCACAGAAAGAAATGGCTCTGGGTAAGACCAATCACAGGTATATGTTGGGACAAGGGCTCCCGAGGTCAGCAAAATAAGGGTCACCTGGAACAATGCCCAGTTTTCAGAGATGGAGCAGAATAGACTGGAAAGAGCACTGGCCTGGGAACCAGGAGACCTGCCTTCCAGTCTGTTTGTTTCCTACCTGTTTGTTTCTAGCCTGTTCTATAATTACAGAGGAGCCCTTCTCTGGATGTGCTTCCCCAACTATGCCATTTATAAATTAGACTATGTGAACTTTAATAGTCTTTGCAGCTCTAGGATTCAATGAGGTTTTGAGATAAAGAAAAGCAATGAACTTTATCAAAATCAGAAAGTAACTTTTGCGGCAAGCCCTATTATACACATAAACCATTGTTAACTATTTGACCATAATGTTAGCCTTATGTGTCAAGGGAGGTTTTAAAAATATGGCATCTGGCAGGATGGGACTTGATCAAAAAATGGCTTTGTGAAATGTTTTGTAGGACAAAACTAGTTTCCTACTAGGAAGTGGATCCCATTCTAATGCTCTAGGCTTTGCAGAGATTAAGGCTTTTGTTCATGCAGGCAGAGAGAAGAGAGGGTCAGAAAGGATAGCAGAGCCAAGAACAATGAGGACGAGGGAATGCTGCTCTGGGAAGCTGCCATCCATTTCTAGTCTGTCCACTTCCTTTCCTCTCCCTTCATAAATTTCTCTGTCGAGCTTCAAATTAGTTGCAAACAAAAGTCAGGTTAGTTTTACAGCAACACGTTGGCAACAACCAATGAAAAAACAATACTGGCAATTTCAAGATTTGTTGTGCAACTCCCAGGGAAACATTAAGTGAGGTTTGAGACACCCATTTTCTGGAAATGGAAAAATGATACCTTTGCAAAAGAGGCCCCCAGAATGCTCAGAAACTGTCCATCAGTTTTCAAAGGAAGAGAGAAACAGTGTTCTCTTGGAAGCTACTTTAAGAAAAAGTCTCTAGTCACCGTACAGTGCCGTCGTCACTAAAAAGGAATCCACAAACACAGAATGGTCCTTTCTTTTCTTTATCTTCAATTGGGGAAGATTCACCCAACTTAGATACACAGCTCGAGTGACTACAGGCCCATGGACAGCATGAATCCATCCCTCCTCACACAGATCCGGGCACCGAGGCCCAGCAAAGAGAAAGATCCACCCGAGCAAAGTTACACAGAAAGGACAGAGACAGAGCTATGCTGAGCATTCGGGTTCCCGACTGCCTATTTCCACTCTGGCATGCCACCTCTCCCCTGCAAAGCAGACTTTTAAAGCCTGTTGGCTGGAGCAAGTCAAGACAGAATGGGCGATGACCTGGCCCATCAGTTCTGCCTCTGCAGGGGAGGAAGTGCTCGGTGGGAGATGAGGGAATGGCAGCATATCCAAGAGAGCCCTAAAGACTAACAGGATTCATTTCCTCAGCTGACAATATTTGTTTTTTGCCTCAATCTGGCCAGTTGCAAGGATATATCTGGACAAACCCAAATAAAACAACCTTTTCTTTCTCATCAGCCCACTGGGGAACAATACTGGATAAACAGAGACCTTTTGAAGCACGGGGCAAGAAAAACAGACTGACACAGATGATTCTTTGGGGAGAATGAGAGGTGATGTCTGTACTGTATGCCAGGGTGGCAGAAATGTAACACTAAAACTGAATTTGACCAGTGCCTACACAAAGGGCTCCAATATACTTCTTCCAAGATGAATCCATTTGGATATCAGAAGGATGTTAGAACATTTTCTCCCTGCCCAGCTGCTATGACACGTGACTTTAAGACTTCCAAAGGCTATTCCATTAGTTTTCACCCCTGTACTAATAGAATTAATAATGCTTAAGTTTTCTTTCATGACTTTTTTTTTTTTTCAATAGCCTTACAAGAAAATCTGAGAAGTTATATGTGGTCCTAGGACTGTGGCCTAACCACTGTTTGAATATACAGCTTGGAAACAGCTTAGGGACAAGGAGCGCTTCTCATTTACCAGTTTATCCTTGGCATCTAGCACAGGGCTTAGAACATATAGATACTCCGCGAATGGTGAACAGATACATATTGAGTTGTTCTCTGTCATTCAGGTGTATTTCTGGTACACCTTATAAATTTTATGTGTCTGGTTTTTATAGGAGGGTAGGACAAGTTTCATCAAACCACCCTGCCTTTTTAAATCTTTCTCACTACTAAGCTATTTAAAACGTCAGTTTAGTTTTATACTTGCTTTGGCCCAGTATTTAAAAAAAAAAAAAGGGAAGAGAAAAAGAACAAGTCCCAGTTTAGCTCCACTAGTTACAACACAAGAACTCTGGAAATAGTTACTGAGGCCCGGGCCAGGAGGCCAAGTGGCCACGCTGGGTCTCAGGAAGCTCCCACCAAACTCTCCATCGTCACTCTGACTAACAAACACTTGCAGGGAATGGATATTGAGCTTGAAACACTACCTTGCCATTGTCTAGGATATACTTGTCCATGACAGGTGCAGGAGCGGGGTAATAGGACGACGTATTTGCTTCCTCACTGAAAGTGCTCCGTAACTCCGGCTCGGGCTCGAGACATTCTGACTTTACTTTTTCCAAGTCAATGGCGGGACCTAGGCAGTTAAGAAAAGAGATCTGTCTAGAACTCCAAGGACAATAAAAGGCAAATATTTTTAACTACGCATCTATCAGCACACAGTGGCACAAAATAAATATGCTGGTTTATTTTTTCCGTTGGACTACACTTAAACCCAGGCTTGAAAATAATATGAGATACGAACGTCACAAGGGAAAAGGTAGGAAATTGGAAGACAAGAATGAACAAGACTCTAATTAAGTATGAATGAGAAGTGGTCTTTGAGGGTGTCATTGTCTGAATGGAAATGCAGGGGAATCAACTTCCTGGTCAGAAAAAGAGGTCCTGTTAAGACTGGGGTGCACAAGGGGTGGCAATCGCTGCAATATGCAAAGTGTGTATTTGCTAAAACCCCACTTCTGCAGCCTGCAGTGGAGCGGGCCACAGCCTAAGAACAGAGGTTAGGAAAGCAGTGGGGACAAATGCAAAGGCCTCCCTCTCCCTAAGACCTAGTATCTACCTAGACAGGAGCATTTCAACCAAGAAATTAAAATACAATACAGATTAAGCTTCTGATTGCCTGATCTAGCAGCTACCCTGATTTCTATTTTAATGCAATCAACACAAATTACGCGCAGTTTAAACAGTGAAAGGAAGCTAGATAAATGGTGGTGGTTTCTAAGGGGAGTATTTTTTCTTCTCCATTAAGCTTTTAAAAATGATGGACTATTTTTTAAATCACCTATTGTGTCTTGATTACCAAAGGGCAGAGAAACAGGATGAAAGTGAGTAAATAAGGCTGAATGACTTGATTAACTTTTGCAGGAGAGCAACTCCAAAGGCCAACGGAGAGCTCAGTACCCTGGAAATGTTCCCGACACAAACATTTCTTGAGCTGTCTGGGATCTGGGAGTTAGCTACTGCTATAGTGGGTCCCCCTGGGCTATGCTTATACCTGAAGTAACCAATGAATTTCAAGGTCCAATCTTCCCTTATCCTAACTATGTGGATCGCCTGATAAGGAGCTCTTGATACACTAAATTACAATCTGGTTCCAATTCTATGCTCAACTGCCACACCCCAGACTTTGGCTGGTGGCAGAGAAGGTATTGGTGATTTTGTTACTACAATTCCTCATGACAGGGCTTCCCAGAACAAGAATATCATTCCTGAGTTGCTGGCAGCTACCATCTGTAAGACAGAATCTCTGTAGTCTCTAAGGATGCAAGCATAAGCCTTGTACAAAGCAGAATGCAACATGGCTGGGAAGTAAAAGAGTGCTGATGAAAAAAAAATGGTTCATCATGGTAGAGCAAGGTTAGGTCCTATGCCTGGCTCTGCTGTTTTAATTGTGTGACCGCAGGTGAGTGAATTGTAGATGCAGACGTTGGCAGAGTGAAGGACAGACAGCATCAGAACTGTGCTGAGGGCATCTCCTAACACTGTGTGATGTATGTAGGGGCTGGGCCCGGGTCCCACTCTTCTCTTTGCCCCCAGCACCTGGCACTGAGTACCTAGTCTCTGAATGTTTGCTAAATGAATTAAAGAATGACAACAATGAATGAATACTTCTACAGTTTCAGAAGCAGATGCCAAAGTCTCTCTTCTCTCTGTGTGAGATCTCAGGTTGAATTTCTGAGATACAAACTCAAGTGGAGCATTTGATCTTTTCTGAGATCAGGGCAGAGGTAATTACTCCAGTTTCCCCTAAAGGGCATGGCCCAGTTGGCATCTGAAGTCCCTTCCTGCTCTGACATTCAGCAACAGGAAAAGGGGATGGGCTGAGAAGATGAGGTCCCTGTAGCCACTGGCTCACAGGTCATCTTTGGCAAGATTGTGCCCCTCCTCTAAAGTCTTTTTTTCCTTCTAGGAGAGGAAGATGTTGGACAAGAGAATGACTCCAGTTCAGCTCTGACTTTAGTCCGGTTCTCCCCCACCCATCTCCACAATGGCTGCCAAAGAGATCTCCTTGAAACCGTGTCCTTCCTTGCTTAGCACCTTCCTTCCTAGTTACCCTCAAAATTAGGACATACGTTGTAGCCTCCGTAAGGCCCAGAACAACCAACCTCCTCTCTACCCCTGGTGCTCAATTCTTATTCTCACCTGATACTCACCTCTGCAGAGGGGCCATATGCCATGCTGTCCCGGCCTCTATGCCTTGGAAGTCTCGGCCTTGCATAATGCCACCTCATCTGCCTGCCAAGAATGGAGCTTAGGGGTCCCCTCTGTGAGGCCTTGCTCTGATCACCACCAGGTAGGGGGAGTCTCTACTTTGTAAATACTTCCAGCAAATTCTGTCTGCAATCATCTGCCAATCTGTTGTCCGCATTAGACTGTGAAGCTCTTTGGGGGCAAAGTTTTATTCTCTGTGCAGTCTTGGCAGCCAGAGCACTGGCTGGCACATTGCAGGCTCTCAGTAAATTCTTCGTGACAGGAGGGGAGAGAGTTGGGGGTGGAAGGGTGGGCAGGGACTTAAACAGGCCAGGGCAAAGGTTCTGAAACAAAATCCTGCTGCCGAGTTGAGGTGCTTGGGGGTACAGGCTAGGGTGGGTGGGAGCTGTTCTTAAACTACTGTGACCTTTTGACAGCCCACAAAGTAGAACCTGGGTCTGTCAAGTAGAAATTGGAAACTGCTGACAGAATGGACGATTCCGATGGCTACAGAGGGACATATAAGGGACATGAGGACCGAGGGTTGAGGGATGCTTCTCTGGCTCCATCCTCTGCTGCCCCCTTGCCACATCCCCACCCCAACCTCCCAGTCGGACTCCACTCCAAAGTGCCAGCCTGGCCTTCCCCACGCATACACCATTCCTTCCAGCTTCCCAGTCTGTGCTTGTGTCCCTCCTGCTGTCGGATCAGTCTACCCCACAGATGCCCACCTAGCTGAACTCCACCCGGACCTCAAGGCCTGACTCAAATGCCACCTCCTCCATCTCTTCAAAAGGAGGAAGCTGTTCTCTCCACCTGTTGGCTCGGAATTTGGAGTCAGAGCCTGGAGTTTAAATTCTGGATTCCCCATTTACTGTTTAGGTGAGTTGTAAGCTTCCTCAGGTGGGTGAGCTCTGTCCCCGTGTGGACCCCCCGCCCCATATAATCAGATGCTCTCAGCTGTTTCTAGGCATGTCCCCCCCACTAGATGGTGAGGCTTGAGGCCAGGAAGGGACTGTGTCTTCTTATTTCAGAGACCAGGGCTCAGCAGTGTCTGGTTCACGTTCTACCCTCAACAGGTAATTTCCACATTAATGATTACTTAACCTTCCTGGCCCTGTGGCCTCACTTGAAAGAAGCAATGACAACAGAGACCTGGCGAGACTGAAGATTCAGTGAGTTGACCATATATATGAAACGATTACGCCAGAGTCTGGTGCGGACTGGGTACTCGGTAAACAGCGCTCACCCCTGCTCCACCTCCTTCATACACAAGTTATTCCTGGGTGCTTCAGTTAGCCCACCACTAAACCATGGCCTTGGTGCACAGAGTCCGTCCTGGCACTCCACGGCACACCCACTCTCCCTCGGGCTCATGCCGATCTCCTCAGGGACTGCTGCACTGGGATCTTCTGGCTCCCAGGGAAAACTATTTCCTCCCATTGTCCGTCAGCACCGTGGAGCATCCGGAGGCTGCCAGGTGTCAGTACTGCTCTCTGCAGCTGCCCCGTCTTCAGTACTGTACACAGAAGGTACCTGGCTCCTCAGCCTCAGCCCGGAGGGCAGACCAGCCAAAGGCACATCTTGGAAGGGGTTCCTCAAGGGAACTGGGGGTAAATCACAGCTGCATAACCTCAGACAAATCACCTCACCTCTCTGTGCCTCAGCTTTCCTACCTGCAAAATGTGGATTACCAATAGCCCCCATGCAAGCTGATAATGCCTCTGGAAGAGTCCAGCACTGAGGCAGGCACAAAACAGAGGATCAGGAAATGGCAGATAAACAAAAGAATGAATCCGGGAGTAAAGCAGGGTGTTCCGTATTACAGAATCCAAGAGAAAAGGAACAAAAAAAAAAGCGTATGATTTCTTTGGGGAGAAGAGGGAGGGCCTCTAGTGCTTTTAATTTAAGGGAGGGGGGGGGAGAAAAACATTTCATTGCAAATTTTAGCCAGTTCTACTACCGATGTTGGCAATTTACATCTCATTACAACAAATGCCTCAGATTGCTGTTTTGCTTTTAAAAATTTCTGAGGCATTGTTCTCCTTCAAACACATGTGACCAAATTAGCCACAATAATAAGCACTTGTGCTAAGAGACAGCATTGTACGATCTGGTGCAGATATTTTAAGTAACAAAGGAACTTTTTTCACTTTGTGGGAAGAGTAGGAATTAAAAAGAAAAAAAAAGGCCCTTTGATCTACTTCAGGTTTATTTTGGGGAAAATACACCTTCCATGAAGAGAAGCCTCTCAGCTGGGTAAGGGAAGCTTTTACAAAAGCATAAAAGGTAGTACTTGTCTTTTCATTCAGTCATTCAGGAACCCATTCAGTATGCAATCCCTGAACGCATACCCAGATCTGGGCCCTGTAAGGCACTGGGGACCCGGAGAAAATACAGCATGCCCCAGTTCTGGAGAAGTTGAGAATTTTACATGTGAAACTCCATTTCTTTGCATACAAATAGCTGTGATTTGACAGACAAGCACTGGATTTAGTTAGAAAACCAGGTGCAAGTCCAGGTTCTGTTATTTATTTGACCTCTTTAAGCCCCAGGGGCCTCTTCCATAAAATGGGAATCATGGCACAGAGAAAGTGGCTTGATAAACATTGGCACAACGAATAAATGAAATTATATCTTTCTGGTTTTGTCTGGCTTAAATTAGACTAATGCTGTTCTTCTTAAAACTTTCTAAAAAGTTAATGCTTGTGTGACTTCCAGGAGGTTCAGAAGTCATCCATTTCTTCAAAATATGTGTATATGTTTGAACAGTAGATACCATTTCTGAGTAACAGATGGGCTAACAATATTAGACTTTTCTTAAAACATACTTAATCCTTCCATTTCCTTCTGCCAGTGAACAGGAAGTGTCTCTGCTACAGGTATAATTCCAGTTTCTTCCTAAATGCAAAGTCAATCAAGTCAAAATTCTTACATGCATTCGGAACACGTACCGTGGCACAGAGGCACACTGGATTGGGTAGAAGAAAGAGGATTCCACTCTGTTTAAAGACTTAAGCATGGGAAGAGCTATGCAACAGTGAAGGAGGTGCACAAGAGCCTTGGAAAGAGGCAGGGGACATGGTCCAGAGCTGGGCAGGCGGATCCCTATGGGCCCTATCATTTTTTTCACGAAAGGTATCGGCCACTTTCACCTGCTATTGTCACTACACATCTGGGTTTTTTTGCCCCATATTTATGCTTCCAGTGACGGTGGGGACCTATCTGGTCTCATTCCTTCAGTGAGAATCTACTAAGCACCTACTAAGTGCCAGTACTAGGCTAGATGGCCCTGATTGGCTCACAGCCCAGTGGTGACAAAAGACAGGCAACAGGTCACCACCCCATGTGGTTGACAAGGGTAAGGATGAAGACTTGGGAACAAAAGCAAAGGAAGGGATGCTCCACCTGGAGGATGCTAGGAGGGCTTCAGAAAGACAGCCACATACTTGTGTGCTGGGGTCTGGAGGATGGATGGGCAGGAACTCATTGGGAGCAAACGGCTGGGCAAGGAGTTATCCCCATCCAGTGAAGGCAAGTGGTACATAATCAAGGCTCCCTGACCAGCCAGGAAGTTGGCAGCCTAACGATCTGCACAAGTCCACCAGTCTGGGGAGGGAAAGGTCACTACTGACTTGGTGACCCTGGGAAGCTTCAGGGGGAGGTGAGCTCTGGCTGGAGCACTGATGTGTGACGAGGTCTGGGGAAGGTGGAGGGGCAGTCAGGCAGGGGATGGGATCACAGTAAATAGTGGCTCTTTGGGTCCTTCTCCCCCTCACTCCTGATTTTCCCAGTGCCTTCTGTGAGTGAGGGTTGGAGCAGGCTTTGCTGGGCAGAGGCAGGAGAAGCCGGTAGAGCCCTCAATACCAGATTGGCAAGTCCCTGCGGCTCACATGGATGTCCCCACAGTGGGGTCTCCTCCTTGGGGGTCAGAACCACAGAGCAGCAGAGCTGGGAAGGACCTGTGAGCATCCCCTCACCATGGGGCGGAAACCCAGCAAGGCATGGCAGGTGAGGGCCCAGGTTCCCAGTCATGGGGGTCCCACTCTGAGGAACTGCAGATGCCTATTTCAAATGACTTATTTGCTTATCTCTGCGAACCTGACCAATGCCTACTGAACGTCTTCTTTGTTATATGCCTTATGCCAAAATCTCTTTTTAAAAAAAATCTCTGCAGTATTTTTCACACTGATGTCAAGTAATTATTTGTTTCACATCCCCCTGGCTAGATGGCAACTCCAAGGTCAGCCATGGACCTTGGCTCACTGCTATCTCCCCAGCACCCAGTACAATGTCTCTGGCGCACATCAGTCATTGAACATGTGTTGAATGAAAGAATTTAATCCTCATGGAAGTCCTGAAAAACGGATCTTATTATCTCTGTAGAGGCTCAGAGTGGTAAAATAATTTGCCAAAAGTTGCACAGGGGGTGAGTACTCAATTCTGGGCTGTTAGCTCCAAAGACCTGCTCTTTCCACTACTCTACACCTCCTCAGCTAACTGCACTTTTCAGATTTCACAGGCTTGTCACGTAATACCCATTCTGTGAGACCCTCAGTTCATCTCTGACCTTCCTGGGGCATGGGGGAATAGTCTGTGAAGAACTCCATGAGGGGCAGGATGAGGGAGTGTCCCCAGGATTCATCTCACCCCCCAGGAGCTCTGAGCCTATCTTCCGCCAGCTGGTGGGGCAGTCAAAACTGGGTTGGTTCTTCATCTGTGGTTCTGCCACTTCCTTCTCCACCCAACCATCTGGGCCCAGATAAGCATCCAAACGGCAGGAATGTGCAGAACAGCATGAGTCTGCCCTGCCAGACACACACTCCTTCCTATCTACCTCTTCACTGTGCGGTCCAGCCAGAACCGACTTGAGAGAGCCAGCTTCTCTCATTAACGCCAAGTCCTTGTTCAGGCTGTCCTGTTGCCTGAGGTACTGTTCTCTTCCTCTTCCTTTGGGTGAACCTAACTAGTTCCTCATCTGGGGGCCTTCCCCAGCCACCTACGGTACCCCTGCCCCCGTTATCTCCTGAGCCTTCCTCTATATCTTCCAGTGCCCGGAGAGCCCAGGAGCACAGCAAGGCTCACACTGGATTCTACCCATCTGCTGATGAGACTGTGACTTTTTAAGGCAGTTCCAGGGTCTTAGCTATTTGATTTCCCTGTGCCCAGCATAGGGCCTGGGACAAAGGAAGAGTCTAATAAATGTTCTTGTACAAATATGTTTCCCTACAGTCAGAACCATCCAATAATGGAATGGGCTGCACTGGAAGGCAGTGAGTGAGCTTCCTGTGTCTAGAGGGATGTTCCAGGAGGCAAGGAGGCTACACAGGGCTTCCTGTCTGTGTAGGAGGGTGCACTAAGTGAATTCTGGGACTCCCTATAGGACTAGGGTGCTGCAACTTTAAGAATTACCTCCAACTAAACTCAGCTGCCTGGAACAGTAATGGAGAGAGAGTATGGCCAGACTCTGGGCCCTGTAGAACCCCGGTGGCCAGAATGATTCCATTCATCCATCTTGGCTCAATATTAACCTTCTGCTGCTTCATTATGATGAATTTGTTTAGATTCCATATTGCCTAGGCATGTCCTGGCCCCTCTCTAGTCCTCAGTTTTCCCATCTACAAGATGGGGGTGAGGGGTTGGACTGGGCTCTCATTTAAAGAGATAATTTCTATAAAAACTACTTCCATCCAATAGCTCAAGGGTTCATCAGTCCCAGAATCCACTGCAGCACACAAAGGAGGTCTAATCATGAAGGCAGGAGTGACACGGCCGCTGTAGAAACACAGGGTCTGGGTGCCTGTGGGCTCGGCCTACCTGGTGGATGGAAAAGGGAGATAGGCCTCAATTTGAAAGCTGGTTTCACCATCTACTGGTTGTGTAGCCTCAGGAAAGCTACTTAATCTCTCTGAGCCTACTCTTGGGGCCTCAGCTGATGATCCTATCTACTGCAGAGGCTGTTTTAAATATGACAAGCACTGGGGCGCCTGGGTGGCGCAGTCGGTTAGGCGTCCGACTTCAGCCAGGTCACGATCTCGCGGTCCGTGAGTTCGAGCCCCGCGTCGGGCTCTGGGCTGATGGCTCAGAGCCTGGAGCCTGTTTCCGATTCTGTGTCTCCCTCTCTCTCTGCCCCTCCCCCGTTCATGCTCTGTCTCTCTCTGTCCCAAAAATAAATAAACGTTGAAAAAAAAAATAAAAAAATAAAAATAAAATAAAAATAAATAAATATGACAAGCACCTAATGTCAAGCCCAAAGCAGATGTTCAGAGAGGCAAGCTCTTGTCTGTAAGGAGCCCTTTCCTACCTCCATTTCCTCTGATTGGCAAATCCAGCAGGGAACAAGCCTGCCACACAGCCACACCAAAGGCAATGACCATCAGGCAAAGCCTTGTTCTAAGAGGAAAGCACATTCCTATTCTGGCAGTGGAGAAAAGCCCAGCAGCTCCTACGTGTTTTGGCTCCCCAAGCAGGTAACAGAGGGACAGCCTAGACTTATCTCTCAGCCCCCCAGAAAAATGAACTCCAGGGAGAAAAAGGAGGGTTCTGAAGTGTCCTGCCACTCTGAAATCTGTTCTTAAAACAATCTGGGAGGAATTGTGGACAATCTTTCAGTCAGTGGTGCAAAAGGCCCTTCAAAGTAGAGAAGATAACCTATATCTTTAAGAGAAACAATTCCAGTTCTCACTGCTAGATCTTTTCCTGTTATCCAAGTTGAGGAGGCACAGGGCACAGTGGTTTTGGCCCCGCTCCACCACTCACTGAGGCAGCTGGCAGCTTGCGGATCTCCTATGGATCCACCTTTGCAATGGGGATACACAAACCCATCCTCGTCGGCCTCCCTCAGTACCCAACTTCTGTGAGTGTTCCTGCTTATTGGTGAGAACACACTGAGGCTGAAGGAGGTGGAAAAGTGTCCTGAGATGAACAGGCCCCAGAAGGAGAGCCCTGGCAAAGGGGAAACTGAGCCATGAAGTGCCAATCTGAAGGATTGAGGGGGTCAAAAGGAGTGGTTGAAGACTGGGGATGGGAAGATGGAATTCTGCCTAGGAAAAGTGAGTGGAGGGAGAATTATATAAACTACACACCAGTGAGCTTGAGATCAAGGCCAGGCAAAGTTGTAAAATGGACTATTCAAATATGATTTTGGAGGACTTACAAGAGGCAGTAGCAATCTCCAGGAGACAACCGTACCTGTGTTCTGCTGCAGGACAATGAAGAGTCTATGATATGCCAAGCATCATACAAACATTATCCCACATGTATCCTCAAATGATCCTACATCATATATGCTGGACCCACTGAGCACTGACTATGTGCTAGCCCCTGGACACAGGTCTTAACATGCATTTGCTCACTTAATCCTCATAAGAACCATAATGGTTACTATTACCATTGACTTTGCTTTACAGATGAGGAAACTAAGGCCCAGAAAGTTAAGTAACTTGCCCAAGGTAACAAATCAGACCATGGAAAAGCCAGGGTTCAAAACCCCAGTATTCCAGAACTCTGGGTCCATGTAGGCTCTTAATGACCAAGTTGGCTCTCCTGGTAATGTGGTAGGCATTAAGATATCCATCTCAAAGAGGAGAAAACAGAGGCTGAGAAAGGCTCAGTCATTTACTTGAAGTTGCATGGGTACTGAACCAGAGAGCTGAGATTCAAACCCAAGTAATATCTGTTGCCAAAGCCCAGGCTGCCTCCAGCACAGGGGTAAGGCCAGCAGGAGGCATTTGGCTGACATTAGCTGCCTTTTCAAAGGCACCATCAGAGACCTGTGCTTAAAGAATCCAGCTCGGACTGCAAAGGATTTTAAAGATCAAAGCTGGTATTTTAACAGACTTTGGACAGAACACAAGGCATGAGCCCAGAGGGGAACAGAGGTGATAGAAACCTAGCTCTAAAGAGCCAAGACAGATTTGCAGACCACAATGGCTTTCCCCTTCAAAAATTTCAACCAGCTTGTGATCTGGCCAACAGGGACATTATCTCTTCTTTTTGCTTCTCCTCGCTCAAATGGAGATAATCAACCTTACCTGGCCTCGCAATAAGGCTATCGCAATAGTCCAATGACATAAAAATGTCAAGGTGCTTTGAAACCTGTGAAGTGTCACACATATGTGAATTACTATTATTATGCTTATTATCTATGCCTCTTTCTGGCCAGAATTTATCATATCCACCTACATTCCCTGACAAAGCACACCCCAAATCTAAAACCATTATAAGCCTACCTCGTGCAATCACAGCACTTGTTTTGTTCTGCTTGGTGTCCTGTTGTGTACGGGTCTGTGCTCCCCTCTGGATTGTGTGTGCATCTCGGAGGCAGCGATTACACCCTCCTCTATTCCTCACAGAGCCCTTTCCAGCTTTAGCTGGACTAACATTCCCTGAGTCACACCAAAATGAATGTAACTATCTGAGAGGCACTTGTGGTGCTAATACTGAGGACAGTATCTAAGCTTTTGTCTTTGACCTCGAAGGACAAAGAATGTAGCCGAGGAGAACCCAAGAGAGACCCTAGGGTTTACTCTTTCTCCTACGCCAAAGCTCCCCCTTGCAGTTGCCTTTCCCCTGTGTGTTTCTCCTCAAGCCCTTGGAATTCTGAGTCTGCCAAGCTCCAGTTTAATAAATACTACGCATAAATACTTGTTAATATTTAAAAAAGAGACTGTCTTGTTTGTTTCTATATTCCTGGCACCTAATGCAGTCCTGGCACAAAGCATGCCCTTAATAAATAATTGTTGAATGAATGTAAGTAATGAATAAATGCACAAATAAATCTGCACTTTACCAACTGGAATTATCTGTGTGCTTTGTGTGTCCTCAGCATTTACTTCTTTGGGAGAGGGTGGGCAAAAAAGGGCAGAAAAGGAAAAAGAGACTGGCATTTATTAAACACAATATGCTGGTCACAGTGCTTTATTCTTTACATTTGCTTCCTCATTTAATTTTGATGTTGTCACAGAGACCCTGAGAGGAGACACCGTCAGGATAGGACAGTGGGGTTCCTTCTGAGCAGAGAGGGCTACTTCCTATGCTAAGATCACAGAAAGTTCTGTTTCACAGAGAAGATGTTCTTTGTGGGGGGGGGGGGGGCCGGGGCCGAGGAGTCACCTCCATATCCATGACAATGAAGTCCAAGGGCTAAAGAAGGCCATGTAGGTGAAGGCCCAGAGAGGGGCACACAGGACTAGGTGTCAAGAGACCCCTGGGAATCGGCCTGTGACACTTTCTGAGCTTATTTCCTCATCAGCAACATGAGGACACCAGTCCATTTCCTAGATAAGCTCTCTCAGGACTCCAGAGACTCTTTCCTATTAAATCCAGCTTCTGAGACTTTCCTATTAAATCCAGCTTCTGTGTATTTGTGGAATGAATGAAAGAAGAATTAATAAATGTACAAATGAAAAAGTGAGCCACCAGGGCAGTCTCTGAAACATCTTCTTATACCATCTTGCTGCTGTCCTCTATCATTCTCCCTCGACCTCCACCAGGTGCACCATTACAACTCCTGACTGCTAGAGGGCCATTCACCACTCTGAGGTCTCCATCAGGCTCAAGGGGCCAGGCTCCTGCTCTCTGCCTCTTCCCATCTACCACCTGCAGAACCTCAGTGGCTGGGGGAGTCAGCAATGATTCTTCTGAGCAGGGAGCCTTCCTTTTAAAACTGAGCATCCTTGACCTGTTGGCTTTCTTGCCTCTGAATCTGCCTATTATGGTGTAGATGATTCAGCACTCAAGCCGGACAAAGGCTGTTGAGCTGGGTCCCCAGGCAAGGTGGACAGGAGAAAATATGCAAGGACAGGCCTCTAAGAACAATGCTTGAGGCAGGCCCAGAGGCTCAAGGGTGGTAGAGCTCAGGATGCTGCTTTCAGAGAACACGTGAAGCCAAGAAACAAAGAAGGCCTTAGTCACTTTTTGGCTCTTATCTGCCATGTTACCGGTTTCTTGACGGTGTGTACAGACGAGGAGCTGTTACAGCAGGGGTGTCTTCCCAGACTCACCAAGAGAGCTCCACCTTCAAACGCTAGGCTAGTCTCTCCCCCAGGACTCATTATACTGCATTTCAACTACATGCTTACATGTTTTCCTCCATCACTACCCACACCCCCACTTCCAACCTCTTAGTCTTCTTTGTACTCCCCAGGCCCCTAGGCTCAGAAAGCATATGGTCAATGTTAGCTGCCTGACTGAATAAGGGAACATATGTGTAAGTGTATATGTGTATGTGTATGTGTATGTGTATGTGTATGTGTATGTGTATATTTATGTATACATATATGTACACAACCTTTTATTTTCTATAACAGGAGACTCCGACAGGTAGAGAAGATAGTTAACCTGCTCAAGGTCATATAGCCAATTACTAGTTAGGGGAGGTAGAGGGGGAGAGAGTGTTAAAAATCAAACTGGACCCTTCCTTAGCCCCTCCACTAAACGGTGTGAAAAAGAAGCTGACAATAAGAGAGCACCAACCAGAACATAAGCACTATGCCCTGTGTCACAAGGCTGTGAGGGGGATGTTATTATTTCCATTTTACAGATGAGAACATCAAGGCTCAGAGAGGTACTCTTTGTGTAGATTGCTCCTCATTCTTCCCACCCACTCACTCATGCCTGGATAACAAAAATTCACCCTTCAGGCCTCCGCTTAGATGTACTTTCCTTCAGGAAGTCTTTCTTCCCCAACCTCCCCAAATTCTGTGGGTGCTCCTCTTCTATAGTCCCATACCCCCATGTGCTTTTGTCCCTATGGTGACATTTATGCCCTGTGTTGTCATATTTGTGTCAGTGGCTGTTTCCTTCATCAAACTTTGACCTCTTCAAGGGCAGAGGGCAAGGGCTATATCTTAAATATATTAAACTCTTACCGCTAGGCAAAATGCTTGGCACACAGCAGGATACCAGTGAGTAACGGAAGGAAGGAGGGAAGGAAGGAAGGAAGAAAGGGAAGAAGGAAAGAAGGAAAGAAGCTTCCCGAAGCCAGAGTTGGGAAGTAGGGAAGCTAGGTCTGAATCCAGTCCTGGCTGGTTCCAAAGACTAGACGATATCCATGAAAATATACAAACTCCCCTTAGGGTAGAAACCCTTCTATTATATGTGGGTTTGTCTTAGAACTTGGCACATTATCATTCTCCATTTAACAAGTGCTAATCAATGGACTTTAAGCTTTCACACGTCAGGGGCTATCAGTGTGGTGCTCCAGGATGCCCATGACCCTTAGAGCACAGGGCACTGCAGGTGGTGGGTGCTCCACACATACTTGTAGTTTGCGCTGATTTATATTTAGCCTGTCCACTATGGAGACATTGGTGACTCTGATCGGGGAAGAGCCAGCCACTGGTCCTTATGATGGCATTTAAGACCTGTGGGGTAGGAGAGCTGGGAAAGTTCAACGCACTGAAACTATGGCTGAGGTCAAGTTTGTCTAAGTGTTTTAAGACTGAAGAGGCATATAATGATGCAAAATGTAGGTCTTATTGGTCCAGAGGCTTGGAGTGGTTTCTGGAGCTGAAGTTCAGTTCATAATCATACAAAACAGGCAGTTTCCCTAGGAGTTGAAAACCGTGTGGAGAGTTTTTGTTGTTAGTGTGCATTTTCCCCACAAGAAGTTTACAAAAGGTGTAGCACATTGAGTGCAATGAAAATAAAAATTATTCATTTGAGGACTGGGAAACACTTTTTTTTCTCTGAAAATTCCAGTTCTTTCCCCATCCCCACCCCACTCCAAGACCAACAATGCTTTTACAAATTTTATAGTTAGGGTTTCTCTTTATGGTTTTATTTTTATATAGAATTCTAGTATCTCCTTAGGTTGTACACCCCATGTGACCTTTAGTGTCACAGGCTATGACTTGGGAGAAGGGCCAAGGCCAAGGCAGAGTTGGAAGGTGAGGAAATTACCGGTCCAGGAGTCAGGGCCCTTGGTCTGACATGAGCTCTGTCTCTGCCTCCCCAGAGACTCTGGGTAAGTCCTAACCTCAGTTTCCTTCTCTGTGACAACTGCAGGGAAAGGCCTCTCAGCTGCCTCCCTGAGCCATTCTGAAGATCTACTGAGATACTGCCTTGGGGACACACTTGACGATATAAAAGGTGCCTATAAATATAAGTAAAGTAGGGTAAGAGCACATTTATCTAAACATCAAAGACAAATGAATGAGGCTTTACATACAAATCTATTATCTAGATAACACAAGTCTTCCTTCTTGAGTACAAAATTATATTTGATTTAAACTTTGGGAATAGAACTTATGTTTGCAGACTAGATTACTTCCATGTTTAGGCAGAAAACACTGACATGGGGTTGTTAATGATTGTCCTCTGGGGATGTGGAGGTTATGAACCAGTGTTTCACTGGTTTCTGCAATACTGACTGGCCTATAGCTTTTACCATCCTGGATTCTTGTGTTTGAGAGAGGGTTTCCGTCTTGTTCTCTCTACTAGGCAGTCATTTCTCATTGCTGTCAAGGCTGCCACCTTTCAAATCTCCCGATTCCTACTTTTAAACCACGTTAGGTAGGAAAACCTAAAAACCTGGTTTGTTACTAGCACTTGCAGCATTAAGATCCTCTCAAGTTCTTCTGTGAGCAAACCAAAGGAATTTTCTACATCTTTGTATCAATCTTCCTAAGGTCATGTGCCTCTAGACCCTCCAAGCCTTTCGGCATTTCTCATTCCTTCCCAAACAAGTCCAACACTTCAAGCTGGCATGGTTTTCAAGGTCTTTAACCACCTGTCGTCAAACTACATGTGCCATATCTCTTTTTAGCATGTTCCGGGTGCTTTCTCATCCTCAGTGGCTGCTGCCCTCTGCCTCCTCTTGTGCCTTGAGACACCCCCACCCTTCAAGGCCTGCTTCAAGGCCCACCTCCTTCCTGAAGTCTCTCTCTCTCGGTTATAAACAACTTCTCCATCCCTTGAACTCTATCACTTTACCCATATCCCTCCCATGGCATTTAGCACTTTCTGACTTAACGTGGTACCATGTTAAGTACCATGCTCTTAAGGCAATTTCTAGTTCTCCTCACGGTACAGAAACTGCTGTGGAGATGTTTCCGACAACCCCTGGCATTGCCTCTCGCTGAACGAATGCATGGATGCGGGTGGCAGATACTCTGTCGGCCCCTGTTCTCCGCGCCACACCTGTCAGCGTTCCCCACTGTACTGTAGGTGGCTAAGGCCGTGGCACTCTGAAGCTCTTATCGGACTCACTGTGGGAGGGGAGCGGCTCGACCTCGTGGTGCCTGCTGAGCCAAGCCCCTGCCCTTCCGGAGCCTACGTCTCCCCTGTGCCCTCCTTGAAGAAGGGCTGCGCAAGGCATCCCCCCCGCATGGAGTGGTCGGTGGCCTGCTGGGGCACTCACCACTGCCAAGCCTCAGGAGCAGCACATCCTGGAGCCTCCGGTTGAGGTCACGGAGCTCCTTCATTTCAGACACGAGAGCCCCGTATTCCTTGAGCTTCTTGGCCTGCTGGACCAGCTGCCTCCGAGTCCGCTCCAGCTCCTGCTGGAGGTGGCGCATCTCCTCCTGCTGCTGCTGGTAGTTGCGCAGCAGCTCCTCATACAGAGCCCGGGGCACGACAGCGTCCTCCAGACTGTCCATGTCCTCTGTGCCCGGCGAGGCCTCCACGAAGACCTCCTCTGGACACGTGCTGTGGCCCAGGCTCAGGCCGTTCTGCTTCTCCAGCCGGGCCACCACTGCCTCAATGCTCTTATGCGCCACTTCGCTCGGCTTCCGCCCCTCGGGTCTCTGTGTAGGACAACGAGAATCAGTTCAGGCAAGGGCAGCTGGGACTTTCTTGGACTGCGGCTCAATATTTCCCCAGACAATCCTAGAATCACAGAACCACAGAACATCAGTGCTTGGAGAAACCTGTGCAAACACTTAGTCAAAGCCTTTCATTGTACAAATGGGGCAGATTCAGAGCGGGGAAGGGTCTTGCCCAAGATCACACAGTCGTATGGTGGCAGACCGAGGACTCTGGTTTCTCGGGCCAGTGCTTTTTCCATTCCATCACTCTGTCTCCTGGGTGCAGACTATACCATGACCAACCTCCCCGATTCCCCAGCCCCTACCCCACCCACAGTGCCTGTGCAGTGACTTGCTCACGGGGTGGGGTGGGGGCGTTCAGTGTGTATTGGTGGAGAATCTGTGAGAAATCAGGCCAGGCCAAACCACCCAAGGGGAGTCACCACTCAAATCTCTTCGAGAACAAAAACATAAAAGGCAAAAACAAAAAAACAAAACAAGACAAAATACCTACCCTCCCCAACACACAAAAACCAAAGGGCATCCCACCAGTAACCTTTTCCTCAAGAATGCTTTAGTTGGGAAGGATGCTAAGAACTCTAATCTGTTCTAATCCAGGGCAGGAGCCATGCCTTATTTTCTCTGTGTCTCCACTGCCTACTCAGAACTGGCATTTGGCAGCAGCTTGATAAATGTTTACATAACTGAAAAGTTCAAAGAATGCTAACACTGGAAGTTCCTTTCAGCTTTACTCCCTCGTTTTCCAGGCGAGGAAACTGAGGCTCAGAGAGGAGAAGGACTATGCTTGGGGTCACGTGATGAGTTGCAGACAGAGCCAGGTCCAGAACCTAGAGCCCAACTTCCAGCACGAGGCCCCTTCCCCCACATCTGTCAGCCTCTCCCTGGGCTCCTGCCAAGCTGAGGCTCAGCAAGACAGTGGGTATACAGAGGACAGTTCATTGAGAAGAACATTATCCAGGACTATCTAGGGGCTGGAGTTTCGGCTGCCTAAGGAAATTCCAGCTCAAGTAGACAAAGCTTCCATTGAGGGGCAATGGGAGTTACAGGACCAACTGAATTCTTCACTCATGGCAGGAGGGCTAGGAGCTCTCCTGATCCGCGCATTGGTGGGAGGTGCAGACAACTGAGGACACGGGATTCCAGACAAATTAACTGTGTCAGGTCAAGCCTGCCTTAACTTCTCAGTAAGTTTCTGGGTATTTAATAAAAAAGAAACAAAAACAACATGATTCTGAGATTCAGTTACATGACAGAATCCTATTCTGTCATTTTATCCATCGGGATAATGTGCTGCTAGTTTAGCTGAACTTATCTGCTAAAATTGTAATGATCACTTTAGATAACTGTGTCACTACACTATGAGAACATCAAGGGCAGTGACTGTGTCTGCCTAATCTTCATGACCCCGGGGGTCAGCACAGAGCCAGGCCCATAGCAGGGGTGCAATGAATTTATGAACTGAACTCAGCTGCATCTCTTGGACTATGCTTTGGGAATGTCCTTGACCTTTTGTCCGATGCATGGTCAATGAGGAAGGCAGCCTTCTTTCTCCTCCCTGCCTCTGGGGTACCCATTGTACTGAAAAAACATATGGCTTGTTGAATAAGACATTCACTTTACAAATGAAGGCTGGAGGAGACCACCTGGGAAGCAGATCAAAGGAAATGCAACCTCAGGCAAAAATTTTCTTCCAGCCCAGGGTCCTGCAAACTCCTCTGTGTACACCTGGTACATTCTGCTTCCTATCGAATCTATACCCTTTGCTGTTTGGGGCAATCTGATAGTGACTGGCTCTGAACTGCTGCCCAAGAACGGCTGTTTAATGTTCCTGGAGCTCACCGTTGTAGGCCAGAGAGGAATGCACCATTCCAAACCCTCAGCAGCGGATGACACTGCTTAGATGGGGCAAACGGGGTGGTGCATGGTGGCACAGCATGAGTCAGGGCTCCTGGACAGTTGGTCAGCAAGGCACACGCATACTAGCTGTCTCAACACTCTCCCAATCTGAAAAAATTGCCAGAGGACATTTATATGGGGAGAAGAGGCCAGACTGGAACTCTTTAGCTATCAAGAATCTGAAAATGCCCCCATATACGTCCAAAAGAAGGGGAAAGATTTTGTTACCTTGATGTGTCTAAGCTGTAAATCTTCTTCCCCATAATCTTTAACCTCGCCATCTTCTTCTACGTGATTGAGAGAAAGTTTGGGGATTTTTATTTTCTTCTGCATCACACTGTTTTCAAGGTCAGATTTGTCTTCTAAAATGCATATCAAGAGAACAAGGTTCATTATGAGACAAAATGCTCAAAATACCCATAATCACAAATGCTAGAGAATGACTGACTGAGGCCAGACCAGTTAAAAAGGAAAAGCAAACAAACCCAAGACCTGTTCCTCCTGCATGCAGGGCTCCTAAAAGCAGCAGTGCAGATCAAACTCTAGGGTCAAAGGTACATGCTACAGGCACTGCCATTCGAAGTGTTGAAATAGTGTCCAATGATTTGGCTTAGGGGTTTCTCCACGAATACCTTAAAGGGTGGCCTTTTATGAATTCCAGGATCTTGGAACTGGAATGGCCCTTAGACTTCTATTTGGTCTAAACTAGCACATGGAGCCCTTGATGATCACCAACTTTCTAAGCCAGGCGAATTCCCAGGAAGACGTGTTTTTCTGCCAGCTCAGCTGCCAATAAGCATGAAAGGGATGATGGCTCTCATGGGGCCTCTCGTGGAGCCTCCCCACAATCCCGACATAGGACAGGCTGAGGTAAGACAGATATGAGAAGAGTAACAAGTAACATTTACTGCCTTTTTACTGGTATCAGATCACAGAATGACAGAGTTTGAGGGGCCTTGGTGACCAACTGGTCCAACTCTCATTCTACAGAGGAGGGAACTCAAACCCAGAGGACAGAAGGGGTTTGCCCAAAATGTGAGTCTGAGGAAGAGCCAGGAGGGAGAAACAGGCCTCTGGCATCTCACCCAGTGCTTACACGTGATAATAATACACACCAAAATGAACCACACACTGTAAAGTGCTACACAAAGGGATATTACTCCTCCTCACTTTCTCATTCTTTAAACTCAACTTCAGATAATCCAAAAGAGATTTTAGACTTCTTTAGATTTAGATTTTTTTCTCCTGCACAGATTTCAAACTTTATTTCCCAGATCTATCTTTCACTGTAGATATCAAAAGTAAAAATTCAAAGAGGGGAGTTCTAGAGGTAGAAACTTGAGCCTGGAACTGGCCCCTTGTGGCAAATACTTTGGGATCTTGTGTTCTTGGCTTGAACTGAGACTCTAGGGATTGCTGTTTCTTTTACTTCTCAAAGGTTCCCACTGCTATAGCCCAAATTCACTTTCTAGCATGTTGCCCAATGCTGGATGTGGCATGTGGCCAGGTAGCTGGTTAAATACAGTCTCTGAGGGTCTTTATGTGTGAGTGTGTGTGTGTGTATGCATATGTGTGTGTGTTAAACATGCTCTTACACTTCCCCCAAGCCAGGCTTCTCTCTTCACAACTTGTTAGTAAAGCTGAGAAGGAAGCTTATAAGCACACAACTATTCTAGAATGTAGTCAAATGCCACATCTTCCCAAACAGTCTTAGGAAGGGAGCCCCCGCTGGAGAGGAGTGGGACTCTGGTACCAGAGAGACCTCTTTGGGAAACTCAGCTCTTGCGTGGCAGGGTAAGGAGGGAGGGGGGAAGCCTTAGTCTCACAGAGCTCAGGTGTCTGCTCTATAATGCAGTGGGGAGGGACGGCACCAATAATTTACATAACTCACCGCACACTGCCTGGTACACATCAGGCTCTCAACAAACAGAACACTAAAACTGACATTATCAACATGCTCAGAATCATTTTTATCTCCTTAAGCATAAGGTGAGTAAAGATACAATTTTTAAAAATAAAGGAATGACTTAAGAAGGATATAGAGTGTGAGGGCCCTGCCCAGGGAAAAAAAGACTAGTCTTTGTTAACACCCTCCGCCTGAGCAGAGGTGAAAACGGCCTTTCCCGCTAACTGGAGGAGCAATCCTCAGGTTCTACTTTCACAAGAAAGGCCTGTTTTTGTTCTCTTTGTGCCTATAAAATACATCCAATGAGTTAGGCTGAACAACAGTGGGGACTGTGGTCTTTCTAAAAGAGCAACAGCTTCTTCCTCCTACAGATCATTGTTGACTCTAAGTCAAAAAGCTGTGAAAATATAAAAGCGAAAGAAAGTGCTTCAAATGATGTTACGCTGAAATGGGGTAGGTGGGCGTTTCCACATGTGAAAAGCCAGACACAGAGGATGAGAAGGTGGTGTTAGGACTTCTGGATGTGTTGGGGCAAAGCTTCTGAGCTAGTTGTCAGTTTGATAAATTCAAGGGCAAAAGTTTGAGATGGAGACACCAAACTAGAAGTGACAAGCCACCCTCTGCCTCCTGAGCTGAAACTGTGTAGCTCAGGATCATGTTGGTTGGAGAGAAGCAATCATTCAGACGTGTAACACTAGGTAATATTTGCACTGAGGACAATCCTCAGGTCATCTCATGCAACCCTTTCAAAATGCAGATTAGGAGACTGAGGTTCCAAGTGGTGAAGTCCACATATCTGTGTACTCAACAATCAGGCCCCAGGGATACAGGAATAGCAGTACGGTTCACGTTCTCATTGTGGAGAGCTCACTGTTGTGCAAGGTCATAGAAGTTAGTGTCAAAACATGAATAGTATGAGAACTCAGAACCTGTACCCAGCATCCACGGCATTTTCTCCTATGCCTCAGCATAACATTTCCTGGAATATACACTTACAAGATCTAGCCTGGGCCCCAGAACATGGAGAACGAGCACCCAGTGGTGGGAACACACAATAAAACCACTGAAAAAACAATAATCCAAGATCTTCAATACTGAGTTTGAATAAGGGGGAAGTAACTGTTTTCAGAGGCAAGGGAGATCACTTTGGTCAGTGCAACCATGGTAGGTGCTTGAGAAGAGGCAGCATTTGAGCTAGGCTCCTTACTAACTGACTCACTGAGTGAGTTACTCTACTTCTCTGATCCTGCTTCCTCATCTGTGACTCACTCACTTGGCCAGGATGTTGTGAAGTGGCCAGGATCACTTCTGTATCAAGTTCTAGTAAGAACCTGAGTGGAGTGAATGTTATTTGGGCAGTTTTCATAAAAGGATAGCCATTTAAGGGTGATAAAAATCTGGAGGCAGCTGGGTGGCTCAGTCGGTTAAGCGTCCGACTTCGGCTCAGGTCATAATCTCATGGTTCATGAGTTCGAGCCCGGTGTCAGGCTCTGTGCTGACAGCTCAGAGCCTGGAACCTACTTTGGATTCTGTGTCTCCCTCTCTCTCTCTGCCCCTCCCCTGCTTGTGTGCACACATACTCTCTCTCTCTCTCTCGCTCTCTCTCAAAAATAAATAAAAACATTTAAAAAAAAAAGGGTGGCAAGAATTTGGAACACACAAAAGGGACAAAGACTAGAAACTAAAAAAGGAATGTTGGGAAAATATTCAGACTGGTATGGTTACTAAACATGGTTCAGTAACAGGCAGAAAAAAGAGGTGAGGAAAGAAGTTAAGGCAGTTGGAGCTTAGAGAGTAAATGGCCTTGAATGCCAAGGTAAGAAGAACTGAGGTCCAGCTAATAGGTGTGGGGAAAAAACTAGGAGTGGGGCAACCCGGATTCCAAGTCCAGTCCTGCCACTTGGTGGGATAAGAAGTCAGGCAAGCTGCTATGTCAGTGAGTGTCATTCTTCTCTTTCTTTCTCTTTCTCTTCTCTTTGAGTATGTATCTCAAGTGGGAATCAAATCAGCTGAGTAAATGTACACTGAAAGCAACAGAGCCCTGTCTGTATATATGGTGGGTGGCGAAGCTCGGTAGAGCCTGCTGCAGGGTTGCTTTTGGGGGTGGAGACCTGCCCAGCTGCCTGCCTGGGGTGCTCCACTCTCTACCTGAGGCCCCACCCCCACCAGCTATACCCAAGGCTCCATGCTTGCCCAGCTAACTGGAATGCCCCCTTCCTTTCTTGTCTGCCTGGCAAACTCCACACAGCCTCCATTCACCTCCTCCTTCCTCCTCAAAGGTCCCAATACACATTGTACAAACCTCTAGGTAGCTTATTTTCTTACTCTGCTGAGATCATCTGGTTTGAAGTCAACCTTCCCCACTGGAGTGTGAGTTACCTCAGGGCAGGGCCCAAATCCTAGACCTGGCCATACAACAGGGAATCATCAAACAAAAATGTTTAATGGAAGAATAATTTTTAAAAAGAGGCTACACCAATAAACCTATGAAAAGGTGCTCACAATCATCAGTCATTAGGGAAGCGCAAATCAAACACATAATGAGATACAACTATCCACTCACTAAGATGGCCATAATGAGAAAACACAAGGGAAGAGAGAAGAAACAGAACAAGCAATGAGAGGATGTGGAAAAACTGGAGCCTGCATTCACTCCTGGTGGGAATGCAAACTGGGGCAGCCATGGTTGAAAACAGTCTGGCAGTTCCTCCAAACATTACATATAAGACCATCATATGACTAAGCAATTCCACTCCTAGGTATATACCCAAGAGAAATCAACACATATCCAGCAAAAATTTGTGCATGGATGTTTATAAGCAACATTATTCATAATGGCTAAAAGGTGGTGACAACCCAATTGTCTATTAATTGGTGAATGGATTAAAAAAATGTGGTATATCCATGCAATAGAATATTACACAACCATAAAAAGAAATGAAGTGCTGACAGATAGCGACAACGTGATGAATTCTGCAAAACATTACGCTAAGTGAGAAAAGCCAGACACAAAGGCCACATGTTGTCTGGTTCCACGCATGTGAAACACCCGGACAGGCAAATCCATAGAGACAGAAAGTATGTTTGCCAGGGGCGTAGGGGGAAGAGGCAATGAGAAGTGACCACTTAATGGGTAACAGGGATTTTCTCTCTCTCTCTGCATGTGTGTGTGTGTGTGTGTGATGAGAATGTTCTGTCATCAGATAGTGAAGATGGTTGCAGAACACTGTAAATATACTAAGAATTCCTGATTTGTACATTCTTTAAAATGGTCTAAATAGTGAATTTTATGTTATTAGACTTCAATTAAAAAATAGGCTACCACTTGTAGCATGTCTACTACCTACCAGGTACCATCATAAGGCTCTTTACTTACATTACTACATCTCACAACAATCCTGCAATTGTTAGCCACATTTTTTTTTCCCACAAAAAAAGAAATGAGACTCAAAGAAGGCTTAGTGCCATCCAGATGGGAAGATGCAGAGTCAAAATTTGTTCTAAGTCTCTCTACCTCCAGAGCCCATGCTCTACCCTTTCTAAACACAGGCCTATAACATGCAGAACCAGAATAAATGTTGAATGAATGAATGATGGCCATAGATGAAAACATCCAAATTCCCCAGCCCGAAGTTCAAAGCAGAAGACCACTTTATTCCTGCTCTCCTGCATCTCCAGATGCCTCTGTCCTCAGGAAGCCTCAAGAAAGCAGCAGTGATCATCACCAGACATAACAGAAACAGGTTGTAGCCAGGCCTAAGGACTTGAAATGGATTCTTTGAAAAGGTAGGCTGAGCAGTAAAGTCTGAAATGACAAGAGTGACTTCTAGAAAGGAGCAGAAGCAGATAGTCCCTCCAACCCCGTGCCTCCTGATCTGGACACATGGCCAGGGAGATCCCGAGGCTCCTCTGGAGCCAACTACTTCCTGGTTCCATCTTAATGCTCATCAGTCTCCAACTTGACTGGTGCTCCAGGGATAAGGGCTCAGGAAGCCCTGGGGCCTCCATTCATCCTTTTCTGTAGTCAGTGCACATTTGCTGAGCTCTGGTCTCAGTTTGGACCACTACAACCCAGAATGTACCAAGAACCCCAACCAGAAAGCAAGATTTGACTTCCTGAGAGATGCTGCCACACATGGGGCAAACCTCTGGGTCTCCAGGCCTTCCTGACCCTGATTCTGATTGAAGGTGGTACCTCACATCTATATCTAAGCTACAGAAAATTAATGAATAATCAGTGTCAGCACAAAAAGTGGAAGAAGTGGTTGGGAGAGGGAGGCCCAGGATCTAATAAAAGCAGCATGGTCACTTGAATGAGGTGGTCCTAGTTTGGAATTCTGTCTCTTCCACATACTAGCTGTGGGACCTTGGGCACACTACTTAACCTGTCTGAGTCTCAGTTTCATGATCTATAAAATGGAAATGATAAACTGTTTTCCAAAAGATGGTGCATGTAAAACACCAAGCACAGTGTCTTTCTTGTCACAGGTGTTCAATGAATAGCTGCGCTGAGGCTATCCCTGTGGGTTATGTGCTTGGCTTTTATCCCATGGCAAAAAGAACCACTGCGGGTATCTGACACAGTCTGAGACATGATGAAAGAGATGTTTTGGGAAGATTAATGTGGCAGTGGCAAGCAAGATGGATGAGGTGTGAGGAGGAGACTGAACACAGGGTGACAAGAAGCTATAACTCTTGACTGGTCACAATAATGAAGGTGAACAGTGGTGTGGATCATCTAAGGCAGCAAATAACCTCATGTAGCATTCTAATGTGGCTTTGGGGTGTGCTTCTGGCTTCACATTCCAGGAAACCACAAAAGGAACCAGCAGTGGACTCAGAAGGACGAGGAAAACTCTCTAGTCAACCTGCCTTTGCAACTGTTCCAAGCTTAAGACTAAATAATCAGTTCTCAGGTAAACAAACAAATATGTAGCCTCTGAAGAGACAACCTTTACTGATTCTGACTGCCTAATTCTCTTGTTTCCAGGGGAGAGAAAACCACCAAGGATTTGGGCATCAACTATTTCCTCCTCCTTTGCAGCTGCTGTGATGTCAGTTAATTTCATTCATCCATTCAACAATACTAAGTACCTACTGTGTGCCAGGACCCATGCCAAATTCTTTATTAACATCAATATACTTAATCCACCTGAGAATTCAACTGAAGCAGAAACCAAGGCTTAAGGAAGTGAGATGGCTTGCTTAAGACATAAAGCTATTATACAGTGGAAACAATTTCCAATCAGGTCTGCATGACACTCAGGCCCTCCCTGTTCATATCATGTAATTATCCTATAGGAACAAGAGAAAAATGGTTAAGTTGCTAAAATATCCTCAACTGAACTACAAGGCACATATACAATGATGAGCATGTCCATATAACTTCCAGAGTGCCTGCTTTCTCCTAAAACCTTGCCTACACCCAGAAGAATGTTGTGATAAATTCCCAAATTGAACTAGGCATTATACAAGTCCCATCTGACTTGATGGCAGACTCCTGAACTGCAAGCTTATCAAATCCACCCAGCTCTACATAATCCGCAGAGTCCTTATTCAAAGCCGTAAAATAGGGTAGAAGCTACACTTCATTGGTGTCTGTTACTGACCTTTGAGAAAGAGACATCCCATTAAAGTGGAGGTACAGTAACAAGCAAATAGTGTCTTAGAAAACAGGCAGGTGGACAGGAATTGCCATGCAAGTCTGTCTTCAAAAGCGATGATAGCCCTGAAGGATTTGCAGCATACAGTTAAAATGGGAGAGGGACTGTCGTGACTCCCATCTTACATAAAATCATGCTGGATAATTAAAAGAATCCAGTATCAGAGAGTTTAATGTGGTGTGGGTTTGTTAGCTAGGGTGAAATTCTGAAAGGCCAAACATAAAATGTTGTACAAAAGTTGGTCTTGTCTTAGAAATATCTACAGGCAAGTTTAAAGTTTCTCATATGTACAAAAATCCTGTAAAGTTTTACGATGTTTGCATTAAAAACAGACATGCCACAGAGAAGGCACGCACATTGCGTTTTCTAGACTGCGGTGTTTGTTTTTACAGAATCCAAGGCAGGCAAAATTCTCAAGTTTCAAGGATTATATCCAGTCAATAGACCAGAAAGAAGAGGGCCCGCTGTGGTATAGCAGAAAGAACTCAGGAGATGCTGGTTCGAGGCCTGGCTCTGTGGCTAACTCTATGGCTGATTGGGCACCTTTTTTTGGTTTTCTTTTCCGTAAAACACAGGGACTAGACTAGAAATCCTCAATGGGTCCTTCCAGCTCTGTGACCGCTGACCAGTCACAGGGAAATCCAGGTCTCTTTCTTTTCTGTGCAGCGCAGGGTAAGAATAGATGATCTCATCCCTCCAGGTGGGCACATTAGAAGAAATGTCCCACTGACGCCATTCAAGAAGGAGGAGAAGAAATTGCTAACCAGGTTTCAGTAGGTCTCCTTGCTCTCCCTCCCACTGCCTCACTGGCCTTGGCACAGGGCTGCAGCACAGACAATACTAGGAACTTCATCCTGCTGGCTCATTTGTCAGGGTAATGAATGGCACCAGCATAGGGTCACAAAGGGCCAAAACGTACTGGGGGATGACTAGCCTTTCATGCTGAAGCCAAGCCCTAGGAGGATTTAAAATACACACAAGTTAAACTTACACTTATCTGCTTCTTACGTGTGCTTGTTCCTCTAAATCAATCCTTTCCACGAATAGTAGTGCCCACAGCCAAGGAAGCTGTTCTCTCAGGGACCCTTGGCTACCATAGTCCTTAACAGTGGCCTATATTTAGTGAGTACCTACTGTGTGCCAGACGGTTTTCCATATTACCTTGCTAAGTAACCCAGTGGGTGAGTAGCTGATTACTATTCCTGCATCACACTTGAGCACCTGAGACTCAGAGGTGAATTGATCTCCCCAAGGTCACACAGGTTCTAAGTACCAGAGTCACTGTTTGAACCCAGATAGTCAGACTTCAAAGCCCATCTTCTTTCATTCTCTATACTTCCTCCTTGATACTTAAGGAAGTGACCTAGAGGTCCCCTAACCAAATTCTCTCATAGGGCAGGATTCCATTCCAGAATATCCTTGACCTACTTGCCACCTCCAGTGATAAGGAGCTTATCATCATGCTGGAAGCCCTTTTAGTTGTTCATCGTTCTCTCTGTTAATATCATATTGCTCCCACCAACTCCTATGAATTCCATTCTTTGCATCCAACTCTGCTTTTTGGACCCCAAAGAACAGGCCTGATACTTCCTGCACTGGGGGCAAAACTCAGACACTGAAAACTACCAAAATACCCCATGCAAATCTTTCTTCTCTTGCTTATATATACTTAGCCGTCCTTATGTCTAACCAATAGCTCTGAGGAAAAAGTAGTTGTATGTAGTTAAGAGAAAAACGAGCCTAGATCTGGGATCCAAAGACTCTTTCTTAGTTTGATTTTCAGGACACCCTTCTGTCCTGGTTACTACTCGATTCTCTGTCCATCTCTATTTCTTCCCAGTCACCTTTTTTGGGCTCTTCTTCAGCTGTACCCTTAAAAGCTGATGTTCTGAACAGTTCTGCCTTGCATGATTCTTCACTCTGCACCCTCTCCCGCTGTGACCTCACCAGTCTTGTGGCTAATGACTTCCACATTTGGATCTTCAGCCCAATTTCAGAGTGCTGTCCTGAACCTTGGCCATATGCCTAATTGCTCTCCTGGAGCATCCACCCAGATGTCCCACAGGCCCCTAAGATTCAACTTGTCTCAAGCGAAACTCATCATCTCCTCCAACCAACTACTCTTCTAGTGCTCCCCATCCATGGAGGGAGGAGAGGCCAGATTACCACATCCTCCTCACCACAACCAGGCTGTTCCCAAGTCCCATGGATTCTCCTTTCTTGATCCCTCTCAGACCCATCATGACCACTGCCACCTCAGTTTAGGTGTCACACTTTTTGAATGAACTGACTCACACTTCTCCACAAGCCCGGAGTACGTGGGAAGATTCAGTTAATTGCCTGGCACCTATCGCACCTGCTATACCACTGTTTGAATAGCTCGCTTCTCCCAGGTAAAACAAGAAGCCCTATTTTATAGGGATGTAGACAGAGTATATAGAAATTCTTAGCACTGGACCTGGAACCTGGTGAGCACTTCATAAATATTTAGTAAGTTAGTCCTTAAAGGCAAAAAAACAGAAACAAAAAACAATGCCCATTCCTCCTGCATTTCCCTCCAGCATATGGCTGACCACCTAGTATAACTCAATACCAGCAGAACTTAAATACATCAGAGAAAACCTCTTCAGGGCATGTATGCTTTTCTGGTAAGCATTTTAAAATGAAGAGTTCACACATCTCTCTGTCTCTCTAAGGAGTTTATAAGACAAGCAGGTAGGCACAGTGGAAAGAGAATTAATCTTGGAGTCAAAGATCTAAATTTGAACTCTACTTTTCTGGTGTGTTTTTAAAAATAAAAACTAGTGTCTTCTTGAATAACAAAACACCACACAAAAGAGAAAGACCTCAGCTTGCCTGGGGGCAATTTTTTTCTTTCATCCTGTGAACCAGAACTCTGAAGTACTCTGTAGCACATACCATTTAGTTGTAACAAATCTGTGGTTCTCCAACAAGATAAATCACATCAGACTGAGCCTTCAATGGTTAACATTTCAGTGGAATCTGCAACAGATGACAGCAGGCAAGTTCCAATCTTTGCTCCAATGTGTATTAGCAGAACATGTCAAAACCTAAATTAAAAGTTTTCACTCGCTTTAAAAAAAAATAAATCCTCTTGTTGGCAGTCTCCCACTGATGACATGTAACAATCTTTGCATATGAAATCGGCTAGTCCCCTGCTTCGCTGCTAACTTTGTAGAAGTTCCAAAGCGTTTCTGGAGCAAGTGATCTATTTGGACCGACAATGCCAAGCTGGGACCTGAGCCCTGAATGAGCTAAAATTACCAAAGCAAGAAGAACGTGGCTTTGGAAGCTATTCCCCCCCAAGTGTGGGGTTTTTCTAGTCAAGGGAGTGATAAAGAATGTTGACTCTTTCCAGATGAACAACGTTGAATGAAACCTCAGAATCCCGCTGCAGGTTTCTGCTCTGAAAAACAAGTTGCTGCTACAGAGGTTCCTGTCCTTTCCTACTTCCGCTCCCCAAACATAATAAATGCACCTGTCTTCCCCAAGTTCATGAGTTCAGCACAGGCTGGCTGGTGTGGCCTGCGTGCTCGGCACTTGCAGGCACAGAGACCAGGGAGATGGGGCCCTGTCCTAGAGGAGTTCACTGGCTGGTAAGGTAGACAGGCACACTGAAACAAAACCCAAAATGCTAAGATCCATAAGCAAGGGACAAGCAAAGCAAAGGGAGAGCTCCGAGGAGGGAGAATCTCCTCTTGGGGCAGAGGGTAGAACCGGGAACACCCTTGAGGCAGTGGGGCTCCCAGTGTATTTTGTCCCCTCCTCTACAGCCCTCAGCTCGCTGGACCACAAACATGTCACATGTTTGCCTTTCCCACTCGAAGGTGAGCTTCATGGGCAGAGGCCCCACATCAGACAATGATTAATCCATCTTTGTTGGCTCAAAGGAGTGACTGCGGGTGTGTTCTCAAGAAGGCACGAAATACCGGAGGTCTATGGAAAGTAGGAAGGGTGGATGAGGCTGGAGAAGGGAGGGAGGGCTCGGGCTGCTATAAATGCCAGGAAGCTGAAGTTTAATTCACTAGGCAAGAGGGAGCTACAGAAGGTTCTAAGGAGAGAAGTGAATTGACCTAAGACTTCGTTTTAGAAGATTATTCTGATGGTGATTTAGAAATGAGACTGCAGAAAGGGTGAGCAACTAGAAGGCCTCTGCATTGGTTTAGACAAAGAAAAACTGGTACAGGCCTGAATGCGCAGTGGCAGTAGGGCTGGAAAAGAAAGACTTAAAAGAGAACCTGCAAAGCCCACCTAGAATTGGCCTTTTCTTTGCTCCCACCCCTCTCCCTGCCAGTGCCTGGCTTCTACCTATAATTCTTACCATGGGCCCTATGACTACATATTACCTGAGGATGATGCCCCTTTCTTCTCCATCACTCTGCCCCTGACAAAAACCTATACTTTTCAGGGCCTGATAAGTGAACTCTTGTCTGCCCCAGGTTGTGCTGTCATTTCAATGCCAGTACCTCAGCTGTACTGGTGCATTCACTTATTATGGCACTGGGCCTGGCACGTAGGAAGTAGTAAAGGGACATCTGACGACCAAAGGAATTTAGCACACCCAAATAATAACACAGCATAGGTGCCTGGATGGAATAACATAGAATTTTAAGACTGAGACTACTGAAACCAGTTTTTGCCCCATAAAAACCACAAAATTCAATCCTATGAGCCACAGTAGCAGGCCAGATTGCAGTTGGATAATAGTGAGCTCTCGACATGGGTAGCTCTCACTTTCACAACCTGTTTGGCAAATAAATGAGAGTGAGCAAAGAGAGACCAACGGTGAACCAAGTCTTGAGTCACATGGCTCCTCTACAGAGGATGGGAGCTCCTCTGAGATTTCCTTAGTAAAATGACAACTAAAGGCAGAGAGGGCACGGAGTGTGTGCTCTGTAGGAGGGAGGCTGGTAAGAGAGGAAGAAGACGAGCAGAATGGGCTTGAAAACTTTGAAATGAAAACTGTCCACTGGCTCAAAAACTGGCCTTGAGCTACACATTTCAGGGTCATTTCTTCCATTGGCTTTCACTCCTTCCAAGCATGCTGTGTGGTGGGTGGGAAGATTAGCTACTTTACAAAGCAGACTGCCAAGCAGGGCCTTGGCACTGGAAGACCTGTTTTCCAAGGCCAGCTTTGCCATTTATTAGCAGGCAAGTCTCAGCCTTGGTGTCCTCATCTAGGAAATGGAAATAGCCATAGCGATCTCTACTGACAGGGGCAAAGGGAGGACTAACAGAGACAATGCACATACACGTAGCAAAATCATCAGTACAGGTGGGTTTGTTTCTTTTTTCCTTGAAATGATATCACAATCTGTTGAGAGGAGGGCTGTACTGTCGGGTCTGACGCAAATGAAGCCATGACATAAACCACCACAGGCTGGAAAAATGCAACGCCCCACAGCAGTGTCTTTGACATTTCCTGGATATAAGAAGAGGTACACTTGAACACGGCTCTGGGTTGGCCCTGGGAAATACCCAGTAAAGTAACACACTTGTCACACAAAGCCATAAAGTAGCCCTAAAACTGCCCCTGAACCCATGCTGTTGTTGCCAGAGAGGGATTAACTACTCATGGCTAATTCACAAACATAAAGCCATCTCTGCCTCACCATTGAGAGCTCATCTCCTCACAATTGATGCCACAGCACGGTGGTGTTTATACCTGGGAGATGCCAGAAGATGAGCTCTTTAAGATGAAGTCACTGTGAGCAATTCTCAGAGCCACCACGTTCAAGTCAAGATGGAATTTCAAGACACACAGGAGAATTCTTTCAGGATAAATGAATCCCCAAACCCACCCTGGTCCTTTCAATCAGGTCTGCAGCCAGGGCATCGGCTCCCATTTAAAAATTAACCAGCTGATTGGAATTCGAAATGTGGTCTAGCCAACCTCAAGTTGTTTCTTCCTCTCCTTTTCTCCTCCCAAGGAAAGAAGTGAACGAGGTAGGGGAGGCACTTTCAACTCACTTTGCTCAACTGGCACCATGGTTCTTCTCTGGATCTACTCTGCCAATTTCCAGATGGTGCCTAGATGTGTTGTTGTTGTTGTTGTTGTTGTTGTTATTGTTGTTGTTTTTAATAACCCCAGAGATTTATCAACATTCCAACTTGGAGGATGAATAGTCTATAGATTGAAGATTCATGGTTATAGGACCAATAACTACATTTCTTACTTATGAGGACTTTCATTGATTTTTAAAATCAGAGTTGGTGAGGGCTGCCTAGCAGCCTCTCTGCAGTGCTTGAAGAGCCAAGCAGTTTGTTTGCTGAAAGAACAAGTGGATGAATGAACAATCTCTAAAGGAGGAAAGCAGTCATTAACACACTAAGTCACATACATACCGCTGACTTCTGACACACACCCCTTCCCTTCTCCTAAGGCCCTTCCAGATCTAGGAGTATAATACAATCATCAAGAAGCATGCTTTCTTTTCTTCTAGCCAAAGGGAAGCTGAGGTTACAACCTAGTTACAACTTCCTCAGGCCTATACTCTTGGGAAATAATCTCCTAGCCCCTTCCGTTAGGTAATTAAAAGCAAACGAACAAAATAAAACCTAATCAGCTACAAAGGTTTCCCTTTTCTATCTGCATGCTTCCTCTCATTCTGGTTTTCTGGACTCATGTGTCCTCGGGTGTTGTGAATGGGCCTATGCCCCTGTACCCCGGAGTGTGTCAGAGAAGTGGTGAGGATACAGTCTGTCAAAAAGGGCGACCAGTCTGTCAAAAAGGGCGACCAGTCTTTAGTTCTTCTTCCCCACTCCTCAACTGCAAACCCACTTTCCAGAGGCCACGTGAGGTGGTGGAAAGGACCTAGAGTCATGAGCCAGAGCTCTGACCTGCTAATTTGCCATGGGACCCTAGGCAAGTCACTTCTGTGTTTCAAGCCAGTTTCTTTATCTGCCAAGTTTAAATATGATACATGCTGGCTTCATCTTTCAGGCTAAATGTGAGAAAGCAAAGGAAGTCGGAAAGATTGGAAAGGTCTTAAAACTACGACATCTTCATGCAGTTAGGAACTGGCCTTCCCTTCCTAACCCTGGTCTTCCCTTCCAAGTGGAGACCGGGCCAGCTGACTATCCCTGCCCACTCCA
>NW_024412388.1:38791597-38986243 GCF_014898765.1 Herpailurus yagouaroundi
GTGGGGACCCGGCGGGGGGCGCGGGCCGCGCGGCCGGGCCGGGGGGCGGGGGCGGCTCCCCGGGACCCGGGCTCCCCCCACTGTTATTGTTCCTGAAAGCACCGCTCTGCCAATCGGCTGCTCTCGCCTGGGCGCGGAAAAGAGAGGGAGGGGGGGTAAGGGGGCGGGGGGCGGGTGAGGGGGGTTTGGAAGCGCACCGCCACTCGCAAAGTCAGACCCGAGCAATCACAGCCGGAGCGCGATTCGCGTAGGGAGAGGAAAGGGCAGGGAGACTGAATGGCAATAATAATAATAATAACAATAGCATTGCAGGAGAGGAAAAAAATGCATCGACGAAAAGTCGCGCTGCGTGCGGAGAGTATGATACCGCTTCAACAATCGCGCTGCAAAACAAATCGAATCGCAACAAAACTGCACTGCAAAGGAGGGAAGAGAGTGTGAGAGAATGAACGCAGGGTATGGGAAGGGGGCAGTCTCCTTGGGATCCCTTAGTGTAAACTTGCACTTGCAAGCGAGCAGAATTTTAGAGTGTTTCAAATAATTGTAGCCACTCCTCTTAGCTCCTTTAGTTCCCTTATCATTTTTTTCTTCTTCTTTTTTTGCAAAACTGCCAGGTCCTGCTGTGGGGAGGGTCAGTCAGCCAGAAACGTTCTCCCAGAGCTGCCAAACTAGTTCTGACCAGACCGGGGGCTTATCTGGGATTTCCAGTTGGACCAGCTGGCTGGGGTGGTGGAGGGTTAGTCCAGGGCAGCTCTCAGCCAGAGAGAGCAGGGGGCGACCCTCTCCCCTGTAGTCTTCGTCCACCGAAGCCCCTCTCCACCAAGTGGCTGGGACCACTTGGAATGAAGCAGGGAGTGGAGGGGTGCTCTGAGGGAGGCAAGCCCAGGGTTAGCTGGGCATTTTGGAGCACTTTGAGTTCAGGAATGGGACTCCGAGGAATACCAGTCTTTGCTCTGTCCTTAGTTTTCTAGGTGGAAAAGAGCTTGGAGGGGCTTGGGTACCCCCAGACTAGTCATGAAACAACTGAAAAAGGGCTGACGGGTCTCTGCTCACAGGGACCAGAGCCTGTTCAGAGGGGACCAGCAGTCTCACACTGACGCCCCTGTATCATACATGGCTGCTTATATCCCCAATTTCCAGCCCAGGCCTGGCACTTGGTAGGGACTTCAATTTGGTGTGAAGAACAATAAATAGAAATCTGCATTCAGCCAGCCATCCAGTAATTCATTCTTCTAGTCAAGTAACCGATATTTTTTGGGTATGCACTATATGCCAGATTCTGGTAGGTGCTAGTAGTAGAGAGATGAACAGACCAGACAAACACCTAGATTCCTTGCAGTGTTCGATAGTGCATCAGAAATTGAGGTTTTGGATACCTATGCCAAAATTAGATATGTTATTAAATGGATAACACCTTCCCTGTCCTCAAAACCCTTATGGTCCCGTCCGAGAGTAGTAAAAATGTTTAAGTAAGTGATTATGTTATAGTCAGACAAGTGTTCTCATGGAGGAATGCTTAATGGAGGTGGCAGACCTAATTAAATGTTATATATTTTTAAAATTTATTTAAATGAACTCGAGCTGTAAAAAAAATGCACTAAAATATTGTTTCATAGTAGCGGTGAGTGATTTTGTTTTCTTTGTGTTTTACATTTATATGTTTATATTTAACTATTTTCCACAATAAGCAGGCATTGTTATGATCAGAAAGTATTACGTATTATTTTTATTTTTTTTTTAACGTCTACTTATTTTTGAGACAGGGAGAGACAGAGCATGAACAGGGGAGGGTCAGAGAGAGGGAGACACAGAATCTGAAGCAGGCTCCAGGCTCTGAGCTGTCAGCACAGAGCCCAACGCAGGGCTAGAACTCATGGACTGCGAGATCATGACCTGAGCCGAAGTCGGCCACTTAATCAACTGAGCCACCCAGGCACCCCTACATAGTATTTTTAAAAAAAGCACTCTACTCACATTTTGGATCAGCTACACTAATGATGAAGCTGGTAAGCCAAAACCCCCAAATTATTTCATCGCGATTTGGGGATTATGTTAAATGGGTGAACCTCATTAACACACATCTCCCAGATCCAAATGCACAGGTCAGATTAAGCTCCCTTAAACCGCGTCTGTATATATGTGGTTGTAGCCAGATATGACCACTAGTTTCCTGATGCAGATGTTGGCCTGACGTTGACCCACATGCTTGTGGAAAAATGAGGTGCCACACTGAGTTGTTCCAGAAGATTTACCTTCATGATTATGATTTCTTTGAACTGATCTTAAATGAGGTTTTATCTTAAGAATACATTCCTATGGTGGCCAAGGGGAAGTAATGTGTAGCAAGGCTTCTGATAATTCACAAGATGGATCATGCAGAGTTGGCCATATTTAATGAAAGTCCATGAAGCTCCAAATTAGGTTTGCAAAATAATTTCAGGTAGTACCATGGCCAACCTCCTATGCCATCTAAATGAAAGTGACCCCCAAATACAGTATCAGTCTCCTCTTTCTTACCACTTTACTGGAAATAGTACATACAGACACTTTAAACTATTTGACATTTCCCAAGATAGCATGCTTTATCAGGTCCCAAGCCTTTATGCTCACTCTGCCCTCTTTCTGGGAAGTTCTTCCTCTTAGGGCACATGCTGACATCAATTTCCCCCAAACCAGCTCTAATGTCACCTCCTTTGTGAAGTCTTCCCCAACCGCTTGCACTCCTGAAGCACAGGTGATCTCCGTCTACTATTTTGTGGCAGCACCTTTTATCTTCCCTCATTACAATGAGCTCTTCGAGGGGGTACAAAAAAGGCTGAGTAACCTCGGAATCCCAGGTTCCTAGCATATTTAGATGCTTATAAAACAAATGTATTAAAGAAAGAGAACACGAGGTGCACCGTTTTTCTGAAAATCTGCTCCCTTCTTTCAGAGTTGGAGCTGAACCCAACTCTATCTCATTCCCAGTGACCAAAGGGTAGGCACTGTTTCCACTCCTTGTAAGACAGATTTGTGAACATGTTAAATATCACCATACCCTCAGTTCCCCACCCAAGTCAGAGTAAATAATTCTCATAAGAAGGCAATTCCATGTCCCAAGAACCCAGAAAGATGAAAAGAACAAAGTGACACGGATGCTAGCAGAGTAAACACAGACTCAAATACATTTTGCACGTAGGTGCACAGATTCTAGAGAAGGAACGACAGGTACGCAGGTATGGGATGCTCAAAGAGATACCACTGGACAGCCTAAGGGCAACAGAAAGACATCCCTGCTTCTGCTTCCAGTGTGACTCACACAGTCAGTCTTTAAACACAGCTTCATGGAGAACCTACTAAGTACTTCCTCTGCCCTAATGGAAATGGAGTCAAAGTACCTCTGACATGGAGACGCTAGCCCCAGGCTTTACTCAAGACAGTGCTGATTCATTGATTAGCAAGCAAAGATAGTTCAACAGTATAGATTTCAAACTTAAAGAGGTGGTTAAAATGTCAGGTTCGACCAAATCATGGTTGAATCCCCTCTTCAATAGCCCTCTCCAATGGTCATCCATATTCCTCTTACACAGTTCTAATGTCAGGAGGTTTACTAGCACACCCCTTAACTTTTGGACACTATTGACTGTGAGAAAGGTCTTTCTTACTTACACTGGGGCAGAACCTTTCACCTTGTAGCTGCCATAGTAGGTTCACCAAGAAGAGTCTCATGTCAGCTCCTCCAATATGGAAAACTCGGGATCCTGTCTCCTTAGGATCTTATCTATCTTCTGCTCAGACATCTTCATTTCCTTCGCCTGTCTTTCCTCATGTAACCTGGTTTCAGTGATGATAATTGTGATATCTGCTTTTCCTCCAAATGTTACTATAACCCAGGCATGCTGGAGCACCATGTACACATCTCAATTAATCCACACCAAACCCTTGAAGTGGGCATTATTAACCCCATGATAGAGTTGAGAAACTGGAGACCTACAGCAAAGCAGTTTGGCTGTGGGGGTCCCTGGAAGGTTGCAGTCATATTTACATTATAGACAGTCTGCTCTAGAGGCAGTGTAGGGTAAGGGGGGGGGGGGGGGGGGGGCATCGCTGGGGAGTGGGAGGCCTGTGATGAGGCTAACTGTCCTGTGCTTGCCCCTCCCCAGCCCCCTCTTTCTGCTGGCCAAATGTACTTTGCCTTTCGTCCAAGTCATTTTAATGGAGCAGAAAATGTACACATCTGGGGAAGCTTTGCAACTGCAGCTCCATTGTGCTGTCCTGTGGAGTTCTGCAGAGCCTTGGGTGAATGTCAAGCTCCTTCAGTTTAGCCAGCTGAGGCATATTCAGTGGCAGCAGCGGGACTTATGTTTCATATTACTGCATGGAATTCTCAGTGTACTTTGCAAAACTATTTTAAGGAGACCTGGGTTCTGTGAATTTTAAAAGCAATTGGAGCATGTCTTTTCAACCTCGCCACTAGTGATTGACCACATTTTTTCATGATTTTGCCTTTTTTTTCCCTCTGTGATATTTAATTTGACTTTTAAAGTCTCTGCTTTAAAATTCTTTCTCCCACCCCCAGAAAGTAACTTGCTGGGCTGTGAGCTCAGGGCCCCCATCTTCTCAGGTAAACTCAAGGAAGTGGATAGGTAAACTAGGAGGCTCTGCACCTGCTGGGAGGCCCATGGTAGGCATTACCCTGAGTTGGGTACTGTCACCCCAAAGTGGGGGCATCAAGCCAATGCATCCACATAAACTCCGGGTCATGAAGTCTGGCTGGATTTGGTTGTGGGTTTGGGGCAGGGGAAGAGAACAGCAGTAGAGAGCAGGAAGGAAGGAAAGAGAGGAGTTGCTGTTGAGGACAAACTCAAAAGCCAGTGGACATTGCCTGAAGTTGGAAGGAATGCCAAATTGTCATGCAGGTGACAGCTTGGAGGGCCAAAGGAGTATGGGCTTTGGAATTGGCCCAGCGGTTAAACCCTGACTTTGCCACATCTTTTCTGTGACTTTGGGCAAGACAATTCACATCTCTGAGCCTCAGTTTGATTATCTGTGAAATGAGGCTATCTTGTGGAGTTCTTGTGAGGCTCCGGGCAGGAATTTTTCACCCTCTCTGTTATCAGGATCACCTGGGAAACTTAAAAAAATATCCCATTTCCAGCTCCTATCCCCCAAGATCTTGATTCAATTGGTCTGGGGATAAGGCCTGGGCATTAATTTTTATTTCTTTTAAATTCCCAGATTATTCTAACATCAGACAAGGTTGAGTACTTCTAAGTTATAAAATTTTAAGGTAACATGCCAGTCACATAGAAATTATTCAACGAGTTGTAGGTATTATTTTCAGGGGAAATATACAGAGTTCTGAAATGTCTATGTAACCTCTCTGAGGAACAGTAATTTCTTCATCTTAAACATGACATACCAATGTGAAAACAGGCAGCGTATTATTGTCTTAGGCCCCAGATCTAAATCCTGACCTAATAAGTAAGGCCTATTCTTCCTAAGTGTGTGGTCATGGACAAGTTTCTGAATCTCTCCAAGCCTCATTTTCTTAAAGGGGATATTCATACAGCTTCATAGGGTTGTTATGAGGATTAAATGAGATATGTAAATGTAAATGTTTATGTCAAATGATTGGCACAGTGCCCAACACATAGTGAGTTCTCAATAAATTGTAGTTGCTGCTATTGTCATGCATATTATTATGTTTATTATGAGAGCTCTTATCCCCTTGCTGAGAAGAAGGAGCCAATGAATGTTTATTGTATCAAATTGAATATAATGAGTTGAACAATGCTGATAATTATCCAATAAGTGCCCCCAGCATGCTTCCATCCAAGTGCCACAGAGCCCTGGGCACAGATGGGTAACTAAAGAAGCTCAGATCTCACACATTCAAGCCTCTGAGGCTCGGTATGTTGCCCAAATTTGCAGCATACACTTCCAAGATATTGTGTTTGAAGCCATGCGTTCTTTCAAACTGACTTTGTGAAGTACTTTCTTAGAATAAATAAAAACTTGTATGCATTACACCAAATGTGAAATGCAAAAACATTTATAGCGATTGAAAGCCTTGTGAATTAGCACCTTGGCTTGATGTTCAGATCAAGCAGACAATGGTCAAGCTCAACCAATGAGATCTCAGGTCTGTTATGACCTTATGTGGGTCACACAGAGGAGTTGGTCATACAGATGACCTGAATCCAGGCATTCTACTTCAGTAGTATATACTCTACATAAGCAACACAAAGCAAACAAACTCCCAATGGTCAAAGACCAAAAGAAGTTTGGTCGAACAAGTATTTGTTTAGGGTTTTCCATATGCCAGTCTAGGTGCTAGGATACAACAGTGAAAAAACAGATAGGGTCTCTTCTCTAGTGGAGCAAACAAATTCCCAATGTAGCCCAAAAACAGTAGAAACCCCGTTTGTAGTTTTCTTTTAGTGCCACTAGATAGGTTGACATTTTCAAACAGTTATCTCTAAGGAGAAAACAAAATGGTCGAAGACCAGTAGAAGAGATTGTGACAAGGGAACATTATTTGAATTGGTTTTGCAAAGAAACAAAAAAGTTGGCTTACCTTGGAAGAATGCAACTTGCCTCAATTATGAATTTTAATTAGGGGCCGATTAGTTTTAGAAGCTGCCTCTGGTTTCACTTATTAGATAAACTCATTCTGTTATTTTTCAGCTGAAATGTCACTTCTTCAGGAAAGTCCTTCCTGACTTGTTCCTCCTACTGGAGGAACCCTCCACAGACCTCTGCCCTCCACAGACTAGCTCAGGTCCCTTTTACATATTTTCACAGCTTCTTATATTTTTCATCGTGGGGTTTATTGTAATATGTAATATACATTTATTCTATTATTGCCTGTTCCTGCTGGTAGACCAAAAGCTCCACTAGAGAAGAGATCCTATAAATTTTCTTCACTGTTGTATCCTGCCACCTAGCCTGGCATATGGGAGATCCTAAACAAATACTTGTTGAATTAGTGAAGTCGAAACATAGACCCTGGAGGAGAGGAAAGTTCCCAAAGGTGAGGAAGAAGAGGTATTCTCAGGGCTTTATTCTGTCCCTCTGAGTCTCACCTTCCTCTTGTGAGTGTGTCTCTGTTTCTGGGCCCCTACCATGCCTGGTTCCCAAGTGTGGCCCCAAAAAACAATAAAAGCCCCCTTTGTAGTTTTCTTTTAGTGTCACTAGATAGGTTGACATTTTTAAAAGATTATCTCTAAGGAGAGAACAAAATGGGTATAATTATAGAAAAATGTGCATAATGGAAAAATAGTCAAGTTGACAATCACACATAGTTGACACAGGCTCATTCCAATACCAAGGTAATAGTATTAGGAACCTCACTGGCACAGTTCATGGGTCTCCTGGGAAACAAGATGGTGATTCAGCTTCATCCTGCAAGGCTAGACTTCCTTCTTACCCTGCTGTTGGCTGAAGTCACTGACTCTCTAACCCCCTAGTCTTCTGATGATTCCAACATTATTTGGTAGGAAACAGGTCCTTTAACAAATTTTTTTTTTTAACGTTTATTTATTTTTGAGACAGAGAGAGAGAGACAGAGCATGAACGGGGGAGGGGCAGAGAGAGAGGGAGACACAGAATCGGAAACAGGCTCCAGGCTCTGAGCCATCAGCCCAGAGCCCGACGCGGGGCTCGAACTCCCGGACCGCGAGATCGTGACCTGGCTGAAGTCGGACGCTCAACCGACTGCGCCACCCAGGCGCCCCGGAAACAGGTCCTTTAAAGACCATATGCTAGTTCTCTGGTTACCATCTCTGCTCATCTCAAGTACCTCCTGGCTCAGAATGTCTGCCCTTCACAGTCCTCATATGGTCTGAGTGCAGCCCACAGTGTCATTCACTCTTAGGCTTTTGTTTGGTAACTCTGGCTGCCATTCTGATGAAAGGCACAAAAGGGAACATTCATTTAGGAAGTCAACTCATCTCTGAAACTCATAGCAAATTATGAACAACTCTTTTTCTTAGGAATGTCTCCTAACCAGACCATAAATTCAGTATAAAATCAGAAGAAAGGAACGAAAATGGAACTAACAATTATTGATTTCCAGGACAGAAACAGTATTGATTGCTTTACATATGAACTCCTTTCATCTTTTCAAAACAACCCATAACTATTAATAACCCATTACTATTATTATCTCTATTTTTCTGATGAGGACGCTAAGACTTAGGGAGGTGATAGAAGTTGTTTATAGTCCCGTGGAGAATACTTGAACCTCAGTTTTTTGATCCAAATCTTGAGTTTCAGGGCATGTTTTGATGTAGGCCCTACCTCAGTTTCCTGAGACAACAGGAGCTAAACTGCCCATGGAATTTGACCTCTTTTTCTGAAAGGCTTGAATCTCCACTTAGAAATCTGAGAACTGGGTCTTATGAGAAAGTCCAATAACTATCATTCCAAGCATCCCTAACTTGAGTAGCTAATGATTCTGTGAATACTGAGAATTTGATAACATTATCTGGCCTGAATCTTTCAAGTACTATGAGTTTTCTAACTGTTCAAGCAGATTTCTATAGTCTTATACCTTCTGTTAATGGGGGTTTGAACCTGCTGGGAATCACCTGTTACTTCATGGTCTAGGTGGAGACTCCTCTGAGCCAGAACAAAATAGGATCCGAGAGCTCCGGTCAGAGATATCTCTGGGTGAAGAAGTGTCACCTCCTCCCAAACCTGTTCTTATCCTGCTGTTGTTTGGAGGAATGTGAGTAAGAATAGGAATTATAGCCGTGAACCTTTGTGGAATGCTTCCCTCATACCAGGCTTTACATACATTTCTCATTTAATCCTCAAAATAATCCTGGGTAGTAGGTACGATTAGATAGCCTCATTTTAAAGTTAAGGAAACTGAGACATAGGGATGTTAGATACCTTGTCCAAGGTCACTCAGAAATAAATGGTGGAGCCAGGATTTGTGACTCAGGTTGCTTGACTCTAGAGCCCCAACCGTGGACTTCTACTCCAATTCTGGTTCCCCCTGAGTCTGACTCTTGCCTCAGTGAAAGTGATCTGTGTCCTTCTAGCTAACATGGGGAGGTGATAGAGAATCATTTTCAGAGGGTCATATGCTGGTTCTCTAGGGATGTCCAGATCATCTTGATTGATCCAGGCAATACCCTGGCTGCCACTATCTGAAAAGCACCCTGGAGTTCATTGATATTTCCATCCTATGTTGTGGTAGGTGAGAGTGTACTAGATTCAACCCATAGTCTAAATAAAATTCTTTTATTTACTCAAAACAAGTTTCTTTATTTAGTAGCCCAGTAAATCCACCTATTATGCTAACCAGAAAAAAAAAAGTCTTTGACCTCTGAGTTTTTATATCATGGTGGAGAAATGACTCATATATACAATTTACAACACATTTTCTGTTGATAGTTCTTTTTCATATATTCCTTTTGTGCCGGTGGTAGGTGAATTGGAGTGCAGAATATCAAAACCCTACCTCCCCCTTTTTACTATCAGGCATACCCTTAGTAGCAATGCAGAAATATGGCAAGAAGAGAGGAAAACATGATAATCCATTAAGGGTGAAACATTCCTCCTAAAACATAGAATAACAGGAGCAAGACACAGGGGCTTGTGAAACTCTAGAGGAAGCGGTTAGGGAGACATTTAACTCAACTGGTAGGCAGAGTAGGTAACACCAGGACCCCACCTCCACCCTGCTAGTGGGTCTTGCCACACTGCTGGGCCATCAAATGGTTTCTCATCACTGAGCTCTGCTTCTGGCTCTGGGACCAATTCTAGAGAAGTAACATGGCCCAGAAGAAGTTATGAGACAATAATAAAAGGAAAAAGTGCACAGGCTTGGAACTCAGATTTGGGTTCAATTAATATTCCATCACCAAGGTAATTTGGGACCTTGGGCAAGTCTCTAACTCTCAGCTTTTTCCATTGTCAATCAGAGTCTTATAAGGTGGTCACAGCGTCTAACAGTTTGCATGTAAAGTGCCTGATGGGCAATGCCTCATACATGGTAGGTTGCCCCAACTATCAGTTGTCCTCATTCTCTTCTTCTGAAGGAGTCTCTTTTCCTTTTAGGAGGTCATGGATGACACAAATGTCACAGATGACAAGGATGGATCCCTAGAAGGCAGTTATTTTGGGGTGAAATATCTTCCCCCCTCTCCCCAAAGACTGGGCAGTGTAATTGCATAGATCACACCCACCATTCCTTCCTGGCCAACGCTGGGGCAGTATGCTTTCTTTCAAAGCTGGGACCTTAGTAAGAGCTGTACTTTTATGAAGTTTTGGGACTTAAGCTGAATTTGGGATTTTGTTGTATGCTTTTAAAATTATGTTCAGATTTTGTATATTTAAAACACGACTTTGGAATTGTGAAACACAGTGTTCTCAATCATAAAAAAGGATGAATTATGTTATGCCTTTCTGTTCCCATTTCTGGGTTCTTTTTTTGTCTTCTTGTATGAATTTTTCTGTGATACCCTGCCTTATGTCTTAACTCATCTGGGATACTTGCTGTGAAAATTTGGGCAAGATTCTTAACTCCTTTAAGACTGCTTCATTCATTCATTCATTCATTCATGAACTATTTGTTGAGGACTTATTACATACTAGAAGCTTTTCTTAATACTTGGGATATAGTAAAGAACCAGACTGAGTTTTATCTCTAAAACGGGAAACTTAACTTACCTATCAGGACTGCTGAGAAGAGTGAATGAGATAATATGTGTAAAAGAGAGGAAGAGGCAAAGAAAAGGATGAAACTTTATTGATCTCCCTGCTCTGTCCCCAATAATGCTAGATGCTTTACCTACAATCCTCATAATACTTGGAAAATACTTGTTATCTTTTTTTTTTTTTTTTTTTTACAGATGCATCTACTGAGTTTCAAAAAGGAAAAGTGAGGGCCCAAATCATGCCCTGTATTTAAATCTGGTATAAAGTTCCCATTCTATGTTGCCTTCAGTGGTCCCTGATATACTACTTGTCACTCGATAGGTATGTCAAGCTCCATCACCAGTTCTGTGCAGAATGTGAGGATTTGCACCCCTCTTCCTGCTAGCTGATACATCTGATAGCACCAATTATGGTTTGGGTAAAGTAAAGACTACTTGAATGGAAAATCCAAATCCTATCCTCTAGTTCCTTAGGGAACAAGACATATGCATGAAATTTACAGATTTAAATTTGCCATTGGAATATGCAAACAGTTATCAATAACTCTAAGTCACCAGGGGAAGAACTCTGGTCCTCTGGCAGCCAGACTCATCAGCTTAGGAGACAGATGGGACATGGACTCTTGGCAAGAGGAATATTCTTTTTCCCAAACTAACCCATTTCTGCTGCTATGACCTTTAGAGATGAGATGCTCAAAACTCTATCCTCTGACTCTCACCATTTCCCAGGTGGAGGCAGGCCTCAACTGCACAAATAGCAAAATACATTTTTCCATGTGAGATGCTCAATGTCCAAGGAAAAAAGAGTCTGCCAGGAAATGTTCACTTAGGGGTCTACACACTTTCAAGAGGCAGAAAGCAGAGTAGTAAATGAAATAACTGTGCTTTTACTTGGCAAAGGGGCTGCAAAACTGCCCAAGCAGAGAAAGCTGGACCTATTATGCACCCTTTTCTCTTCCATCTCTCTGTGTGGACAGGTCATAGCAAAAGCACACAGCAGATGAGCCAGTATAGGAGCCAGATAAGCTCTGCCTACATGGCTTCAACTTTTTGAGCAAATCCTTAATCTTTGGTATTAAGAAAAGGAAGGGCCATGCCAGAGAGTGCTTGTTGCCACTGAGAAAACTTGTGAGGGTTATGAGAGTGAAAAGACAGACCCAGCAGGAGCAGAGCAGAGCTTTGCATGCAAAAAAGGGAAGAGAAAAAAAAAATCTTTTTCCTTGGCATGGAGAAATTTCATCCTGAAGGTTCTTTTTTTTTTTTTTTTTTTTCTTTTCTTGGCAATGTAATAAACACCTTAAAATAGAGTTATAAAACGGAAACAGATTCTATAGAAGCAGGAAACCAAGAATAGTGACTTCAGAGAACTTATAGCCCAAAGCTCTCATTCTAGATATGATGAAACTGAGGACAGAAGGACAATGATTACCCAAAGCCAAAGAGCTTGCCTTTGACCAAGTCCTTCCTGGAACCCAGATTCTGGTGGGCCTTTTCTCTGCCCTACATTCTCAGGCTTTCTCTCAATTACAGGGGACAGGCTTCAGTAGAAGGTGATCTCATCTGTGCCCTTGGCATTAGCTTACCTAGTCCTAGAGAAACATAATTCATCATTCTCATGGTTTCACCTCAAGAAGAAGCCTGGTTGGGGAGGGTGTGGTGAGGAAGCCTCCCAACTCTCTCCTCTTAGATAGCACCTTCCCCCTGAGATCTCTCTCTCCAATCCTGCTGCCATTTCCATGCTCTCCCCTCAGTGCTGTCTTCTATTCCCACCCTTCCCATCAAAGGGTGCTGTGGATTCTCTAACACATTGTCCAAAGCATGGTCCCAACTCATGTGTCACTAAGCATAGCTGAGGTAGTCTAGATTCCCAAAGAAGCTTAACTGAAACCAAGATGAAAGAGAAGGCAGCAGAATGTAGTGGAGTGATCTGAGCTTTGAAATCAGACAAACCTGAGTTCAAATCCCAGCTGCATAGTGCATCTGCTATGCAGACCTGAACAAATCACTTCTCTAAAGTTTGGTTTCCTGATCTGTAAGGGAGGGAGACTTACTTCCCAGGGCATTTGGTACAATTAAATGAGAGAGCAAATAGAAAGCATTTAGCCCAGATCTTTGTATACAGTGGGCACTGGTGTACACAAAGCATTCAAAAAAATTTAGAAAGCACAGGTTTAGAGTAAATCGCTCAAAAAATATTTCCTGGGCCACCTTCTTTATGCCAGACCCTGTGCTAAGTTTTGGGACGAAGACAAACAAGAAATGGTCCTTATCCTGCAGGAAATATTTTTTTCATGGGTGTTATGGGTTGAATTATGTACCCCTACCCCAAAGTTACATTAAAGTCCCAAACTCCAGGATCTGCAGAAATAAGGTGTTTATAGATGTAATCAAGTTAAGATGAGGCCATTAGGGTGGGCCCTAATCCAGTATGGCTGATATTCTTATAAGACAGAGACATACAGGGATAATGCCACACGACTACAGAGGCAGAGATTTGAGAGATGTAGCTGTAAGCTAAGGAATGCAAAAGATTGATGGCCACCAGCAGAAACTAGGAAGAAGCAAAGAAGGAGGGAGCATGGCTTTGTGGACACCTTGATGTTGGACTTCTGGCCTTCAGAACAGTGAGAGAATAAATTTCTCTTCTAAAAAAATTTTTTAATATCTTTATTTTTGAGAGAGAGAGTGCGAGTGGGGGAGGAACAGAGAGAGAGGGAGACACAGAATCCGAAGGAGGCTCCAGGCTCTGAGCTGTCAGCACAGAGCCCAACGCAGAGCTCGAACCCATGGACTGTGAGATCATGACCTGAGCTGAAGTCGGACGCTTAATCATCTGAGCACACAGGCACCCCAAATTTCTCTTGTTTTAAGCCACCCAGTTTCTGGTACTTTTTCAGCAGCACTGGAAAACCAATATACTTGGGGACATATGCAAGGGAGCAAATGCAATAACTATGACAGAGTGGAAAACACTGACTGAGTTTGTTGAGTTGAGCCTGTTACATTTATCCAATTACGTAATCTTGGTTAAACCAGGAAGACTTCTTGTGGGGCTCAGTGCTAGTAGAGGTATGTATAAGTGGAGGCAGTTTGTCCAGGAAATGGACAGTCTGTGTCTGCCTGCGGAAGCCAGTGAAGGCTTCTCAGAAAGAATAGTTGGAGCTGGGGCCTGAAGGATGGCTAAAGGGTCAGCAAGTATGGGCTTAGGGAGAGGGGACACCGTTTGTGCTAGAAAGCCTGGTGTGTGCAGAATCAGAAAAATGTGAACTAGTTTTAGAATTTGGGAGAAACGACCAATATGTAATCACTGCTGGAGCTCATTGGGGATATTTATCTGCCTTCTAGACTTCTCCACCTTGCTATCCCACAGACACCTCTTACACAAAATGTTCCAAATTGAACTAGACCCTGCTTTCTACCCCTACCCTTACCTCCTCCTACCTGTTCTCCTGCGTGCCCCAATTTGGTGGATGGCCCGCCACCCGCCCATCCAGCCTAGTGAGAGGTCTCCAGAGCGCCTGTGTACTCCTCTCTTGGAAGCTGACTTCCTTTTCGTCTCTGATTTACACCAGCATTTCTGGGCTTTACTATCTCTGGTTCTAATGCATTCTCACTTGGCACAAGCTCCCAACTCTCCAGCTGTGTCTCTCGGCCATCTTCCTTCCAGCCAAGCCTCTCTGCCAGATAATTAATGATCTGTAAACAAATGCTTAATTGCAACAGGGGAGCACATATCTAAAGAAACTTTGTGATAAAGCAAAGGATCCTTTTTATAACATGAAGAACATTTCTCTCGCTAACTCTCCCCCACCCTCAGCTCATCATTTAGTCTGGATTTTTGTTTCATGTATTAAATCTAAACTTTTTTTTACAGCAGAAGCCACAAAACAAAAGAACAAAAACCTGCCCAAGGGACAGATGGTATCATCCTGAGGTGCAGACGTGTCAGGTGCTTCCTTTCTGAGACACTCTTTTCTTTAGACTTGGCCCTTAGACTCAAGACTTGGGCACTTGCTAGGAGAAAGGAAATTTTGGCTCCTGGCAAGAAGGAGAGGAAAATGTGGACTTATTAAGAATCTAACATATGCCTGCCTCTTTTATTTATGTTCTCTCATTTTCCTCTTCACAACGCCCCCATGAACTGCTATCCATTGTAGAAATAAGAAAGTTAAGCACCTTGCCCAAGCTAGTGGCAGCTACTAAGGGGGAATGACTGATACTGAAGGGGTGCCTGGATGAAATATAATGAGATTATTATCTCTCAGCACACCTGTTCAAGCTGTTCGAGTTATCTAGTCAGCCATATTGCCTTTTCAGAGTGGATATAAAGCCCTGAGTCAGACAGTATGTCTTTTGCCCAGCCATCCTGATTTCCCAAGTGGGTGGGTCCCCCGAGCTTGGTGGGCCAGCAGCTGCAGTGGGAACCTTTCTTTTTGCTGCTGTGTGGGGGCTCTACCCTCATGCTGGGAGTCACTGTTGGGTGCTGCTGTGGGAGGGGCCAATTCAGCCACATATGCCCTTCAGAGAGGAAGCACCTTGGCTCTGATCTGACATTGAGCCTCCTCAAGGGAGTTTGAAAAGGTGGTTTTTGTGCAGTTCTTAATGGCCCAGCTGTTCCCGAAAGAGGAAGCACAGAAACATTTTTAGAAAAGTTAGTGGAGTGTGACAGAACCCAGGGACTGTACCCACAGAAACTCTTCCCCTTCATAAACTGTGGCTTCAGAAAACACTTGGTGTTCACAGAGAACCTGCCCCATGCTAGGTCCTGTGCTCTATCCTAGATTTTCTACCTCTCCATCTTGGAGGTCCCCTTCCTATCTGTGCTTTCACGTGCTCAAGCCTGTCCCAGCCTAATAACACCACAGCAGCAGCCACCTCAAAGCCCTCACTCATCCCTGCCTTACCTTTAGTTACTTCCTCCTCTCCTCCTCTTTACAAGCAGAACTTTCTGAGAGAAAGTGCAGTCTACACTTATTATCAGAATTCACTGACTTCCCATTCACTCCTCAGCCCCACTGCAGCCTGGCCTTCCTTTCTACTGAACCCATTCTCCCAACATTACCAGTGACCTACTGAGTTCAAGGACACATTCCTTCATCTGGTCTCAGCAGCATTCACACTGTTGACCTGGCCTTCTTCCAAAACGTTTTCTCCCTTTGACTTCAGTAGTCTTGATTTTCTTCCTACTTCTTTAATGATCCTCAGTCTCCATGGTAGGCTCCTCCTCTTTGACCCATATTTTAGATGTCATTCTCCCTCAGAATTCTGGCCTTCTTATTCTGTATGCTCATACACTTAGCGCAGACTTCTCTCCTGAGCTCCAACACATGTGCATACAGCTGCTTACTAGCCATCTGGACTTAGATCTAAATGGCAACTCAAATAAATATTCCAAAGTCATCTCTTCAAACGTTTATCCCAAGCCCATTTCTTCTCAAATGTTCCCCATTTTAGTAAAGAGAACCGTCATCCACCATGACCAGTTTAGAAACCCGAGAGATCTTGACTCCTGTCCTCTCATCTCTCAATCATCAAACTCTATCGATTCTGACCCCATAACTATCTCCCATATCTTCCTATGTCCTTTCTTATCCACTATATTCTAGTTTAATTTTTATTTCTCTGCTCTTAGATCTTACCCCTTCCCAATGCATTCTCCAAACCATTGTGATCTTGCCCAGATGCAAACTTGATCCTGTCACTCCTTAAATAAGACTTTCCACAGGCTTCTCATCTATCTCCAAAGTCCCACCTAATTTTAATCCTGTATAGTCTGTCCTCTACCAACTCTCTGGGTTCCACTCAGGCTACATATTCCTTCATTCTCTGTGGCAGTCAAATGGGTTGCTACCTGGTTCTCCTCCCTCTTCTTCTTGTGACCTTTCATTTTGGATTAACTGCAGATTCACATATGCTTGTAAGAAATAATCCAGAGAGATCTTACAAGCTCTTCACCCAGTTTCCCCCCGTGGTAACATCTTACATACTATAGTACAATGCCACACCCAGAAAATTGACATTGATATAATCCATTGACCGTATTCATATTTCACCAGTTTTACATGGACTCATTTAGATATTCGGTGCTGTGCAATTTCATCCCCTGTGTAGATTCATGTGACCACCACTACAGTTAAGATATAGAGCACTTCCACTGGGAGGCTCAAACCAGCCTTCCTGTGGTTCCTTCAATGGGCCAACTTTCTTTCACTTCTATGTCTTCACATAAGCTGCCCCCCCGCCATCCTGCACCCTTCATTTGGTCAATTATTAGTTATCTTTCAGGCCTTAACTTAAATACCAATTCCTCAAAAAGACTTTCTCTGACTCCACACTTGGTTAGGGCCCTTGCTCTCTGTTCCTTTAGCACCCTAGACTTCTTCTCTCCCATCAGAGCTCCTATTTTCTCATTACTTGAGAGAGAGTAACCTGAATGAGAGCAAAGATTGTGTGTAGCTACTTCACATCTATAGCTCTAATACTGGGCACAGTACCTGCCACAAGGGAATTCCTCAATTAAAATGGGCAGAGATCAGAAATTCATGAAAACTGATAAGTCGGGGGAACTCCCTCACTCAAGGAGCTCCTAGCCATGAAGTGGGCAACTCCAATATGCAAATTAGTGCTGTCTTAGAGGGAAGCACTGAAGGTTGTGGGGGTCCGGAGTATCTGTTTTCCTTCCAGCTTCTAGATACACAGAGTCAGGCACAGCGAGGACCAGAAGTCCTCCAGGACATGTGCCCAGAACCCTTAGCATAGTTTGGCAGGTCAGCTAAGTGGAGCAGACACTGTGGTAATAAGCCCAAATGCCTGATTTCAAAGACATGAACGGGACTATTTTCTCAGCTTTATAATCATAGACTGAGCAGAAATTGTGGCCACAGACTGGGTCCTCATGTTAGCCACATGATAAGCCCTGATCTTGGCACAGATCCTGACACTAGCCAACCAAGTGATAAATACAACATCTTCCACAAAACAGGTAAGGTACACAGGTAATGGCAGACATTCAGAGCAAACACACACTGACACAAGGAAGGCAGAATCCAAGCATATGTCCTGTTAGGGGATCAATAGCATAAACATCCATTTTATACCCTAAGAAGAGAAACAGAATTATTGACTCCTGAAGCATTCAAGCTGGAAGGGTCCTTAAAGGCATCATGTCCCCTCACATCACCTTTTATAGCACAGGGAATGGGGATTGAGCTCTTTGTATATAGGAGTACAAATGTTAACATTTCACATCTAGCTTTAGATGCAAAAGCCTTTGTTCCCATTTCGGAGTCTTCTCTAATTAATTTTACCAAAGTGTAACTGGTCTTTGACTCAGAAACATCAAACTGAAGATTTTGCCTGGCCTCCAGCTAGCCCTCTCCAATATACTCTTCCCCACCAGCCTGAGTGATCTATTTAAAGCACAAAGCTGGCCAGGTTATTCTCTTGCTTGAAACCTTTCACTAGCCTCCCATCACCTTCAGAATAGAGTCCAGGTTCCTTAGTCTCCAGACTCAGCATAGCCCTGCCTCCTCTCCTGTCTTCTCTCTGGCCTCTCCTCACACCCGCCTTTACTGAGCACACCGTGGTGTTTTATGTGGCTGTGGAAGCTGTGCCTGCTCCCAGAATGTTTTTCTTACTGATATTTGCCTGGTTAACTGTTTCTTAACCTCCAAGCTCCACCTTAGCTATTATTTCTTCCAGAGAGCCTTCCCGGAACCCTTGGGTTGGGTTACCGTACCTTCACCCTGTCCTATTACCATGCCTCCCCCTCTCCCTGCAATATGCCACTTGGAACCTTTGATCGGGACATGTTATTTGTGAGTCTGTATCTCCAGATGTCTGTGCTGCTATAGGACAGGGGCTGCATCTTAACATCCTTCTCATCTTGGTGCCCACCACAGGACCTAGCACACTGAAAGTTCTTGGTGAATTCTGATAGAAAGGGAAAGCTATTTCACGAATAACAATCCTGAGGGTTAACTGTGTGCCAGGCAACAAAGTGCTCTGCACATACCATGTCACTTCATTTTCCTAATAGCCCTGAGACCACGGAGTACTCTTAACAAAGCCCTCTGCACCCAGAGTGGTGAATGAGAGTGTTCCACAGAGACTCCAGTAATACTCAGAGACAGTCTCTAGGCCCTGGTCCTGGCCCCACCCTCCACTGCAAACCATGGCCACTGGACTCAAGTCTGCCCTCTCCTCTCACTCCTGGACTTGCCTCTCTACCCAACCCTTTATGGTAGGATTCAGAGTCAGACTCTTTGCCTGTCTTTCTTTTTCACTTCCACCTCAGACACTGGCTCTCACCCTAAGGATCCAGCTCTACAGTCTGCAAACCTAACCTATTCCACCCCAGGGGACAGCCAAGGCTCTAGACTTTGCATCCCAACCCAGGTCCTTGATTAATGAGAAGAGTAGATCACCATAGGATTGATTACATGGCTGTTCCAAGGACAATGAGGAAGCTCAGTTAAGTAATGTGTTCAAGATCACATGGCCTGGCTTCTGGCCAATACCAAGACCCAGACATAGCATCTCCTCTTGTATGGAGGGCACACTCCCTCTTCTTTCAAACAGCCCTCTTCTGTAGCCCTTTGAATGCCTGCCTACATGTCCGTTTCATACCTTGGTTATGAGATGCCCAAGCAGGGGCTGTTACCTAGCACTATTCCTGGTGTCCAACCTGGCACAGAGAAGAGTCTTCGGAAAGGCATGATAAAGCGACAAATGAGTGTCAAGATCAAGCTCTCACCAGTCCCCCCTGGCTACAGTGGATGTTCTGCCCTTTTACTTCTGTTCCCAAAGGTACTTAGAATCCTCCTTTGCATTTGGTTTGGCACCAGAGAAGCAAAGCTTCTGTAAAGCTGCCCCAACAAATGCATTTTCTTGTCAAGTTTTCTTTGCAATTGATACTAAATCTCCCTGTAAAGAAACCACACCCTCCACATCTTAAGGAAAACTAGTCATGGTATAATGGTTTAAATAAAGGAATTGTGAAATTCTGGGGAAAGTACCAACCTCTACCTTATCCCTTCTGTCCTGAGAACATCAAGCTCTCAGATGAAATGTTTTGATGCTGTGAAGAGAAAAAAAGTGCTTTGGAGTTACATAAAGTTGGGTTACAATCCTGGCTTTGCCTCCCAGGACCTGTGGACCTTAGGGAAGAAATCTGAGAATCATTCTGTGTTCTAACCTCTTCCTTACTCACTCCAGTCAATCTCTCAACAAGTCCTGTCAGTTCCACCTTCTAAATAGTTCTTCTCCAATCTCTACTTCAGTTGTGAGCTGGTCCGGTGATTAAGCACTCAGGCTCTGGAGTGAAACTGTCTGGACTTGAATCCCAGTTCTTATTTACTATGCCATCCTAATTTACTTAATCTTTCAATGTCTGTTTCCTCACCTGTAAAATGGGGATTAAAAATCTTAGGCTGCTAAAAAGATTCAATGAAATAATCCTTATAAAGTGCTAGCATTGGGGCGCCTGGGTGGCTCAGTCAGTTGAGCGTCCGACTTTGGCTCAGGTCATGATCTCGCGGTCCGTGAGTTCGAGCCCCGCGTTGGGCTCTGTGCTGACAGCTCAGAGCCTGGAGCCTGTTTCAGATTCTGTGCTCCTTCTCTCTCTGACCCTCCCCCATTCATGCTCTGTCTCTGTCTCAAAAATAAATAAATGTTAAAAAAATTTTTTTAAAGTGCTAGCATAATTCCTGGCACAGAGTTGGAGCATATAAACATTAGCTCTTCTTATTATTTCTTATTACCTCCTTTGTTCAGGCTGTTATCATCTACAACTCCACACTCCTCTCTGCTCCTTACTTCCCTCAACCTCTGACCATCCCTATAAGGTCTCCTGTCTGGTTTCTCTTCTCTGGGACCACTTCTCCAATCCATTCTTTGTGCCATTGCCAGAATATTCGCTGTAAAAGGCATATTTGATCATGTGATTTGCAGACAAGAAACCCTGTCATGGTGCCCCATTGTCCATAGAATAAGCACTGTCCTTAGCTTTGCAGTCAAGGTCCTCCATTCTCAGGGTCCCTGCATACTTCCCAACAGTCATGCGAAGAAAATTTTGCCCCCATTTCTTGCCTTGGAGTGTTTGAGTGAACATCCCAAGAACCTATAGTTATTCATTGGGCCAGCTGAGATTTGTACCTGTCTTCTGAGCCCATAATGCTCTGTGCATTGGCCACACTGCCTCTCCCCACACTGACCATCCATGAACTGACAATGAGCATCAGATAAGCAGGAAAGGAAGAGTGCTGAGATGAGAAAGAGGGGCTGGTGTGGAGACATCACAGTTGCCAACCTGACCAGGGAAGGCTTCCTGGAGAGGCTGGAGCTCTGAGGACCTGGAGGGGGCAGGGTAGCAGGGGTGAGACTGGAGAAAATGCTGAAACTGCAATTTCAGAATGGTCTGGTGAGATGAAGTGAGATTCAAGTGTGAGTGGAAACATGTGCTTCAGATGCTGCTCTTTTCTTCCCCAACACTGGCGAATCCCAGGAAGCTCTGAGGTTTGGTTCTTGGTTTCAGTCACTGTTAGTGGGGTTGGAAGTACTACATTAGGTTGCAGGGCTTGCCAGGTCCTCTTTGTTATCCACAGATTAATGAACTCTAGGTTGGTTGGGGAGGGGAGGAGAGTCCCTTTCTCTTAACTTCTTTCCCTGCAGAAATACTGCCCAAATATCCATCCATTTGCTCAGCAAACCTTCCCAGACACCTGTGGGGCCCCAGGCAGGCCCCACACTGGAAATGCAGAAAACAATCACAGGTGTTCTTCGCTATAAAGTACTCATGATTTAGTGGGGAGAAAACCTCACATACAGTGACAATACTGTGTGAAAAGTGCTCTGGGATCTAGGGTATGGAAAGCTAGGGAAATCTTCTCAGAGGTGATACCTGAGCAAGATTCAGAGTGAGCATATTCCTTCAAAAAGATTACTTGGATTCATTTCCAAAGGTGAATTTGGGTTATTGCTTTTTGTGATTGTGACTGTAATTGCAGAACAATACATTCTTGCCTGGTGTCACACAGAGCTTTTAGGACATGAAGGGTAGAACAGTGGTGTGGTAGACTCCCTGGTTTGGGGGCCCTAAAATGTATTTCCAAACACTCAGTGGAATTTCCCCAACCAGGGATAACATCATCACTTTCCAAGACTTCATAGCCTGGCAGAGAGTCTGCAGGTTGCCTGAGAGGACAACGAGCGCTCTCTCTGGCTATATTCAGGACCCGGTGAGGTAATGTAAAAGGATGCAGGCTGCTCTGCCACCACTGACTTGCTGTGTGACACAGTATAGGTCCATGAACCACACTAAGCCTCAGTTGCCTCCTTCATCCAATGGGGACAATATTACCTCGTCTGGTCACTAAATGGTAGCCACTGGTCCCAGGTCTCTCATTTCCAAGCTATATGTCCCTCTCTCTCAGCCTATTTCCCCATCTGTGAACAAGGCAGAATGGTGAGGCTGTGTGCAGGGAAAGAATGAGAGAATATTCTCCAAGGGCTGTTTAGCTTTGACATCCCATGCATAAAACAACAGCCAGATTGGACTGTTGCTTAATTCTATCCAAACTGCCAGATAGGCATTTGAATAAGTAATCTAATATATACATTTTTATTCTATTCAATATTCAGGTCGTCTCCTGGCTGGAATGAGTATTCAGAATGATGATTGCTTCGAAACATACCATTCCAAATACGAATGAGGATATTTTTGCAATATTCAGTTCAACAAGGATAGGGAGGTATGAGATTCGGTTCTGCAAATAATCACACATTTCACATCTTGGATGCCTATACACATACTTACTACATGTCTTTCTTCATAACCTTGGAAATGCAAATCCCTGTACTCTTAGAGCCTTCAGCAACCCTCCTGTGCTGTCAATTCCCATGTGAATACAGTAGAGCAAGGCAAAAAGGTGTGACCTTTCACCTGGTGTTTGTTTGAGGCTCTGCTACAACATCCTCCCCACCCAATAAGCTGTGATCTGGTCCCCTCATGCTCCAGCAGGGACAGAGAGCTCACTACTTCTCAAAGCATCTAATCCCACCCATGGGCACCTTTGACTTGGGGAAATAGTCTCTCTAGTTGAGAAATCTGCCTACTTCTGGTGTTCCTACATCGATCCTTGTTCTGCCCTCAGATATTCTTGCAGAGATTGAAGGCAATGACACTATTCCTTTCACCAAGTCAGCCTCTTCCTGAACTGAATCCCTACTCCCTCCAACTAGAAAACTACTCTTCCTTTGTCCCCAGCACAAGACTCTATAGGGATGAGCCTAAGGACGCCAAGAGCAAAGGTGAGCTCAAGATGTCCTGGTGAATTCCTTTTTGTCTGGCTTCCCGCGCCATTGAGTAAGAGAGAATGAAGCTTTTAAAGTAACAGGGAAAAGTAGCTGATTTTGAGGAATCTTTTGCCAAGGATTTTCAGGAAACAGAAAACATTGGGGTGCCAGGGTGGCTCAGTTGGTTAAGCATCTGACTTCGGCTCAGGTTATGATCACACAATTTGTGAGTTCGAGTCCCACATTGGGCTCTGTGCTGACAGCTCAGAGCCTGGAGCCTGCTTTGGATTCTATGTCTCCCTCTGCTTGTTCTCCACCCTTCCCCTGCTTGTTCTCTCTCTCTCTCTCTCTCTCTCTCTCTCTCTCTCTCTCTCAAAAATAAACATAAAAAAAGAAAGAAAGAAAACACCACTGGGGAAAGAAGATCTTGGATTACAGCATGAGTGTTACCCAGAAACTGTTTGCAACCAGCATGGCACCCACCTCAGAAGGTGTGTGTATGCAGATGTGTGAAGTACAAGTGCTTACACAGTGAGCACCTACTCATCTACTCAGCTGTGCCCTGGTAGGGTCAGTACAGAATAAGTTGCTCACTTGGGCAATTGTCACATGTCTTCAAGATTCACTCAGTCATCACCTCTTCTGGGCAGCAGTCCCCGACATGCCCTCTTAACCTTAACCAACCCTGCACCCCCATGAAGCTTTCTGCACTTTCCTCTATATTGTCCAGTTCCCTGCCGGTCTGTCTTCTTGGACAGTGGTACCTTCTTGAGGATGCTGACTGTGTCTGATTCGCCTTTGTCTCCCTGGGCCTGGCAAGGCATCGGTGCTTCATACATGTTGATTGCAGGAATGTTGTGTGGAAAGGTGTCTTAATCCTATTCCGGGGTTCTTACCACTGTCTCTGCTGCCGTGTTTCTCTTTCCTTACTTATAAGAGGCTAACGTGATACAAATTAAATAGAGTATAATCCTCAAAAGATGTGGACATCTGTAGGGAGAATCTCTTGGATAAGCTCATGGTATCCATGCTTCTGAAAGTGCACCAGCCTTTCTGTGAGAGGTGGAAGTTGGGGTGGATAGTGCTATTTCTCTATCCTTCGTCTACCCTGAGCTGACTGTTCCCAGCCCTGATCTGCTGTTCTCCCCTGCCTGGCCCCTCTGGAGCAGCCATTCCTCTGGAGTTGACACTCAGATTTTCCTTCTTTTCTGCCAAGTCACAGCTTTTGGATGCGCCCTATGCAGATGTGTAGAATTCTTGCACACATCTGCATATCAGAGGGGCAGGGAAAGTTGCTTGGCAAGAGGCCCTGGCTTAGCAGGAGTGCTCTGCTGGCAAGCCTCAGTTGTGAAAGGATCTCTCTCTGTGCTGTTCTTGGCCAAGGAACTCAGCCAGAGACTGGGCTGGTCAGGACTGGGCTTTGTCCTATCCAGGGAAGACCGCAATATGGTGCATTTCTGGGGGCACAGGAAATTGCAACATCTTAGTCTCCCCTGAGGAGATTAAGAAAATGAGCGGACAAGTCTTAGGGCAGAGAATGGGTGTCTCAGGCAATGGCACAAAAAGAAGGAAAATGCATTCATTTAGCTATTGATTTAATAAGAACAGCTCAACAACCCCATTTGTAGAGGGTGTGCTTTGTGCCAAGCAGTACAAGACAGTGAGTTATTAAATATGGGGGTCTGCTTCCATCTGAGACCTGCTACTTTCAAGGTCTGAGACCTGGGGTAAGTCCTTTAACCTGTTTTGGTATCAGTTTACACATCTGTAAAATGCAATGATAACTGTACCTGCTGCAAAAGGTTGAGGGGAGGATTAGATAAGATAAACTCAACAAAGCACTTAACAGAGTATGTGATAAGTGTTTAGTAAACATCAGCTCTTTTTGAGTACTTTGTTTACTTTACATCCACTATGTGTCAGTCAGCATACTGGGTACCCTAAATATTTTGTCATATTTATTTCCCACAGTAAACCTCCAAAACAGGTATTATTACCCCTGATCTGCAATCAACTAAACTGAGGCCTGGAGATGTTAAGATACTCCTGAAGGTCACACACCACATGAAAGGGCTGACAGATTTAACTTTCAAGGCCATGGGAAGCCAGATGCAAATGTCACTCAGGAGGCAGGGCCAGAGTTGGAGAGTCCCAGGGAAAGAAGGCCTAAGCCTGTATGTGGGCCAGGGTAGCAGAGGAAATCAGATTCTTGTCCAGAGTGGTTGACAGCACAGCTGGAAATAATGTGCTGAATGTCAAATCTGATGGGTGAAGCAGAAGAACAAGGAGAATGAATGGTGTGGATGGCAATCAGCAAAGGCAAGAAACAAGACAATATAGGTTCCTGGGAGGAGGGGAAGGCCATGGTCAGTGAGTCACGATAGAGGAGAGTGAGTGTGCCAGAGCTGGCTGGCCTGGGTTAGGCACTTTCCCTCCCTGGACCTGTAGAAAGGGGTAATAATTCTTAGGTCCCAGGGCTGAGGTAAGGACTAAATGAAGCACTGCACAGAAAGCTCTTTTCATAATTTTTGGAACCTGTGAAGTGTTTAACAAAGGATCTGGAAAAAAAAATCCAGACTAGTATTTGGAGAATACATTTCAGAAAGAGTAAGAGAGGTCATTTTATTCATCCTTTAACAGTGAGGGTCCCAGCTTCAGTCTATTGTGAAGGATGGTTGGGGCCAGCTCTTGCAGAGGTCTGATCAAGGAAGATCCTTGGAGGCCTACATCAGCACAAAGGGGACATGTGCTAGCCCTGCTTTAGGGAAGGAGGAGGGTGACAGTGGGGTATATGACTGGTGGACCTGTGACTGAGTCCCAGGAAGAAAGGGTTGCAGGTAGAAGCTGTTTCTAAAAGGGCCACAGAGCTAGGAATGTAGAGAGGGGGAAAAGAACATTTTCCCAATTTTTGGACTGAAAAGCCTGCAGTTTCAGTTGCTATAGTATTTCTTGTCCCGGAAGCTTGATATAAGCAGGAAATACCTTTGGTTGGTCATCAGATTTCTCCTGGTGGGTGTTGGGACTGACTAGGGTGGAGCACTCTCAATTACAGGAAGTAGGAAGTAGGGAACCTCATGGGCGGGGCTGAGCAGGAAAAAAGCAACACGGTAGATGGCATGTAAAGTGGAATGCATCCTTTGTGAGTTATATGTGATGTCACTTTGAGACTTCCAGAAATAACTAAGCAAGACTTTGAAGGAGCCTGGAGTCCTGCATTGGCAGGTAGGGGCGTAAGCCAGCAAATCACAGGTGAATACCATAAATGGGACCCCATTTGTGCCCACAGGCTGAGGTGGTCTGGGGACACATCATTACACACTCTTTACTCATAACCCAAATAGTTCCTAGGGGTCTGAGGTCATCTCTGAAGATAGGTATGCTTATATTTCTTTTATGTATTTCTTCCCTTACTTCTAACATCTTGATGGCTAATAAGATGGCTAATAAGATCCTCTTGTTGTAACCTTGCAATATCCCCCAAATTCACTTCCTCCCTATTTCTCCAACTTCATTCTCAGTGCATGAGGAATAGGGCCCACTTTTCAGTGATTGAGGGTGGTGGTAAGAGCTAATCTATGCCTATTATTATGTTAAATGCAGGAAATATAAGAAGCAATAGGGCACAGACTTTTTCCTTAAGGATTTATGAGCTGATTTCAACCATTCATCTGAAGACTCCTCAAAATTGTCAAAAACTGAATGAGTTCACTCACTCATTCATTTAATCAATGAACAAACATTCTCTGGGCACTCTGCCAGGATTGGTGCTAGCAGCTGGGGACACATAGCCCTTGGGTCCTAAGGCCTTAAGATCCTTATGATCTAGGGAGACAAATACACAATAGAGGGCTGTGCAGTGCAGTTAAGCTGCACTGTTGACAGTGGCCAAGCTGAAAGAACAATGGAGATCATTTCTATGAAAAGACATTCTTAGGTCATTTGCCCAATAATTTCCTTTCCTCATCCTCTCCCTTGGAAGATGTGTCTGAATAATATGGGTAAGGGAGAGGGCCACTGGGGAGGCAGGTGGAGTAAGGGAAGGAGCACAGGCCATGCAGCTAGATAGTCATGGGTTTCAGTACCCAGATCTGCCATTTGTTAGTTATCTGAACTTAGTCATTCACCTCTCTAAGTTTCAATTTTTTCATGTGTAAAAAGGGCGTAATTTACATAAAGCATCTTGAATAGTCCTGGGCACATAATAGGTACTCAGTAAATGGAAACCATTTTTATTTTATCCCAAATTTCAGGTTGTTAGTGTCAACAAATAAATGAACTTTACTATGATGAGCTATTGAAATTTTACAGTTTATCTCCCAACGACTTAGCTCAACCTATACTAACCAACACAAATGGCTTAGATATGGCCTTGCCATGTTCACCCATCTAAGGCAACCAGTTGAGATCTGCTTACTCAGTTCATTTTATTTGTTTCTCTTTCAAATTCCAAGTCTTTAATTTGACCTTTGGAGGATTCTAGTTGGCAAAAGGTCCAAGTTTTCCCACAGGCTGACTGTCTGCTGTGCTTGGGCCCAGTCCCTACATATGGACTGGGACAATAATACTTGAAACTGATCCTTCAAGGAGGCCCTCTCCTTCCCTCCCCCTTTTCCTCAGCTCTCTGTAAAGCATCAAGAATAAACAAGAGCACATGTGGCAGGAGCATGCCTCTCTCTATGGCTGTGTTCCAACAGATGGGACACAAGAGGTAACCCTCTGGAGCCCTGATTATCAGCAGACTGGGGATAGGCAATGGGGGATAGAGATGGTGGGTAGATGGAGGAAAGCTCAAGTTATTCAGGTCAAAACTGTCTGTGCTATGGAGTCTAAGAGCTTAGAGGGGCTTCTAAGACCACTTGACACTGACACATAATTTTTCTGTGACAGATTGGGGAAGAGAGGCATCTAGAAGTATCTATAGCCACCAGCCCTCTAGTGACAAAGCGAGAACCTCAGACTCAAGTCTCCAACATTCCAGTCTGTGCCTTCTTCATGTTCCTGGGCAGCTTTGTTCAAGCATCTATAATGGCTTCCTATTTCTAACTGTACCAAATTAAAATGTTCTGGTCTGGCACTTAGGGTCTATGAGATCTGATCCTCACTGTACCTTTCTAGCTTTTTTTCAAAGTCAACAGACAACTTGGACTGGTACTTCCTGATCTTGAAAATTTGATCCAAATTTTCCTCTATGTTGTTTAAATCCCCCTTTACTCTGGTTTCTGTTCTGGGATCCCTGGTTCTTACTAAGTGTCTTCTTGGTTCTGTCCTGTCCTGACCACTTTGGTCTCTGGCTGAGGTTCAGCCTTCTTCATTACAATGCCATTTGGAGGCTCATTTAGAAGGGCACATTATGCTGTGTCAGATGAGGCAGCTGGGGAGTGGGTGGGACCTGATGTTAGAGACTTCTACTAGCAGAGTTGACTCAGCAGTGTCCAGGGCATGGCTATCTCTGACACCTGAGAACAGATGCCAAGAAGGTCTGAAATGAAAGACAAGGAGCCTTCAGCAAAGGCTAATATATGGGAGATGATCTGGAAGCTCAGGCAGGAAGGTAAACTGAGGAAAGTCTGTCAGGAAGTGAGGGTAGCATGGCCAAGGAAAGTGGTGAGAGGCTACTATCTGAAGCTCAGTCAGAAAATAAGTGTGGGTCCTCTTGTGTTGCTGGGACCTTGTAGGAGAGGAATTGCTTTTGAGGGCATTAAAATGGAGAGATGTTTCAAAGGGATAAGTTAGGACAGAAGAGGGGTTTCCCAAGGCTAAGAGTTGCCCAGAGGAAGCTACAAAGTGGAGTCAGGGATGGGAATGTACATGATACCATGGGGGAAGAGGTTGGGTGTGATTTTAGAATGAATAGCAATTTTGGTGGCTATAGGCTCTAATGAACAGAAGTAAGAGGTAGGTTAGGAGGTTCATCTTAATTTACAATAAGGACTCTGGATCAGACATTCCTTTTTATTTCCTCCCTCCTGGGTAATACTACACTGGACCAGACAAATTCATCATTTCCCAATTTATTCATTCATCAAACACTCCCTGCTCTGTGCCAGATCTTGGGTTAGAAACCGGGGAAACAAAGTGAATCATACACATTCTCTGCCATCAAGGATTTTGTTTCTTGGGGAAAAACATTCACATAAACTCAAAAATAATATGGAGTGGTAAGTACTGTGAGAGGCAGAAGCCAAGGGGGAGTAGAAGCAGAGAGGAGGAACCTGACCCAGCCTGGAGGCAGAGTAGGGATAGGAGGATAAAAGCTTCCAGAAGAAGGTAATGTCAGCTGAGGGATAAAGAGAATTAGATATGTAAAGAAGAGATAGTGTCAGATTGTTGTAGAGAGACACAGGCAGGCTTGGGAGATGACCTGGCAGAAAACCAAACTAAAATAAAAATAAAAACAAAAACCCCTCAGTTCACAAGCAGAGTTCAGTGATGATAAGACTGAGCAGATAGTTCTCAGATGTCTAGATCAACAAGCACATGGCATTGGGAAGATCTGGACTCTTGGCTGTGGTTCAAGAGAAGAGAGAAGAGATTATAGGACCCAAAGAAGAGATTCTAGGCCCCATTTAAAGGAAGCCAAGGTTTGATGGCAGAAGCTTCTTATATTATCTCATTTACTCTTTACCAGATTCACAATCTGGTTTCCAGGGTTTGGGACCAAAACTGCAGTTAAGAATAAGATTCTGTTTTACTTCTGATGGGTCAGACTTTGTGTATTTCCCTCCCTTGGAGGCTTGGTGGGAAGGAATGACTGATCATGGAGCAGAAGTGGGAGAGAAAGGTGTGTCCTAGCACTAGAGTTACTACCCTTCCTTGTGAGGACTTCTTTGCTCCTTTCCCTCTGGGTCTAACAGGGACACTGTGGGCAGCTTTTTCTAGAAGCCAAGCTCAGGGCACTAAAGGAATCAGAGGAGGGCTTTCTTTCTAGAAAACTTGAGCCTCACAAGCTTGGGATAAAAGAACTCACACTTCAGTTCAGTTCATCTCAGGAGAGTTCTGCACTGAGATTTGGAGCCAAAGTCCCAGGTAAGAATACCTAACTTGTCCTTCGTTATGAATATATTTCCTCAGGGAGAGTTGGCTGTGATGAGGTTGGACATGTATATTTTGAGTCCCCTGAGGAAATGCTACCATAATATATCAGCAACACCTTCAGCAATATTGTTGTCTATTAGTGTCCACCAAAGACTGATTATCTCCAGTTCCCTGCCAACCTCCTCCTTGGGACTTAGAATCTCTTAGCTCTTCTCTTGAACCCCAGCTAAGAGTCTAGACTTTCTTGATGCCATTTGTGTCCTAGTATGGATAACTAAGAACTACCTGCTTGATTTTTCTCCATCACTGAGATCTGCCAGTTTGCTGCTCTTATTGGGGCTCCAGATGCAGAACACTGTAATGATGATGGTGATTTCCCAAACAGCCAGGTAGAGAGTACTTGACCTCTTGTTTGATCACATTCTTCCTTTCCCTTTTCCTCCACTCCTGAAAAGACTGTGAGCTGAGTCGAAGACAGTTGACCAGGGTGGGTGAATTACCAAGGTAACAGCAATAATGGCCATTTGTAGAGCACTGTGGCATGCTAGAAAAAACGTCAACTGGAGTCAAACAGAATAAATTTTGAATCTGTGCTTGGCTACTTACAAGCTGAGTGGCTTTCAACAAGTCACTTCACCCTCCTCAGACTCAGTTTCCACATTTGTAAAGGTAAGGGTAGTAATTCTACCAGATAAGACCTTTGCGACAATAAATTGTATTTAATTCCTTAAGGGCTGAGTCCATAGCTATATTCTTCCTTGTACTCTCAGTAACTACAGAGCAGCTGTCATACAATAGGTGAATAATAAGTGATAGCAGTTATTAATATTTATTTGAAAAAGAATATATTCTGAACAGCCAGGTAAATCAATAAAGGGGAGGAAAAAAAGGAAAGAATCATCTTGTTGTTCACTGTATGGACCCAGAAATCACAGAGGCAGATGGGTTAAGAGTTCAAGGCGGTTCTAATTACAACACTAATATTATTAGCTGTTAATCATCTGCCTGTTGCTATCATCTCTGCTCAGAGTCAGATATGCCCTTTCTTTCTTTCTTTCTTTAAAGCAAGTACTGGTTCTCTAGGACATCTTTAATATAATTAATATATTTCATTACCTCTGTTCTGGCATTAGCTGCTCAAACTAAATAAAACATGGGTAGGTTTCAGCCACTCAATTGAAGAGCGTGGTGTGTGTATATGGTGGGGAGGGAGAGAGAAAGAAAGAGACAGAGAATAAGAAACAGAATGAGAGGGAGGGAGAGAAAGAGAGAGAAAGGGAGAGAGAATGTGGTCAGTTCTGTTGGTTTATGGAATTTGCTATGTTAAATGCTTTGTCGGGGTAGCAGTGGTTGGGTACTGGGGAGTTTGTGTATAAGTTAAGCAATAGGGGTAACCTTTGAAAGAGTTGCTTTTTGGGTGGCCAGGTGAAATTTGAAGTGCCTTGACCAAATCTGAGACCACCCCTTTGTGGCTGAACAACCAGATTTCACTCTGCCAAGTCAATCTTAAAAAAGAGCTTAAATAGAACTGTGGAGGGGCCTGAACTTCACATTCAGGCCTTTGTAGGAAGGAGATAACGATTTTTTCTCTGTTGCATGAGGTATAATAGTATCTTAAGTATCTTTTAACCATATGATCACCCAGGTAGGAAACTGCAGAGAAAGCAATGCGTTCCACCTTTGCTAAGTTGTTACTCCAAGGTTTAGGGATCACCATTCATTTCCCTAGTGGGTTCTGAGAGCTGGTCCTTCTAATCAATAAGCATGAAACCTCCGGCACTTTTGGACTTTTGCACCATGGAAGATGTTTCTTCATGCATGCGTGCATTCATTCCACAAATATTTGAACACCAACTATATGCCCAACAGAGAGATTAATAAAATATGGTTGTCAGTAAAGAGCCTACAGTCTAATGAAAGAAAAAGACATTGTAATATAGCGTGATACTTGCCAGGATGGAGGTTTAGGCAAATCCTGCTACAGGAATACAGATGTGTCTAATATGCCCGGGAAAGGAGGGGCTCCGGGAATGCCCTCAGAGGTCCTAAGGATGAAGAGGAATTAACCAGACCAGCAGGTGTGAGGGAAATCATTTGAGGCAGTGGGACCAGCATATGCAAAAGCCTGGAAATGAGAGAGAACTTGATCTATTATAAGAATTACAAATGCTTTGGAATAGTTTGAGCACAGAGAGAAAACTGAGTGGCAGATAGAAAAACTGAGGCTGGAAAGGTATATGCCCAAGTGCTTTCTTGGTAGCCAGGGACTAGCATCCCTCCTCACCTCGCCCTCAACATATATGTGACATTTTGAATGCCACTTTTTCCTGCCTCTAAGGTTTCTTGGTGCTCTGTTAAGTTTAGGAGCTCTCAACCTGTCCACTTAAAGGGAATTTATTTGACTTGACCAACTTCCAGAATCAAATGAAATAGTGGATCTAAAGAACTCAAAGTATTCCAATCACTCCATAGAGTCAGACCTGGTTTATTACCCAGATTTGCCATTTAGGGCTATGTGAACTTGGGAAGGTTATTTAACTTCCCTGAACTTCAGTTTCTTCATTTATCAAATGAGTGTGAATATGGAGAGGATTCAACAAAATAATTTGCTATCATTCTATTTGTAAACTGAAGCGTGCTGCCTCAGTGAAAGGGTCTATTAGTAATAATTAAGATTCATCTCTAATTCACCACGACCCCTATTCCACTTATGCATATATCTGGATCAAGTTCTTCTCTTTCCTACACTGCTCAGCTTGGGCTCTCCCACCAGCTGTGGTCAGCTAGAATCCCAGCTGACCAAACTGACTGGCTCTCTGCTGCCCCCACCTGTCTAGAGCCAGGATCCCACCAGAGTCTAGGACCAGAAGCCCAGCTTGGGGTTGTTTGGGCCTCCCTTTCACATTCCTGATAGGGCAGGAACAGAGAGGACAGCACCCAGGTGCCAACCTCAGCCCATAATCCTTCCCAGTGTGTGTTTATGTGTGTTTGAAGAGGCACCTGGGAGATGTAGGCCCATTTTGGGTGGGTAGCAGGCAAGAGGCCAAGACATTCCTTTTCTGTCCAGAGCCTAGGTGACTTCTTGAGCACCTGATAGTCTACAGCTACACCAGGAATGTTCCAAAGATTAGGCCAAATTCATATCTGAGAGGCAGATTTGGAAAGGACATCATCCTTCTTCAGAAGCAAATGATTTCACCAGCTCCATCTTCCAGCTGTGCAAATTGGTTAATTACAAGGGCTGTAATTTGCAATCAATATTATCTCCTTGGCATCTACTTCACTGAAGGCAAATATTTATGGCCACATTTGAGAAAGGGCACATTGTCTTAATCAGGGGACATAAACTGAACACTGGGATAAGTGACTCTTTCAGCACTGATGTCAGTTTTTGCTTTTTTCTCTAAGATTTGGGGGAGAAAACACAGGCAGATTCTAGATCAAGGCTCTGATTTTCACTGGTTAAAAAAACCACAGGCACCGATCCCAAGGAGCACATTCTAAACACAGAGAAATGCTTTATGCACAAAGATGCCTGTCATAGAATTTTTTAAAATATAATGGTGAAAAACAGTAACTTAAATATTCAATAGGAAGGTGTCAATAAGTTGTTATGCATTCACTTAATGAAATTTTATCCAGCCATTGTGAATAATGGTAACAAAGGGGCGCTTGGGAAGCTCAGCTGGTTGAGCAACTGAGTCTTTTTTTTTATTTATTTATTTATTTTTTTTTTAAATTTTTTTTTCAACGTTTTTATTTATTTTTGGGACAGAGAGAGACAGAGCATGAACAGGGGAGGGGCAGAGAGAGAGGGAGACACAGAATCAGAAACAGGCTCCAGGCTCTGAGCCATCAGCCCAGAGCCCGATGCGGGGCTCGATCTCACAGACCGCGAGATCGTGACCTGGCTGAAGTCGGACGCTTAACCGACTGCGCCACCCAGGCGCCCCGAGCAACTGAGTCTTAATTTCGGCTCAGGTCATGATCCCAAGATTGTGGGATCAAACCCCACGTCAGGCTCTGTGTTGAACATGGAACCTACTTGAGATTCTGTCTCTCTCCTTCTGCTCCTCTCCCCCACTCACACTACCTCTCTAAAAAAAAAAAAAAAAAAAAAAAAAAAAAAAAAAAAAAAGAAGAAGGGCAATAAAAAACTACATTGTGATGTTAAAACAAGCAAACAAAAAGGGCAAGAAAATGAGGTAGGTGTTCAACATCTTCTTAAGACTATGCACAGAAAAAAAGCCTGGAAGGAAATACATCAGTATGGCAGTGGTGGTAGTCCTTGAGCATGTCACCTATTTTTTCTCACATATTTTTTGAATGAACATATGTTAATTTTATAATTAAAAAAATCATTTTAAAAGGCAAGCAGAGGAATGGTTGATCATACTGGCAACTTCACGAAATCACTGTAGTCCACATCCTGGAGTGAGGAAGCCAACTTCCATTGTGGAAATATATTTTCACTCGGTCAGGACATAAGTATGATGACTCCATATGGCAGGCCCCACTACCAAATGCTTATCTTTGCCTTCAAGCCTTCATGAAATAACTGGGAAAGGTCAGCCTTCCTACTATGTCAAAGAGCTTAATATGGAGTGCTAGGGGAGCATACAGCAGGCTCCTAAACCAGCCTGAATGGTCTGTGAGGACTTCCTGGAGGTGTTAACATTCAAAATAGTTTCTGTAGGATACGGAGGCAGAGAAACAGAGAAAGAACATTTGAAACAAAGAAAACAGGTTAAAAAAGGTATGTGACAGAACCCGTTTGGGGAATGATACTTCATTGTGGTCGAAATGCTGGGTGCACAGGAAAAGAGTAATATAAAGGGTCCTCAGGCCAGATGCTGAAGGGCCTTGGATGCCAATATAAATCAGCCCTTCTCTAAGAAAGGATGGAGAGATGAGGGTTTATCCTGAGGGCAATAAGGAGCCATTAAAAGAGTTAAGCAGGGACAGGAATTGGTCTGAACTGTGCACCAAGAATGTCTCTCTGGCTGCATTATGAACATGGGAACACATGTGGAGGATAGATTTGTGGGGGACAGAGGTAGAGATTGAAGGTAGAGAGACCAATGTGGGGACTATAGAAGTAGTTCTGGTTAAAGATATAAACGTGTGAGCCAAGGAATGCTAGACTTACAAGAGCTCTTAGAAATCTTCTAGTCTCATGCCTGCATCTGACATTGAAAAAAAAAAAAAGCATGTTTTTGGATGAGTTTAACATTTCACTCAATAGACCAAGTAAAGCAGACTGTTTTCCCTAATGTGGGTGGGCCTTATCTAATCATTTGAAGGTCTAAATAGAACAAAAGGCTGACTCCTTCCACCCCTACCTCCCAAATAAGAGAGAACTCTTCCTGCTTGGCTGCCTTTGAGTTGGGACATCAGTTTTTTCCTGCCTTTAGACTCTGATATTGGCTTTTCCTGGGTCTTGAGCCTGCCTGCCCTACCTACCTTTGGACCAGAATTACACCATCAGCTCTCCTGGGTCTGCAACTTCCCAACTGAAGATCTTGGCACTTGTCAGTCTACATAATCACATGAGCGAGTTCCTTGTAACAAATATCTCCAATGATAGATAGATAGATAGATAGATATAGATAGATAGATAGATCTATTGGTATTGGTTCTGTTCTTGTAATTAGACTCCTATTAATACAGCCTATGATCAAACTGATCCATCTGGCATCCATATTACCTCACTGGCACCAGATTAACCCGACCAGTGGCAATTCCCTTATTGTCTATACCAGCTCTTCTGGCATCAGAATTTCCAAGATTCTAGAGGGACAAAGTTTTGGTTTCTGAATACATTTAATTATTCACTACATGGTTATCCATTAGTAGAGCAAAGGTTTCCTTCTTTCTGATAGCATGTTTTTTAAGTAGGCACAGTCGGGAGACAAATCCTAAGAAGCAATTTTGCTTTCTCATCATTGTCTATCACCTCTGGTTCCCTCTGTTATGTCCAGCCCTGCTCAGTAGGCTAGAACACAGTGCCAAATAATTAACCAACTTGCCCTGCTAAGTAAGCCAGCCCTACCTGAAGACAAGCACACGTTTAGAGGTTGGCTAGACTGTGGCACCAGGGCAAAGGTCAGCTGGGGCAGACTGAAGACTCTGCTGATCAAAGGTACAGATCATTGCCGATCACCTTCCCTGGTTTTGTCCTTCTCCACTCCCCAAGTCCTCTGCTTAGAATGTACTTCCCTTTTCTTGTCTGCCTGATGCCCAGCTCCAATGCTTCCTATTCTAGATAGAGCTTCCTGCTCCCTCCTTTTTGTTCATGCAGCACCCTGAACACATTTCTATCCAAGCATGACTATTACATTTCTTCACTTCTCCTTTTCTTCCTTTGGATTTTGTCTAGGTCAAGAATCAAAACTGATTCTTCTGTATCTCAGTGCCCAGCACAAAATATGAAACAGAAGATGCACCAAAGTGTGTAAAATGCATGAATGAATAATTGAATGAATGAATAAGTGATTAATAATTTGAATTTCAGTTCTGCTTATTTCAATTCTGAACCAAGGCACCACTGTTAGGCCTTAATTTTGGCATCTATAGAATGGGACTGTTTGCTTTACAGAATTTTTACAAAGGATACATGAAAGAAAGGGGATGGGGGCGCCTGGGTGGCGCAGTCGGTTAAGCGTCCGACTTCAGCCAGGTCACGATCTCACGGTCCGTGAGTTCGAGCCCCGCGTCAGGCTCTGGGCTGATGGCTCGGAGCCTGGAGCCTGTTTCCGATTCTGTGTCTCCCTCTCTCTCTGCCCCTCCCCCGTTCATGCTCTGTCTCTGTCTGTCCCATAAATAAATAAAAACGTTGAAAAAAAAATTATAAAAAAAAAAAAAGAAAGAAAGGGGATGGTGGGACTGTGCAGTCACTTAGAAAAGTTGTGTGTATGCAGGGGAGCACGCCTGTCAGCCACTGGGGTAGTTAGGTACCTTCTCCTGAGATGTGTCAAGGCTGTAAACCCTCCAATCTTTCTTTCTTCCTGCTCTCCTATTTTTACTGAAAACTCAGTATATGTCAGGCACTGGGGATACAATGGCAGGAAAGCCAAACCTATTTTCTGCTTTTAAGGGCTCACAGTGAGGGTGTCAGATATAAAATGGCAATCACAATCAATCATGCCAAGAGCTAGGACCCAAAAAACATAGGGGCTGGGTGAAGGGCATTCACCATAGCCCACATGGTCAGAGCAGACTTCCCTTAGGATGACTTAACCTCCCATAAATAGGAGTTGGTTAATTGAAGATCGAGGATAGACCCGTTTGGAAGAGTAGAAATGAGAGAGAATGGAAGATGCTGGGAAGCTCACAGTGTAAAGTATTAGGTGAGGTGAAGTGTTAAAAGAGGAGATGATGAGTGGGTATCTGTTAAAATATAACACTGGAGGAGCAGACAGGGGCCAATCACATAGGGCTCTATTAGCTGTGGTGAGGTATTGGCCTTTACCTATAGGTCAGTGGGGTTGGGGAATGAATCTCACATGAGGCTGAGTTACCTTAGGGAGCAACATGCCCACAATTTCTCCCTAAAGAAGTGAAGCAGGAATCCCATCAGAAGGAAACAGCTACTGGGGGGAGGCTCTGGACTTGCCATCTTTGGGGTAAAAGCTAAAGGCTGGGGAGCCTGGCCTAGAGATGAGAAGACTCCGTGGTCAGCCAGGTTGCTGTCTTCACGTGTGAGGGGCTTCTGGTGGAGAGGAAGTAAATGTGTGTTGTGTGCTCCAACACTGCTAGGACGAGTGGCTGTGACTGGCTGGCTTGGAGTCTCAGCCCTGCCACTTGCTACCTCTGTAAACCTGGCAACTGGCTTAACCTCAGAGAGCCTCAGTTTCCTCATGTATAAGATGAGAACTGTAATGCTGACTTCAGCACAGTGCTGTAAGGATTTAATGTGAAGATGCACATCAAGTGTCCTGCACATGTTTGGCACGTGGGAGATGAACATGTGAGGCGCCTCATGACTCTAAACATAAATACTGTGATCGGGTGAGAAGCACGTTGGCAGGGGGAACGCAGAGGGAGGAGGGAAACAAAAATACTTTCAGCTTCGAACACAAAAACAATTCCGTTTGCTTCCTATTTTGGGAATTGCTGCGGAGGCCAGGAGGGAAGGAAGGATCCCATTTTAGTGCAACCCGCCTTCTCACTGGGGCTGTGACTTCCAGTACTCCAACCTGCTTCTCGAATCAGCTTTATGAAAGATTTGGTTGCCGAACTGACCCAAGGGGCATCAGAGATTTCCTTCAAGGATCACCTTAAATATCCTGCTTCAGAAAAGCCCTCCCTGATGACGGAACCCATCCAGGATCTCCTGGTGGATTATCTTATTATAGCACATATTTTTCTCTTATTATAGATTGGCCTTATATACTTGTGTGATTGTTCGATGCCTTTCTTGTCGTCCAGAGAGGCAGAGGCAGTTTTTGAGCTCTCTATTGTATTCTCGGTATCTGGAGCAGTACCTGACACACAGTAGGCACTTTATTTACTGATGGACTAAAGGAAGAAGTACATGAATAAATGAACAAGCAGGAACCAAGGGGACAGGGAATTTTTGGCAGAGAAAACCATGAGCCAAGGCACACATGTGGCAAAATGCATTATCTATTTAAGTGGCAGGTGATAAGCTGAGTATGTCTAAGAGATAAAGATGGAAAAGTCTTTTGGGGCAGAGTGTTCTGCTAAGGACAATGAGCTGTCTCCAGTGGGTGACAGGGAGACCCTGAAGGTACAAAAGCAGGAAGTCTCTGTGCTGGTGACATAGTAAGGGAGAGATCGGACAGGCTCCTTCCCTGCTTCTGGAGTCTGTGACTTGGTCCTCTGTTCTGTTCAGGACCTTTGTTTGGGATTTCAAAGCCCTTCATCCTTCTCCAACCATTGTCCATGATTTAATTCTCCACCATTGCCCATGATTTAATTTGATAGAGCTTTTATGACAGATCCTTTACTGCATTTAAGACTCAACTTTCAGGAACAACTCCTTCCTCACAGTCCCAGATAATGAGAGTTCCTGTCATTCCCTAGATAACCCTTTTTTGCACAACCATGCTCTTAACTTGCTCTGGACCAGCCTCTGTTCCCATCATCCTATTCTCTCATTCTGTAAAATGGGATTGGTGGAAATTGTATCTATTCTCTCAGGGTTGGTAGGAGAATCAAACATGATAAAGGGTGTGAAAGTTTGCTGAACTGCACAGCACGGTCAAAGCCACATGCCATCACCATTTAGGACTGAAGCTGGTGCTCTAACATACATTAGTAAAACAGAAATCTGGGCTCCAATCCCAGTCCACCACCCCAACTCCTACCAAAAGCAAATTTGTGATGAGAGACATAGGCTTCATTCAGTGAGATTCCATAGTCCAAGGATCAGATTAACTGGCTAAGAAATTTCTAGAAACAGCCCCATAGCTGGAGAAAGAAGACATCAAGCAAAAGGAGACCAGGGACTTGAAGGTTGTAAATCTCTCTACCTAACAGGCTGAATAAAGGTCTAGGCAGGAGAAGAATAATTTACAACTCAAGCTTTGTCTTGCTCCTCTGAATTGTTTCCCTCTCTTGCTGCCACAAAATAATGTATTTGAGCCCAACCTTCTGAACCCTAAAAGATTCCACAAATACTGAGGTTTTCTGGTCTAGAGGAGGCCCTCAAGGATCCAGTTTCCAATGTCTTCCCCACCCTCACCTTCCACTGCATAACTTCATACTCTCTCCTATTCCTATCACCCAAAGTCAAGGCGCACTGGACCCTTTACCCATCCCCACCTATGCCCTCTACTCTTTCACCTCCAGGCCTCTGCACATGATGTTCCCATTGCCTGACGCTTTCTCCATCTCCACCAATCAAGTCTTGGTTGTGCTTCAAGGTCTTCATCAAATGCTATTTCTTCTCTGAAACTTATTTTGATTTCTTAGATGAAACTAATCCCTCTCCTTTTATTGCCTCCAGAAGACATTATTATATTGTACTTTTATTTGGTAGAAGGTCTGTTGTATTTGAATTTTAGTAGGCAGTTTCTATGTCCTCCTCCATTATATTGTATCCCTGTAACTAGTGCCTAGCACTAGTCTTCATATAGCTGAGGAGCTTGGTAAATACATGTTGAAGCAAATGAAAGAGAGGTAAGGAGGGAATTAGTTTTTATTATGTATCAAATAGCATGTTAAAAACTTTGTAGATATTGACTCTTCTAATCCTGGCTTTCTCCAGCTTCCCAGGCTATGGGCCTTCAAACACAGTCAGCATCCCTTGTCTATGCTGCAGAAATGCCCTTAAAGCCCAATGGAGTGAAAGCTCTGGTATCTTATCTTTATATTCTCTGCTACCCTCCAGTCTGCTCTCTGCTCTGGCTTTGGATTGCCTGACTCCATGTCCTGGCTCTTGATAACTGCCCCATGCAGTTATCAACTTCAACTTGAACTAATAATCCTCTCTTGAGTAACCATGATATACAGGTATGCCGTTCTACACGCTTCCCATTTGGGAAGCCCTCCTAGGTGCAGATGCAGGGAGGGGATAGTCTTAGCTGCACAGAATCACAACAGCTGGGAAATATTCTAGAGGCTAAGAGTTGAGACAAATCTTATATGGGGGGTAATCCCTTTATGAATGGAGCCACAAGGTGCTCCAATTTGGCCAATGCTTTGGCCAAAGCATCAGACAGTAGAAGAGAGAAACCAGAGCATCCCCCCATCCACATGGAGGTGTCTTTAGAAGTGGCTGTGTCTCCTCCACGGCTCTAAGTTCTGCTGGCCATGTGGCCACGATTCTAGCTTTCACTGGGTAACCAGTACCGCTTCCCTCCCTTTGATACTCCAGGCTAGGGTGGGAGTGTCTTACTGCTATTGCTAACCTCTGAGTTTGTTCTCCATTCTCTGTTTGATTTCTCAGCTGATACTTACTCCTTGCATTCAATCCTCTTTGTTTTAAATATTTGGAGTGGTTTCTTTTTCTTGGTTATACACTTACTAATACACCCAGATTTAAAGAAAATGAAACAAAATGGCCATCTTGCATAAGAATTAACTTATAATTAGCTAAAACTATAAGCTGGTTAACTCTGCAATAGTAGTGGTCACTAGCGATAGGGTATGCCTTAGGTGCTTCCCAGACTGCCATTTACAATCTACTCTCCAGCTTCAGTTAGGGCTCTACTCTCTTCTTTTCCTCTCATATTTGAGTGGTAAGAAAATAAAAATAATTGCAGGGGTAACCTTAAATCTGTTCTACCTGATACAAGCAAGTAAATCATTCATAAGCCTTAGTGTTTCTACTATTGTTAGTCACACTTGTGTGTGTGTGTGTGTGTGTGTGTGTGCGTGTGTCTAGTGTGTCTATGTGTGACATCTCAGAAGCACTGCTCTTTGCGATGATGCCTTACAAAATAAAGGGCTGTTGGAACAGAAGAGATCTTTAGTGTTGTCTAAGTGTGAGTTGGAACCAGAACACCCAAGTCTAATACGGGCCCAGTAACAGACCTCTCCTTTTGGGATTTTTGTACTTGCCACCATCAACATCATCACCATCATCATAGCAAACAGTCATGAGCACCTGTTATACACCAGGCATCGTGGTCTTCATGTTGACATATGAACTCAGTAAGCCATCGTAACTACCTTATGAGGAAATTGAGTCGCAAAGAAATTAAAGAACTTGCCCAAGATCACATGCGTAGAATGAATGGGCAGAGTTTGGATGTGATCCCAAGCAGTCTGGCTCCAGAATTAGAGTCTATGCTGTTAGCCACAGTGCCTTAGTGCCTCTCTACAGAGCAGGCTTATCTATAGTGGCCCAGTCATTGTATCATGGCTTCTGTTCCTCCCCTCTCAGACTCTTTTCCCAAAGCATCACATTTCTCCCTCCCCCACCCACACTCTTGGGTCAAGAATGTGCACATTTCATAATCACTCCATTGAAAAAGTACAGGTTCTGCTCTATGGGGTAAAAGAGGGGATCAAAGGCTCTGTCTCATACAATTCCTTTTTACCCTTGGATATAACCTGTCAGAGAGAAGCTGGAACGTCCCTCAAGGGAAGAGTTTGAGGAACAGAAAATAGGTATTTGGAAGGATTTGTCTTTCCAGGAGTTAAATCAGTTTAGAATGGAAGGGATAAGAAAAAAATAAACACCCACAAAAATGATTTTCTGCTTTTTTTTAAGTTAAAATTATGGAAATTGTTTCTGACAGAAAATTGCTCCTAATTAATTTCTTGGCTCTGCTGGGAAAATGTACTGTTCTGTTGATTTCTAAATTCCACCAGCTTAATTATCAAAAGACATTTTTTTCCCCTAAAACTATTAACATGTGGGTTTGCAATTGGGGGTTTGTCAGCATAGTGTGAAGGGCAAGAGGAGAGTGGGGAGACAGGGGTTGTATGGGCAACAGAAAACCTAGGAACCCAACTCAAGGCCTAGACCCCACATTTCAAAGTCCAGGAGAAGATTATGTCCCCAGGAAAAGAAGTCTAAATGGTGCAGGCAGATTCATAAGGCAGGGAGTGCCCGGGTATGGAGTTGGAGGAGTTGAACTTAAATTCCATCTCTATTACTTTAGACAAACAGTTGAGCCTTTGTGAGCCTCAGTCATTTTTGTCAAATGGGACTAGTATAATGTTAACATTTATAGAACTCTTGCTATGTGTCAGTCAGTACCCTAAGCTTTTATGCTTATTAACATGATTAACGTGTGATTCTTCGCCAGCACCTATGAAACAATTATTGCAACTCTCTCCATTTTACAGGTGAGAAAACAGGAACAGGGGAGCCATGCAAATTGCCTTAGGTTTCACATGTGATGAGGGGCAGAGGCCATAAAAGACCATTATAGAGAAAAAAAAAAGCCTCATTCCTAACTATTAGTTAACTTGTCTGCCTTCCTCATTAGACTGAGAGCATTTCAAGGTCAGGGGATCATTTCCTAATTGATTTTGCATCCATAATGCAGATAATGTCTGATAAGTAAATAAATGAATTAGTAAATAGTTTAGATGCTCAATTAAATACTGGAAGAATTTAAACCTGGAATCAGTTAATTTGGTGCAGTTCAAGAAAAAAATATTCAATTTCAGTCACTTAGCAGATGTTTGCTAATCATTGTAGTAATCAGTGAATAACCTTGGGCACTCAGAAATTTTGCTTTTAGGGACTGATCCTAAGAAAATACTGGATAATTGCATAAAGATAGATGAACAAGAATGTTCATCACAGCATTCATTCATTCATTCATTCATGCAACAAATATTTGTTGAGAGCCTACTGCATACCAAGCATTGTTTTAGGCACTCTCATTGAACAAGGCAACCCAAACCCTGCCTTCGTGCAAATCATAAGCTTGTGGGGCAGACAAAAACCAAATGGATATATGATGTTAGGTAGTGATAAGAGCTAAGAACTAAAATGAAGCAGGGTAGGGAAAGGCACTAATCTTTTGGTTTGGGGCTCAGAAAAGTGTCTCTGAGGAGGGGCAATTTGAGTACAGATGTTAATGACATGAAGGAGTGAGCTATAGAAATGACTGGTGTAGAGCAAAAGTATAGTTTATAAACTAGTCTTCTTTATGACCTCAGGCAAGTCACCTCAGCCCTCTAGCATCCTGAGCTGGTGCACAGCAAATTCCCTCTCCTCCATTCTCTCACCTGTGTTCCAGGAGCTCTACCCTCCCCCTGGGGCCCAGAACTAAGACAAGCGTTACCTGCGAGAGCCTCCCTTTACCAAAATATTTTGCAAAATCCCAAGTGTTACACAAATATAAATGAATCCTACTCATCTGCTGGAGCCCAGCTCAACTATTACTTCCTCTTTGAAGCCTTTCCTTACTTTGTCAGGGAAGATGTTTTTGAGGTCCCTTTCATACTTTTTACATACCTTTGCTGTAGCATTTAGTTTTTTACAGGGACTGATTTTTTAAACTTTTGAGGCAAGGAAAATGTCTCATCTGTTTCTGAATCACAGCCCTTAACTCCGTGCCTGGCACATGGTAGTGCTTAATATGGAATAGCTAAATTGACTTGAAAGGAATTTGGGGATTGCACAAAATTTTAACATGACTTAGGTATGGCTCTTAATTACATGCAAATCTATTTTCTTATACATAGGCATACAAGAAAAACTCACTGAATGGACAAACCTATGCAGTAAAAAGTAGTTTATTTTTGGTGAGTGAAGATTACCTCATTCCTGCAAGGAAATCCTTGTTTTGACAATAGTCAGATATAGTAATAGAGGGATGCAGAGTGGGGACAAGTGGAGAGATGTGATAAGTATTCATATTTGCTACAGATTTACTATATGGCAGGCAATGTGTTGGGCAGACCATGAGTCATTATCTTACTTGATCTTCAGACAAATTGTGAAGGTGGTTATCATACTCATAAATGAAGAAAAATGCTTCAGAGAAATTAAGACATTACTTGCATGTGCAAAGTAAAAGGGAAGCAGTAGCACCAAGAAGCGAGGAGTGTTTGATAGTAATCCTTGCTCTCCTGAGCCCTTGTTATGGCAGGTGGTCAAGGAGAGACTGTAAAAGGTCAAGAGAGCTGTGGAAGATGCTGGCTTTTTCTCTCCTAGAGCTGTATCAGCTCACTGGCTCTTGTGTGAGGAGATGGTTGCTGTTTTTAGAAGGTGCTCACAGACCCACAGTCACACAAGAAACGTTTTGGTGCTTTAGCAAGTTGAAGGATCTGCAGCATGTATTCTGTACAGTCCAGACTCTATCTCAGGTAATAACAGAACTTTCCCAGTTTGCCATACTTGTTCTGCTTTGATGGTACCAAGTACTTCTCTTTTATATTGTTGCCAACAAGCTTCCTCTACTAGACTGTAAGCATTTTGAGATCAAGGGTTTGGTATTCCCACCTCTCATGTCCCTAGCCCAGCACCTGGCATAAAGAAGACCTTAAATTATTGTAAATAAAAGGAACAAGAACGTGATAGTTCATTTTGTATGTCAATTTATTGGGCCACGGGGTGCCCAGATATTTGGCTAAACTTTATTTCTGAGTATGTCTGTGAGGATGTTTCTGGATGAGGTTATCACTTGAATAGGTAAACTGACGTCCCCAGTGAGGGTGGGCATCATCTAGTCTGTTGAGGGTTAATAGAACAAAAAGTTTCAGTGAAGAGAAAATTTTCTCTCTCTATACTTGACTGCTGAGCTGGGACATTGGTCCTCCACCAGTGTGGGACTTATGCCATCTGCTCTCCTGGTTCTCAGGCCTTCTAACTCAGACTGTAACTATACTATGGGTTTTCTTGAGTCTCCAGCTTGCTGCCTGCAGACTCCATAATCACATGAGCCAATTACTTAAAATAAATAGCTTTTGAGTGTGTGTGTGTGTGTGTGTGTGTGTACCCCACTCCACACATACACATACAGAGTCAGTCAGTTTTGTTCTCTGGAGAACCCTAATACAAATATTTTGGTACTGAGAAGTGAGCTGATGGTGTAGCAAATACCTTAAAATGTGAAGGCAGCTTTAGAAGTGGGTAATGGGTATATGCCAGAAGAATTTTGGGTGTATACACTAGAAATATGGACATTACTAGAGATTTTGGTAAGGTCTCAGACAGAAATGAAGAAGACATTGTTAGGAACTGGAGAAAAGGTGGTCCTCTAATAAAATGGCAAAGAACTTGGCTAAACTGTGTTCTAGTCTTTCGTGGGAGGTAGAACTTGTATGCAATGAAATTGGATGCTTAGCTGAGGAGATTTCTAAGCAAAGTATTGAGAAATAGCCTGTTCCTCTTGACTGCTTATAATAAAACATGAGAGAGATGAGTTGAAGAAGAGATTATTAAGCAAAAAAGAACCATACGTTAAAGATTTGGAAAAATCTCAGTCTGTTCATATTAACAAAAAGTAAGAAAGTGTTTTTGGAAGAAAGCACAAAGGATATAGCTGGACTATCACTTAATAAAGAGATCATGGGTACAACTCATAAACTTACTCAGTCACTCAAAAGAAGCCAGGAAAACAAATGGCATTATACCAGCAGAAACACTAACAGTTGAGACAACAGGAGACAGAGAAAGTGGGATGGAATGAAGGAAGGGGGACAGACTTCTTGGAATTCTATAAAATGGAACCATTGAGCTCTTTGGCTGTGAATGTGCTTTTTTTTTTTTTTTTTTTAATTTTTTTTTTCAACGTTTATTTATTTTTGGGACAGAGAGAGACAGAGCATGAACAGGGGAGGGGCAGAGAGAGAGGGAGACACAGAATCGGAAACAGGCTCCAGGTTCTGAGCCATCAGCCCAGAGCCTGATGCGGGGCTCGAACTCACAGACCGCGAGATTGTGACCTGGCTGAAGTCAGACGCTTAACCGACTGCGCCACCCGGGCGCCCCTGAATGTGCTTTATTCCTCAAGAAAAGAAAAGAAGGACACCGAAAGGAGATTCAGAGATCATCAGGCTGTCATTTCCACTGGAGGTCTAGGGGACAGAGCTAGTTCCTCCTCAGTTTAAAAGGGTGAGCCCACCTTTCCAGTTTTGGCAGGCTGGGATGCCCCTACCCAGTGCCTTGGGTACAGGGCCCTCAAGGAGAGCCATGGAAGTGGGGCATAGTGGAGCCAAAGGAGTGGGGTTGTCATGGGAATGACATTGTCACCCTAGTGGGCCTGAAGAACATAGCACTGAACCAAAGAGGATTATTGCCAAGCCTTAGCATCTAATGGAGTTTGCTTTGCTAAGTATTGGACTTACTTAGGATTTGTCACTTCTTTCTTCTTTCCAATTTCTCCCCTTTGCAATGGGAATGTCTATCCTAGGCCTATCTCACCACTGTATTTTTACAGCACATAACTTTTCTAGTGTCATGGGTTCACAGCTGGAGAGGAATTTTGCCTCAGGATAGATCATACCTTGAGTTTCACTCATATCTGGGTTAGATAAGATTTAAATGAGACTTTAGACTTTATTTACACTTAAAAAATTTTTTTTGATGTTTTATTTATTTTTAAGACAGAGAGAGACAGACAACTGACTGAGCCACCTGGGCGCCCCTATTTACACTTTAAAGTTGAGGCTGGGATGAGTTAATTCTTTGGGCCTACTGGGATGGCATGAATGTATTTTGCATTTAGAAAGACATGAACTTGGTGGGGGTAGGATTGGCAAAGGCAGAATACTATGGACTAAATGTTTGTCCACCCAAAGTTATATGTTGAAGCCCTACCGCTTAATTTGATGGTATTTGGAGGTGGGATCTTGGGATCTTTGGGAGGTAATTAGATATAGATGAGATCATGAGGGTGGGGTCTCCAAGACTAGATTGGTGTCATTGTAAGAGGAAGAAGGGAGAACCAGAATGTGCTCTTTCTCTCTGCCATGTGAAGACAGAGAGAAGGTGGCTACCTGCAAATCAGGAGCAGGGCCCATATCAGGAACTGAATTTGAGGGCACCTTGATCTTTGTCTTCTTAGCCTCCAGAACTATGAGAAATAAATGTCTCTTATTTAAGACACCCAGTCTATGGTATTTTGTTACAGCAGCCTGAGTACGTAACACAGATTTGGGAAACTTCTCACTTTCAGTTAGAGTTTGGGTTGAGAATAAAATACTGTTGAACTTTGTCATCCTTGAACGATACTTTCACAAAGCCCTTAATTCCTTGTTTGGTGAGAGTTGCTGTAAATTTAGATTCCAGAGTGACTAAGTTTTCTCCAGAACCAGAATGGTGATGGTCACTGGCCTGGGTCACCAGCTCTGTCATATGTTCTCATAATCAGGCTTTGCCGTGATGGAGTTTTCAAATAAATGCCTTATCCTAATAAAAAGTGGCCACCTATCATTGACCTCAGGGTTCCTCTTTGAATGGTGAATCATGAATGTGTTAAACACTCAAATGCTTTGAATCTGAAAAGAGTTTCTCAGAAATGCAGGCTTGGAAGCCCTGTTCTAGTGTACTAAAAGAATTTAAGAGTATGACCCCATTCTGTGAGGTATGGGATGATGGAGCCAATATGCCATAACCAAGTGCCTCTTAGAACCCCCATCAGAGGCAGAATGCTGAGATTTATCCATTATTCAATAGATTAAGCACCTTTTGAGTGCCTGAGATGATGACAGATGTTAAGACCTAATGGTGAGCAAAAGCAGACATGGGCTCTGCCCTCATGGAACTTACAGGCTATTGGGAGAGACAGCTGTTCTTCAAATAATCACACAAATATGGGCATAACTGCAATCCAAGATAAGTGCTATGAAGGAAAGAGCAATGTTCTAGGAGCACATACACGAAAGGGATCTGGCCAAGATTAAGGTTCAAGAAAGGTCTCCCTGAGTCAGTAAGCTTGTGCTGAGATATGAATGCTGTGTAGATAGTATTGGGGTGAAGAAGGCAGAAAGAACACCACAGGAAAGTGGTAGCATCAAGGTAGTTTAGGGGTCCATAATCTTAATGAAGACCCCACCAACTCCAAATAAATAATCCAAAATAAAATACAATCCAGTAAAAATAATTGGTCTGCTATATAAAAATGCAGCTTCAAGACCTAGAATTCTCTTTCCAACTAGGATGCTATTTTTAAGTTCCTCCAGTAAAGAAATATGGGGCCAACACTGATCTAGGCTATACTGTAAATTTTAAAACTTCGTCCTTTCCTGCTGTCTCAACATTCCCACAAACAGACTGTAAGCATCCTGCCCAGGTAACTGGATGCACCAATGTGATAAGGCTGGCCTTTGTCACAACTTCCCATTTCTTATCCTCCCCTGACCATGACCTAGTAAGATCCAAATACACGAATGAAATCCTCTCACATCTTTTCTTGTGTACTTCCCCCTACCTTGAACCTGCCCTGTCCCCAGTAAAGGCACTTGTCCATGGTCCTCACTCTCTGCTCCCCACCTGCTTAGGTGAGTCCACTCCCTTGCCAATGAGTTCCATATGACTCCCTCTTGGTCTGGGTTGACTCTTTATCTCCAGGACCTATGAATATAATAAACTTTCTTTTGGTGTACCTCTCCTGTGTCCTCCCTTGAGCCCTGCCATCCACCCCAACTGACCATTACCTGAAAAAGCACAACATAGGCAGGGGGAATAATATGTTCAAAAGTTGTGATCAGGGGGGTTATGTAGGTTCCAGGAATTGGAAGAAGCCAGTGTGGAAAGAAAGGGGGAGGGGAGGGGCCTGAGGACAGTCTGGTGAGATTATACCGAAAGTTTTAGAAAGCCAGTGGAAAGGTTTAAGCCAATGGCGATGGAAAGAGCGGGGTAATGAAATGATCATGTGTGCTGTTTGACAAGTGGGTTCTGGGATACCAGTTAGGGGGCTCCTGTAGTTCAGATGAAAGACCATGGCATTTTGGACAAAGGTGGTGGCTGTGGAGATGGAGAAAACTGGATGGATTTAGATCTTTAGGAGAAGCAACAGAAAGAGCAGGGGTAAAGGACAGGTGACCCAGATACCTATCCTGGTTCTGTTACAAATTTCTGCAAAACCTTGCACAAATTCCTTCTTGGGGACTCAGAACCCCCTCAACCACCATGGAAGACCTCAAGCCTCTTTCAAAAAATGGTAGGAATCTGCAAATCATAGGATTTTATAATTTTTCACATATCATCTGGGGCTGACGAATTACGGTTCAATAACTTTGCGATTCTAATCCATTTCTCCTCTCTCCTTCAAATGCCAAAGACTATCCTTTCTGAAATCTTACTTCCTAGAATAATATCCAAGCCTGTAGCTTGATGATAAATAGTTGTGACACCCTGAATCAGGCTATGAACCAAACATTGCCAGGTGTCTGCTACACAAAAGAAAAGAAAAAGACTCTCTCATTGGAAGTTTCCCCTAGGGACCAAAAAAATCAATAACAAAAAATCAGTGTCAGATGTGGAAATGCCTTGGATGATGATAATGATGATGATACTCATAAGAATTCCTTAACTTCACTAGTGTCTCAATACGCCTCGACTCATTTGACAGAACAACCTTGTGAGGTATGCCAGTTCATGAGATGAGTAGAATGAGATCAGGAGAGAAGAAAAGAAATAGCAATACTTAAACAGACTTTAGGTATTCATTTGACAAATGTTTATCAAAACCCTTCTATGTGCCAAGCAAAGTCTCTGTTCTTATGGGGGTTAAAAGATAATAAAAAATATAATAATAAAAATATGTAATAATCTATAAGTATATAACAATATGATATAATAATACATATATTAAAAATATAATAAAATAATAATTACTCTTGATATTAAGTTTTATTAGCAGAATGGTGAGTTAGCAAGTAAATGGACAAGGTTGTTTTTAATAGAATAGTCAGAAAACATTCTTGGCAAGGTGGCATCATGGACAAAAAGAACAATAACTACAAAGGCCAGTTATGGGAAAGGGCTTGATTTGTCTGAGGAATGAAACAGACAACAGCTTGGCTAGAGCACAATGAATGAGAGAGAGAAAGTGATCTGAGAGGAGGTGGGTGTGGATTGTGGAAAGGAATTTGGATTTTAAGTGACGGGAAACCATTAAAGAATTTTAGTCAGGAGGAAGAAATGATCTGATTTTGGTTCTTAGAAGGTCACTCTGGTTGATGTATGGATACTGGACCATATAGTGGCAAGAGTTAAAATGAGCCAGTAGCCAGACCAAGCAGGACGCTACTGAAAGTGAAACATGGTGGAAATGAAAAGCAATGGGTAAATTCAAGACATATGAAAGGAGGAGAATAGAAAGGAGTGCGTGATGAATTTGGATGCTAGTTAAAGGACATTGTTTTATCTTTGTGTGTGGGCAGGCTGAGGCCCAGGAAAGAACAAAGATGGGGAATAACGGAAACAAAACTTGAACTCAAGACTTAGAACTCCACGTACAGTGCTCTTCCTAGTGCACCATACACCTCTGCTCCAAGTGATACCCAGCACATGGTGGGTGGAGGGTGCTCAGTTGAGTTGGGACATATAACTCTTAATAACTATCAACAGACACCAAGGTGGTGTATGACAGGGAGGCTTCTAGGCCTCTGTGTATTTGTATTTGAATAGGAGTCCTGCATCTGCTTCATTTCCCACTTGTGAACTGCTAGTCCTTCCAGCCCAGGGCTGGGGTTAGGAAAGGGAGATGGCCCCCAGCCCTCCTGAGGGTATATGTCTGCTCCCTGCTGATCCAGGAGAGAGAAGTAGACAGATGGTGAGTGTGCTTTGTAGCTTCCCAACTTCACAGATGAAGAGATGGATCTATGTCACTTTTGAGCCCAGACTCCTCCATAGGGCCATGATCTCTTTGGTCTCTCTCTTTTTTTAAAGTCTATTATTTATTTATTTATTTATTTATTTATTTATTTATTTATTTATTGAGAGAGACAGAGAACAAATGGGGGAGGGGCAAGACAGAAAGAGAGGGAGAGAGAATCCCAAGCAGGCTCCTTGCTGCTAGTGCAGAGCCCAACGCAGGGCTTGAACTCACAAAATTGTGAGATCATGACCTGAGTAGAAACCAAGAGTCGGACGCTGAACCAACTGAGTCACCCAGGTGTCCCACCTTTGGTCTCTTAGTTTTCCTATTTTCATTGGGATATTTTGGAGCCATGGTTAATTAAAATCTACCTGCCCTGGCTCACCCCTCACTCTGCTCTTGTGTCCTATTCACACAGAACACTTTACTTATATTATAGATCATTCTTACTAAACTATAAGACTGCCAGAGACAGAGACATCTTTGTGTGCAGCAGTGCCTGGCTGAGCAACTGGCACAGAGTGTGCACTCTGTAACTATTTACTGAGAAGATAAGGCAGTTAACCTCACCCAGTCTTGGTTTCTCCAACTTTTAAAATGGAATGATTCATAACTACCATATAAGACTGTGAAATTCAAGTAAGTTGATATGCATGTAAGATAACTAACACAGTGTTAGAGCTTAAGAAATGAATTCATATGTTACCTATATATCAGAAACCTTCCCTTGCTCAACATCATTAGATATTAGGGAGTACAAATTAAAACCATAATAAGCTATCACTATAGATTTATTAGACTGGCTAAAATAAAAAAATACATTTTCAAGTACTGGTGAGGATGCAGAACAATGGGAACCTTCATATAGGACCAGTCAGAATGCCAACCAGTACAGTGTCTTAAAATGTCAAACAGCTATTGTATGATCCAGAAATCCACTGTAGTTACCTAGGGAAATGAAAACTATGTTCACACAAAAACCTATAAATGAATGTTCATAGCCTCTTTATTCATAATTGCCCAAACTGGAAACAACCCAAATGTCCTCCCATGGTGAATATATAAACAAAGGATGGTACATTTGTACAACTGAATAGTACTCAGCAATGAAAAGGAGTGAACTATTGATACACACAAAGCTCTGATGAATTGCAAAAGCCTTATACCGAGTGAAAGAAGCCAGTCTCCAAAGGTTTCCTATTGTATGCTTCCATTTTCACAATATTCTTGAGAAGACAAAACTGCAGTGATCAGTGCTTGCTAGGGCTGGGGGAAGGCTGACTGCAAACGGGTATCACAAGGGAGTCTTTGGGGGCAATAAGACTGTTCTGTGTCCGGACTGTGGTGGTGGATATGCAAATAGATACCTGTGTTAAAATTCATACAGCTATACACAAAAAAGCCAGTCTATGTGTTAATCTAAAGAATTAAATAAAATAAAAATCTTTTCCATATTGACATTAACACCTGATACCTGAGGCCTCCCAATTCTAAGGGGTGTGTGTGTGTGTGTTTGTGTGTGTGTGTGTGTGTGTGTGTGTGTGTGTGTGTTTAAGGATCTTGGTTATTCAAGCTGTGCCTCATTACAAAATGTAAAAGATGAGTGAAAAGGAACAAGTTGTAGACAGTGTGGAAGTACATGGGAGACTGGTTTGTCTGGAAGTTTCTAAAGCCAGAGCCGTTATGTCATTTCGATTCAATCTTGAGCTTTCAGAGGAAGCAGCCCCCTACCCTTCTAAAGCTTTGCTAGTAAAACTGTCCTTGCCCTGGGCCAGTGATAAATCTACAGAATGCCATGGTAATACCCATGGAGAAGGCAAAAGGGGCCTTCATAAACCATGCTATTTGAACTAGTACAGATGTTGCAGTGGGAATTTATGGTTTTCGATGGATCCTTATCTCTTCTTGCCAGTTTCTGCACATTGAATCATGCACTAGCAGGGTCTATTTTAAGAACCATAATTTTTTTCTTTAAATATTAAAAAAATCTGTGGCAATTAATTTCTTCCATACTGTTCTATCATGACAAATAAATGTGAAATGCATATTTACAGAGCACATGTAATTGCATTTGGGCACATGCAAATGACATGCAAATCTTACATTCTAAATGAGTTTGTTTATCATTCCTGAATTCTAATCCAAGGACCTTACTTTTTAAATTCAGTTTACATTCTGACATGTATACAAATGAGTTTGACTCTGGAAAATAACTTAATAAACTCAGGGTTAGCTATGCAATTAGAAGAGGCATCTGGGAGCTATAAAATCTGGGAAACAACATTTACATCTTTTTTCTGCATTCAAGGTTTCAATTTCCTAGCTCAAACCCTCTCCCTACCAGCCTGCATCCCCTCACTACAACCACCCTATTTCCCATCATTCCTGCAAACCCATCATGTGAAATGGCTTTGGTTTTTTTCTGGGGGAAGACAGAAGAGTGGATTTCACTGAGGATGATCTCATCAAGTCATTGTGCTCAGTGCAGCATTTTCAAAAACTAAAGTCAGAGTGATCAATGAAATGAAAACTAACAGAATTAACATTGATTGAGACTTTCATTCAGGTTTTTTATTATTACAGCTGACCCAGATCTCCCGTGGGTGCTAAAGTCTTCCCGTGGATGACTGGCCCTCTCCAGAAAGCTATGAGCAGTCACAAATCTGATTTTTCAAAGGACATAAGAAAGAGAAGAGAAAGTTAGATTATATTCTGCCAGAACTTTCAGGGGGAAGAAAACAAAACCATAAAATAAAATGGAATGGAGTTTCCTCAAAACATTATAAATAAAACTCCCATATGATCCATTTCTGAGCATATATCCAAAAGAACAAAAAGATGGGTCTTGAAGAGATATTTGCACACTCATGTTCATAGCAGCACTATTCACAATTGCCAAGAGGTGGAAGCAACTCAAATTCCCATTGATGGATGAATGGATAAACAAAATATGGTGTATATATACAATGGAATATTATTCAGCCTTTGAGCAAGGAAATGCTGTCATATGCTACAACATGGATGAACCTTGAGGACATTATGTTAAGTGAAATAAGCCAGTTACAAAAAGACAAATACTATATGATTCCACTTATATGAGGTATCTAACATAGTCAAATTCATAGAAACAGAAAGTAGAATGGTAGTTACTGGGGCTGGGCGGGGGACGGGGGGGGAGGGAAGGGAAAAGGTAAGTTGTTGTATAACATGTGTAGCATTTCTGATGTGCAAGATGAAAAAGTTCTGGAGATCTGTTCTACAGCATTGCGAATATACTTAACACTATTGAACTGTATTATTAAGATGCTTAACACACAAAAAAACCCTCAAAAGCTGCCCAGGGAAGGGGTACCTTAGAAAAAAAGTTTTATGTATAATAAAATACCTTATGTTGGGACAAGAGTGGTGGAGTTAGGGTTATAGAACTATGGGTGGTTTAAGAAATTTTTACAATTTCCAAAATTTTCATGAGGTGCTATTTTGCTTACATGATATACAAATTGCTGAGAATGGTGTTTTAAGACAAATATCTTGTTTAAATGGAAATTTTAAGTTAAGTTCCAAGGGTCTTCTTTTTGCTTCTGATAGAAATCAGCTTTAAACAATGGTAGACTTTTGAGACTTGAGGTCAACTATGTTCCCTAAGCAAATCTGGCCTGCTGCCATCTGTTTTTATGTGGCCCATGAGCTAAAATATTTTTTTGTATTTTTAAGTGGTTGGAAAATAATCAAAAGAAGAACATTTTGTGACATGTAAAACTATATAATATTCCATTTTCAGTGTCCGTAACAAAATTTTGTTTTCCCCCATCACCACACATGCCAAGTAGAAGCTGAAAAGCCCTAATTCTGAATTTCATAGAGGCATAGATTCATGGGATATTTTAGTCAAAAAAAACCCACTCTGGAATGATCAAGTATAAACCTCTTTATATAACCCATTTTACAGATGGGAGAGGTGAAATGACTTGCCTAGAGTCCTAGCAAGTTAACACAGGAAATCTCTGTGCTGAGCACTTCTCTCTCTTGCTGGGCAGATCCAGTGTGTCAGACTACGATTCAGCATTCTCTTCTGCTTCTTCCTGATCCCGATTTTTGGGTAACATATGCTCAATATTATATTTATCATAAGCCACACACACCTTATAATGCACAGTGTTAGTGCATTCTGTTCTCACTACCGACCCAGGGGAAAATGTTGTATTCTCCCTAACTGTAGGGCTCACGTTCTCCTCCTCCTGCCCTGCGCACCAGTCATGCTGGTCTTCATCAGGTTGTCCACCCACCTGTGGCGAATGCTGTCCTCTGGCTCCCACCTGCTTCAGTCTCTCAGGGCTCTCACTCTATCCTTATGCCCTCTCACTGCAGGATCTTCAACATCTCCTTCACCACTGCCTCCCAGTCCTACCCCACAGTTAATCAGCATGTTCAAGTTCCTCTCCACTTAAAAAAGCTATCCTCCACTCCTACATCTCCTCTTTCCTTTCTTTCCCAGCCAAGCATTGTGAGAGTAGAGTGTGTACTAGTAATCTCTCCTTCTTCACTTTCCACTAACTTCTCTCTTACCAACCAGCAATCTGGTGTCCAACACTCCTCACTCCAATCCCCACTCCCCACCAGCCCCGATCCCTCTCCACAATGACTTCTGTGTGGTTTCAGTCAATACACATTTTAAAACCTTATCTCCTTTCACACCACTTATCATTCTCTTTTTGTTGAAACTCATACATCTCTCATGTTCAGAGTTGAATGCCTTATATCAGCAGACAAAGTGTGATAAACACCCTATTACTCCAGCCATTTCCAGTGTGTCTCCATGCCTTTGTTGTCCGCTTTGCTTTGAATAACCTCTCCTTTCCCCTCCAGCCTGTGTTTTCATCTGTGTTAACTTCTGTGCATCCTTTAAGACCCAACTGGTATTTCCTCCTCTTGAAGCTTTCTCTGCCTGCCCTCAAAAACAGTAGATTCCTTGCCTCTTTGCTTGTACTGTATGTTATATTTAAGTCAATTGTCACTATGTGCATTTATTCATTTGTACGTCATGTGGATTGCATTCTTCTTGAGGCAGGTAGGCAGGGACATGTCTGACACATCTCTGTGTGGTAAGATGAGATGGCTCTTTTGGGGTTTTTTTTAGGATCCCTTCCCCGATGAGTGCCCTCTTCCCTCTGTGTTCCTATCAGAGGGAGACTTAGACTAAAGCAAACAAACAAATAATCTCTCAGGAAGCAAACACACTCATGAGAACTATTGCATGAGATTCTCCTTGGGTTGTAAAGATGTAACCCTTGATAGCTAGTGTTTTTTCTTGTGTTAGGACCAGCCCCTAGAAGAGGCAGAAGAACCTGAATATTTTGCAGAACAATCATGGGGAGAGCAGTTATCGGTCCTAAAGAGTAAGGCTAGAAGGACAGATATCATATATTTTCACTCATATGTGGATCTTGAGAAACTTAACAGAGACCATGGGGGAAGGGGAGGGGGGAAAAGAGTTAGAAACAGAGAGAGAGCAAGGCAAACCACAAGAGACTCTTAAATACAGAGAACAAACTGAGGGTGGATGGAGGGTTGGGGAGGGGGGAAATGGGTGATGAGCATTGAGGAGGGCATTTGTTGGGATAAGCACTGGGTGTTGCATGTAAGCCAATTTGACAATAAATTATATTCATTAAAAAAAAGAGTAAGGCTAAAACTATGCTAATAAAAGAAATAATCTTTCTCAGGCAGTGGATAAGGCTGTATGATCTCAGAGAAGAGTGCTTGCCACCATGAGGGATGCCTAGTTCATATGATTCATAGCTTCCACGGGTCTACTTGGACAGAATGACTTATGTTTCCCTTTATTTATCAACCTAGGACCCGGTCTGCCTCCAGAGCCTGGAAGGACTGAGCAAACAAGAATAGCAGTGGCAGTGAGGCTGAAGCCTGAGGGAATGTATACAGCTACACCAATAGAAATCCAGTGGGGGCCAGATTTGTTTTGAAGGAATAGGGTGTGGTTACCAGGCTGAGAGAATCAGAGAGGTGTCTGCATGAGGGGGAGTCAGAGAAAGTAAAAAAGTTTGAAGTGAACTCCGTGAGGAATTGATTACCCTCCTATGGAAGCCTAAATATGGAATTCTCCACCTCCCACCCTAAGAGATGCACAGGAGTAGTTAGATCAGCTAGCATCTTACTCTTTGTTCCTCCTACAACAACCTTTTGAGAGTTTCCTGATTCTTAAATAAAGAGCATCTATACGAACAATAGTAGAGCATGGTGGTTAAGAGTAGACTCTGGAACTGAACTGCCTGGAATCAAATCCCACCTTTGTTACCTACTAGCCATGAAATCTTAGACAAGCTACTTGCCCTTTCTGTGGCTCAGTATATTCATCTGTTAAATGGTGATAACTATGGTATTGGCTTCAGGGATATAAACGTCTTTGGTTATCAGCAGTGTGAGATTCACAACTTGGGAGACATCAGAGAATCCCCCGGCCCAAGGCACGTTATTTAGGCTAAACTTCTGACTGTCTCCCATTAGGAATTGACAGGAGATACCAATTTGTACTTAACAAAAGGAGGGTCTGCTCTATTTGGGTTATTGTGAGTCTCCCCAGTGCTGGCACATGCTAAGTGCTTAATAAATTTGTAGGTCTAATGAATGGTGGGTGTCAGGACACACGTAGCAGGTATAGATCAGAGGAAGCAAGTACTAAGTCCTCTTACTTCCCCACTGACCTTGATACTCTGTCTCAGGCTTCAGGCGTTAGACATCCCTCTTACAAGTGCTGGGGTCTACAACTCCTTTAACTGCCATTCATTGACTTCTGACTTGAGGCAAGTTGTTTCTACTTTCTGGGCCCAGATTACTTCATATGCAAAGTGAAGCAGTTAGACTGGTTCAGGTATAGCAAGCACAGATCTCAGTGTTTGAATAGTGACTGGGTAGAGTACTGCATAGAGAGAATTTGAAACTGAATTCAGGCTAAGCATAAAAAAGTGTCATGATGATTTAGCTATGTCATGAGTATGAGATAAGTGAATGTCAGTGCGTGTGTCATGTTTTTTTTTTTTTTTTTACTCTTGAAATAGATAATATACTCTACAACCATTTTCTTTTGAGTATTCCTAAAGAATTACCCAGCTTTAAATTTTTTTTTTTCAACGTTTATTTATTTTTGGGACAGAGAGAGACAGAGCATGAATGGGGGAGGGGCAGAGAGAGAGGGAGACACAGAATCGGAAACAGGCTCCAGGCTCTGAGCCATCAGCCCAGAGCCCGACGCGGGGCTCGAACTCACGGACCGCGAGATCGTGACCTGGCTGAAGTCGGACGCTTAACCGACTGCGCCACCCAGGCGCCCCAAGAATTACCCAGCTTTAATGACCACATCAATTATGGTACATGCTTTTCTCATAAATATAAAAAATAGTTATGCTTTTGCATATGCAAGTTACCAGTAAAAAGACTTACTCTACCAGAAACGTCTCCACTCAAGTATGAGTAGATGAAATCAGGTCAAAGAGGACCCTTCCATAAAGGAAAGAGGCCAAAAAAGCCCAGACTTTGTAGCCAGCATGCTTAGCCACTTACAACCTGGGTGAATCTAGGTGAAACGCACAGCCTGTCTAAACCTTAGCTGCTTCTTCTTCACAATGGGGTAATAATATTTATAATCACAGGACAGTAATTAGGATTTAGGCAATTATAAAATATATAGTACCTAGCATAGTAAAGTACTCTATGTGTGTAAGACCCTCGATATTAGTTCCCTCTGTCACCTTCTAAGTGAATACAGGGCGTTCTGGACTATAAATGCCTTAGGGATAGAGACTGTGTCCTATTTGTCTCTTTATGCCTTGTTCATGACATGAAATAAATGTTTAAGAAAGTTTCACTGACTTCAATTGAACTGAATTCAATAGAAATGAAACTAGATGGCCTTTTAGTTTCCTCTCACTACCAGGCACAGAACCTGGCACATAAGCTGTGCTCATAAACACTTGTGGAATATAGAATTTGGTGGCCTGATTCCAGGATTAGACACATTAGTGGGAAAGTGTATAACTCTCGGAGGGGCTCTAGAGGAAGGGCCACACAGCCAGCTGGGTGCTGAGGTAGAAAACCTGGGTTCAAGTTCTAGAGGAAGGGCCACACATCAGAAAAGCTGCCACTTGTAGCTACTGCTCAATACTCTGCTTCTCATAGGGAAGAAGGTGGCCCTGATACAGCTTTTATGCTCTTTCTGCATTGATAGGGGGAGAAAGATTCTAATTTTCTGCCATGGACCCAGGGGACACTCAGAAATCCCATCCTCTCTTGTCTGGGCCCAGCCTATGTTGTCCTTGCTGGGTGGTGTGAAAACCACACTCTCCTTTCCCATCTTGTTAGCTTCCCTCTGAAAGTCCCCTTCCTATCCCAGGACCACAACAATTTCAAATATCTGAGCCATTATCTCACTGTTCTAAATGACACATTTTGCCACTGGACCTATAACTGTTCTCCTTTAGGTGAGTCCTAAAGAATTTTGTGGCCTTAATGAGTACATCAATTATTGTTCATGGAAGAGCCCATGTCTCCTTAAAGGTTATTTGAAGGTTGATTGCTATCTCAGTGCTTATATCCATCCAGCAAATCTATCTAAGACTTATGAATGTATTTGACCTTTTTACAGGTACAGGGGAAAAATAACAGAACAAAAGTTAATTTAGACCTCTATAATACAACATTTTTTTTTCCCTGAAAGAAATAAAAGGGCACTGAAATCGATACCTGCACAATAACATGCTGATGAATGTTGGGACCCAATTTTCTCATTTTGCTAACTCGAGATTGGGAATTCTGAATAGTTTTCAATCCTGCATTCTTTGGGCACTGTGAAGTCTGCTGTATTGTGTCCACACAATGCCACTGCACACTCATTATGGAAGTACCAGTGGTCCTGAAAAGGTCAGTTAGTTAGAAATGTCAGTGTTCAATGGAGCCGCGCAGACCTGTGTGCGCGCGGATCCAATTAGAGTGGCCAGGCGGCACCGCTGTAACCTGGAATCCTAATGAGCAAGCAGAGGAAAGGGGGAGGTGTCTTTTTTCCCTTTCTTTCTTCTTCTTATTCAAAAGAAAATGGAGATTACTTTTCAACCAGATTGCTTTTCAGCCACCCTACATGGGCTTGTTTAAACTTTACCAAACACCACTTAGGCTCCAGGCAGGCTGGGAGGGGAACGCCAGCTTCTGCAAAGGCTGAGCCCGCCCAGCGCAGCCAGATGTTGAAGTAAAGCAATGAAGCGGGCAGTCCTTGAGCAGTACTTGAGGCTTCGGCCGGTGGAAGGGCTTGCTCTTCACAAGACTTACTCAGGCTGATAGCTAACTAAGAGGAAAATGGTCTTCTTACTAAGTTCATTTCTAAATCATTTCTAGGCCCCTCTTAGGCACCAGGTTTTTTTTTATTAAAAACTGGCCTTTATCATGCTTGATGAACCTAAACCACTTGTACAAACTTGTTGGCTGATATTTCCAGAATTCACCTATATTAGTGCTACTCTATTTCTAATCCATCACAAACTGATATTTTGGAAAAGTCCACTGATCGTGAACATGGATGCCGCAGCAATGTCAAATTGCTATTAAAGTTTCTAAAAGCTTTCTCTCAATTTCTATATTTACCTCATCGTGGAGAGTTTACTTCCGGCCACCCATCTGTGGACAACACTTTGAGCAGAACTACCCTGGCTACCTCTCATTTGTTTGCCCTTCCTGCCATTCCTCACCTTCACTGGTCCCCACTACTCTGGACCGACAATCACCCTGGACCCTCTTCTCTGGTTCAATGACTGCATACTTGTTTAAAACACTTTTTGATATTTGTCTTTTGGCACCACAGCCCCATCCATAGTTAGAGCACTCTCCTAGCAGCCCCTGTCTAGAGTTCAGTGGATTAACCAGCTAAAACAACAAACAAAACCCTGGGTAATTTTCTTACAAGTGATCCAGAAACCATACTTTTAGAACAAATGAAGAATCTATAGAGAACCCTACTGTTGAATTTCTAAGCTCAACAGGCAGAGATGACCTACTTGGTTACAGGACCTAGACATTCCATCTGCCCATCTCTTCCACTGAGGCCACTGAGCCCCCCCCTTGCAGCCTGCCAGATCCCAGGATCATTCTGGATTCAAGGTCAGGTAAGGGCAAGCACAGTGGATATAAGAAGTGCTGGTTTAGTAAATTAGCTTGTTACCCATGGCAGGTGGGGTTTCATGTCTGCTTTTGTTCCCGTCTTTCTGCCTAGTTTTCTGCATCCAGCCCTTTGTTTCAGGCCCTGTAACTGTTTCTTATGCTAGTACTCCTTCCCTCATTCAGGGTTGTTTTTTTTTTTTTTTTTAATTTTTTTTTCAACGTTTATTTTATTTTTGGGACAGAGAGAGACAGAGCATGAACGGGGGAGGGGCAGAGAGAGAGGGAGACACAGAATCGGAAACAGGCTCCAGGCTCTGAGCCATCAGCCCAGAGCCTGACGCGGGGCTCGAACCCACGGACCGCGAGATGGTGACCTGGCTGAAGTCGGACGCTTAACCGACTGCGCCACCCAGGCGCCCCCAGGGTTGTTTGTTTGTTTGTTTGTTTGTTTTAATATCTCTGCAAACCCTGGATGAACCAGCACCTGTGATTAGGAAGGCAGCTGAGGAGTCAGAAGTCCTTTGGGTGCTGAGGTAGAAAACCTGGGTTCAAGTTCTGACTTTTAAAAGTACAAGCTTTTGTGAATTTAGGCAAATTCTATCATTTCTCTAAGATAAAGATGCCTGCTTCATAGGGTTGTTTTGTTGCGTAAACAAAGTATTGCATGCAAAATCACTTGGACACTGTAACGTGCTATATTAAAGCCAGCTGTGGTGGTGGGCATTATGGCTGCTACTATTCTCCCCTCCAGGGAGGAGAAGATGGTTACGGGTCCCTCCTCTGAAACTTCAGGGAGGAAGGAAAGAAGTGTCCAGGGGTTTGGAGTAGAAAAGCAGACAGAGTATCAGGGCAGAGGACTTGGTGGGAACAACAGAAACACGTGCTGAGACAACCAAGGGAACCCTAGATTAACAAGGGGGAACAAGATGTGGGCAGAGGCCAGAGCGCGGGAGGGAGTTGTCACCAGACCCAGATCTCCAAAGTGATACGACATGTTGTAAAGTGATATGAAATGCTTCCCAATGCACCACCCACCTAAGGCTGGATTTGAGCTCACCTCACAAACTAGTTTAATGACACTTGATATGGAAAAAGACAAGTTGTATTCCCTCTAAAAGCAGGTAAAAACCACCAATTCTCCTTTCACCATTGTGATTAAAAACTTTTCTCTAACAAGAAAGTCTTTTGTATAATCTTTGACAAAAGAAAAAACCTTCTGAAGGACATTCAGCTATTCATCCAAGAATGGAACTCAGCTGGGCTGCCCCGCCTCAATTTTCAGTTTCTGGAGAGAAGTGTATCAGGTTTATGTGACAATGATTCAGCCATCATCTGGAGGGGAGGAAATAGCACTGCAAGTGCCCAATGCAGACCCTGTTGGCATTTCAGAGAATGACCTACTAGGCTATAGCTAGGTTAGGGAGAAAAAATAACAGTTGTTTGTAGTGAGCAGCCTCAAAGAAGGACTTCCCATAATAACATGAGATTTTCCAAGGTTCTGATATGTGCCAGATACATGATCTCATCTAATATCCACAAAAGCCCTATAGGGTTATTATTATTAGATACATTTTAAAAATTGGAGAGCTGAAGCTCTAAGGGATTGTATTTTGTCCAAAATCATATACAGAGTAAATGGTAGAGGTAAGATTTGAATCCCTTGTCTAGCTAATCTCAAAACTTCTGCTGCTTGCTACTTGGAATTTCTTTCTTTTTCTTTTCTCTCTTTCTTTTTTGGTCATAGAGACACTTTATTTTCTGTCTCAGTAGTGCTGAGTAAGCACTGTTAATGGCAGGTCCATAAATGTTGCTAAGAGCAAACTCTCACATTCCTTAAACCTATCCTCACCCCTCTCATTGATGATTTAGACCAGAGCATGAAAGATATGTACCACCTGATATGACCTGCCATTGTGCCCTTAGTCTCTAGGAATTTTAAGCACATGTACTTGGATCACACCTCGTCTCAACTCAGTGGCAGCCCAGTAGCCATTTACCAGAGTGCAAAGGACTGTCATAAACTGGGAACTGGATACTGGGGCACCCAACTTTCTTTTCCTAAATGAGAGATCTTACTTGTCTTAATCCATTGAGCCAAAAGTATTTCTCATGTTCATGGCCAATGAAAGGTTCTTATAGTTTAGGCTTACCTTAGGATAGAAAGACACAGATGAACAAATGCAGCTATTTATTTATGGAAGAAACAGTAGCTAGAGAAGTCTCAATATTTTTCTCAGAAACCTCTGCCAATCTCCAAAAGTCAGACTAATACTTATCTTGGGAATAAGGGAAAAATCTGTGGAGGAATGATAAAAGGTAAGTGGGTCTGAAAGGAATGAAAGATGTATTACTGATATCATCATTACCATAATCATTAGTGTTTTGGTAGCCAGCCTCCAACATGGCCCCTGAACGACAACTCACTTTCTGGCATTCATGTCCTTGTATAGTTGCCTCACACAGCAAATAAGCTGACTTGTGTAACTAATAGGATATTATAGAATGACAGCATATGACTTCCTAGGCTACTTCAAAAGAGACATTGCAGCTTTTACCTTGCTCTCTCTTGGATTAATCACTCGAAGGAAACCAACTGCCATGTTGTAGGGATACTTAAGCAGCCCTATAAAGAAGTCTGTATGGGAAGGGACTGAGGCCTCCTGTTAAAAGGCAGCACCAACTCACCCTCCACGTGAATGAATTATCTTGAGAGATGATCCTCCAGTCTTCATATAACCACAGCCTTGGCTGACATCTTTTTTTTTTTTTTAATATTTGTTTTTGAAAGAAAGGGAGAGAGAGAGAGAGAGAGAGATTGGGTGCAGGAGGGGCAGAGAGAGTGGGGACAGAGGATCTGAAAAGGGCTCTGTGCTAACAGCAGAGAGCCCAACATGGGGCCCAAACCCATGAACCACAATATCATGACTTGAGCTGAAGTCGGACGCTTACTGACTGAGCCACCTAGGCGCCCCAGGTTTGGCTGAAAACCCTGAGCCAAAACTCTCCAACTAAGCTGCTAGTAGATTCCTGACCCACACAAACTGTGTGACAATAAACATTTATTGTTTGAAATTGCTAAGTCTCAGGGCAATTTGTCACAAAGCAATGTAATCACAATAACAACTATTTATTTAAAATCTACTAGGGGCTATACACTTTACTATGCTAGCCATTTTATATATATCATATCTAATCTTCTACAGAATTCTAACAAGTATTGTTATCATCCTGATCTTTTATAGATGGTAAAGTGGAAGTAAGGCACAGAAAAACTAATAGAATTTCCTAACGTCAACTTTAAGTGGAAGAGGTAGAATTCAAACACATGATGTATGTTTTTAATATAACACCCCTCGCTCTGTCACCTATACCCTGCTGTTACACACATGTACGATAAATAAATAGAAAATAAATGAATAGAAAAGTGCGGAGTACATGCCTGCTTTTGTGTTAATTTGTAGAAGATTAAGACACTTTTTACTATAAATAATTCTACGCCAAAAAATTGGATAACCTAGAAGAAATTGATAAATTCCTAGAAACATACAATCTACAAGGAATGAGTCAGAAAGAAACAAAAAATCTGAACAGAGCAATAATGACTAAGGATATCAAAATAGTAATCAACCCCCCACCCTGCCCCCACCAATGAAGAGAAGTCACGACTAGATGGTTTCACTGGTGAATTCTACAAACATTTAAAGAAGAATTAATGCCAATCTTTCTCCAACTCTTGCAAAAAATTGAAGAGAAGGGTACATTCCCGAATTCATTTTACGAAGCCAATGTTAACTTGATACCAAAGCCAGATAAGGGGACTATAAGAAAAGAGAACTACAGGACAATATCCCTAATGAATATACGTGTAAAAATTCTCAACAATATACTAGCAAATGGAATTCAACAGCACATGAAAAAGATCATACACCATGATCAAGTGGGATTTATTTCTGGGATGCAAGGATGGTTTAACATATGCAAATCAAAGACATAATACACCTCATTAGTAGACAGAAGGATAAAATCATATGATCCTCTCAACAGATGCAGGAAAAAAAATTAACAAAATTCAACATCCTCGCATGATGAAAACTCTGAAAAAATTGGGCATAAAAAGAATATACCTCAACATAATAAAGGCCATATATGACAAACCCACAGCTAATATCACACTCAACAGTGAAAGGTTGAAAGCTTTTTCTCTAATATCAGGAAGAAGACAAGGGTGCCCATTCTCACCACACATATTCAATATAGTACTGGAAGTCCTAGTCAGAGCAGTTAATAAAAAAATACATAAAGAGATCTAAATTGGAAAGGAAGAAATAAAACTATTTCTGTTTGCAGATAACATGATCTTATATAGAGAAAACCCTAAAGGCTCCACCAAAACAAATTCAGCAAAGTCACAGGATAGAAAATCGACATACGGAAGTCAGTTGCATCTCTATACACCAACAACAAATGATACTAAAGAGAAATAAAGAAAACAACCCTATTTCCAATAACATCAAAGCCAATAAAACACGTAGGAATAAATTTACCTAAGGAGGTGAAAGATCTGTAGACTGTAGCCTTTAAGACAGTGATGAAAGAAATTGAAAAAGACACAAATGCAAAGATATCCTGTGTTCATGTATTGAGAAAATTGGTATTATTAAAATGTCCATACTATTCACTTGGTAATGAGTCCTATCCCGGTGCCGAGAGTCTAGCTGCAGAGACCCTGCTGGGCCTAGCTCTTTCAACAGAAAGTCTGCTGCAGAACAGATCAATGTTTGCTCTGCTCTCAGACCTCATAATTCACATATTTGGTTCAACTTAACCATAATCATTGCAAAAATTCATGTGACCTTGGGCCATTAGTTAATGCCAGGGCCCAATTTTTCTCCCAATTTTATGGATGATGTTTATAACTCAACTCTCAGCCAATCAGCACAGTAGATTTTCCTGGACACAGATACTTCTTCAAAGTCAAGCTCATAGTGATGTAATCACAAAATAAGTAAAAGAGATTCTGCTGGGACTTCTGGGTGAGAGTCTCTTGCTTACTCCAATTAGACTAGAATTTGGGGGGATGTAAATTTTGCACCTACAGCCATCTTGAGATCACATGTGACCTGGGAAAGGAGACAACACCAAGCAAGGTGAGTTAAGAGAAGGACAAAAACAGACTAGGTCCTATGAACCCTATATCAAGATGCACAGAAAGACTGACTTATTTCTGGATTATTTACTCATACAAACCAATTAATTGCCTATTTTTCCCTTAAGCTAATTTAGGTTGCTTTTTTAAATGTTTATTTATTTATTTTTGAGAGAGCGAGAGAGAGAGAGAGCGAGAGAGCGCAAGAGCAAGTGGGGGAGGGGCAGAGAGCAAAAGAGAGAATCTCAAGCAGGTTCCTACTGTCAGCGCAGAGCCTGGTGCAGGCCTCAAACCCATGACTGTGAGATCATGACCTGAGCTCAAATCAAGAGTTGGACACTTAACCAACTAAGATATCCAGGCGCCCCAAGCCAATTTAGGTTGTTATTAAGGACTTCTACTTATATCGTTCCTGTGCCTTAATTTTACTGTTTATGCCTTGAATTCCAGTTTGTCTAGTTCTGAGGCCTGCATTCAGTCTGATGGCCAAGGTCTTATCAGCTCCATTCTGATCTGACTTCCTTCATGCTGATCAGCTATGGTGCCTTTGGATGCCACACCTCCAATTCCCCTCCCCAGAGCTCAGCCCAGCCATCTGGATGTCCCAAAATGGGATCCTTGAACCCTTCTAATTAACCTTCTCACCTGAGTCCTGGGATATGGCATCTGTAACAGGACAAAGATCCTAGGAACATAGCACTCAGTTTGTCTCTCAGGGACCAGGAGAATAAACAAAACATGTTCTCTTTGCCTTTATATGTTTTTTTGTATGTTTCTAAAATTATTTTACTTAATTAACTTAATAAACCATCTGAGTGACATCCAAGGCTGTTGTGTTTCATCGTTGACATGAGAGAAGGAGGTTGGGGAATGGAGGTGGTAAAATAAATTGATACAAACTTTCTGGAAAATGAGCTGGAAACTAGACACAATAATTCCTTAAACATATTCTTGCTCTCTGGCCCAGTAATTCTACTTCTAAAATGTCCAGGTAAAAACTTATATAAAAGAAGTAAAAAGGTTTTTCCACAAATAGTTTTGTGGTAGAGTTATTTATAAGAGAAAACATCTGGAAATAACATGAATGCACAACAATAGGATGTGGATTTTTATAAACTAGACTATATATAAAAGATGGAAGATACTAGAGCTTTTAAAATAAGTATGCCTTTAAAATGCTCATAAAATGCTCATGGATGTAGTAATTCAAACCCTAGTAATCTATCTTAAGATAATAACCTAAAATGTAGGGAAAATATATACACAAAGATTCATAAATTATTCATAACATCGAGAAACTAGAATTTAAGTTAAATATATAACATTATTGGCATGGGGAAATATTTTTCTTGTAATATTAAGTGAAAAATCAGGATAAAATTTTATATTCTACATGATCTCAACTATGTAAAACAAAATTATACATGCATAGAAAAAAAGGCGAAGAAGTAAATGTGTTAAAATATTAAACAGTGATTGCCTCTGGGAGATAACTGATATTTCATCTTTATAACTTCTCTGTTTTTAAAATTTGCACCATGGGCATGTGCAATTTTTTAATAGAGAAAGTTATTATAAAAAAGATGGTAAGTATGTAAACTACATAGCAACATGAAGATTGTTTATGAAATAATGTTAAGTGAAAAAAGATGTATATAAAAACGTACTGTGATTGCAATTATGTAAATATGTTTCTGCATATAGACAAGAACTGAAAGGGAAAATGTATAAATAGAATTAGGTTTTGTATTGTGCTAAGGCTGTGGGACTAGGAGTAATTTATTTTTGTTCTTTAAAAATCTCTTTTAAAGTTGTTTTAACGACGTGCATGAATTTTTTGAACTAGCCGCTCTCTGCACATCCATGGTGCTGCTAACTTTCTGGCAGTGAGGCCGGGAGTCATCTGGCTTGGCTTCACTCCTGGTCCTGGCTACCCTGGACGGGTTCCACAGGCCTCCTGTTGGCTCTAAAGATGGTCAGAGGCACATAACAATGGCTAATTTGGCCTCTCTTGTTTCTTTAGTTTCCAGAGGGGCTGAGTTTATGTCATGGGGGACTTTAATAAAAGACCAAACCCAAACTTGTCATGTCATGGTCAGCAGCCCCAGTCTATCACCACTCAACTTATGTATTGCTTTAACAAGGTTAAGAGAGGATTATAAAAGAAAAAAAAAAAAAGGAAGCTTACAAGATTTGCAATCAGAAACAAATCTAGCCATGATTTATTTTCTGGAGGTTTCTATGATGTCTTAGGAAATCAATTGTCTCTTCAGGACATAGCTCAGTTAGTGGGAAAGTCCCAATAAGTATGATACTGTGGCATTCCGGACTTTCCTCATCCCCAGAAAAGTGAGTCAATATGAATCCCATCTGGGAAAGAAGACTCCATGGACCAATGTTACAAGTGAAGTGATATTTATATGTAGCAGCAGCAGAAAAGGCAAAGGATTTAGAATCAGACAGTTCTGAATTTGAATCCTGATTCCATCACTTATTAACTGTGCTCAAGCAGGCAGTTCACATAATTATGCTGCACTTTCATTTCTCATCTTTAAAACAGAAAAGGCGATGCTTGTCTTATGGGGTGGTGGGGGAAATTATGTGAAAAATATATGTAAAGCACTTAACACAGCTCTGGCACTTAGTGCCAGTATTTAGATACTCTCTTAATACTATCCTTCTAGTATATACCATCAAAAAGCTATGACCATTTGACAAGAGTGCCCAGGTAATTCAACAGGGGGAAAACACTCTTTTCAACAAATGGTGCTGGGAAAACCAAACACATTCAAAAGAGGTAAGCTGGACTCCTACCTCACATCATATAAAAAAATTAACTCACAAGAGTACATCTTTATGAATTTAAGTTAGGCAATGTTTTCCAAGATATATCAAAAGTACAAGCAACAAAAGGAAAAAAAATAGGTAAATTGAATTTCATAATAGTTACATGCTTCTTTTGCTCCAAAGAACATCAAGCAGGTGAAAAGACAACCCATTTGAAAAAATATTTGCAAATCATATATCTAATAAAAGACCTTATACTCAGAATATATACTTTAAAACTCTTACAATTAAACAATAAAAAGATAAATGTAACTTAATTAAAAATGAGTAAGGAAAAAGAATTTGACTAAACATTTCTCCAAGAAGATATACAAATGGCCAAAAAGCACATGAAAATATGCTCACCATCATTTGTCATTAGCACATGCAAATCAAAACTATAATGAGATACTACTTCACACCCACGAGGATGACTATAATCAAAAGATAGGTGTGATTGGGTGGCTCAGTTGATTAAGTGCCCAACTCTTGGTTTCAGCTCAGGTCATGATCTCATGGTTGTGAGATCAAGCCCTGTGTCATGATCTTATGGTCATGAGATCGAGCCCCACATTGGGCTCAGTTCTGGCCATGGAGTCTACTTAAGATTCTCTCTCTCTCTCTCTCTCTCTCTCTCTCTCTCTCTCTCCCTCTCCCTCTCCCTCTCCCTCTCTCTCCCCCTCTGCCTTCCCTCACTCACACATGAATGCTCTCTCACTCTCTCTCTCTCTCTCTCTCTCAAACAAAAGATAGATAATAACAAGTGTCAGAGAGGATGTGGAGAAATTGGATGTGTCCTACATTGCTGATAAGAATGTAAAATGGTACAGCTACTTTGGAAAACATTTTGGCAGTTTCTCAAAATGTATATCCTAACACTTACCATATGACCCAACAATTCTAATTTCTAAGGTTTATACCCAAGAGAACTGAAAACACATGTTTACACAAAACTTATACACCAATGCCCATAGCAGCATTATTCATAATAGACAAAAGGTGGAAACAAATGAAATAGAATGGATAAACAAATTGTGATATATCCACACAGAAATATTATTTGGCAATAAAAAGGAATGAAGTACTGATACATACTACAATATGGATGGGCCTGAAAATATTATGCTAAGTGGAAAAGCTAGTCAAGAAAGGCCACATACTGTACAATTCCACTTATATGAGATGTCCAGGATAGGCATATCCATAAGGACAGAAGGTAGATTAGCGGTTTCCAGAGCATGGGGGAAGGCAGAAATAGGAAGAGACTGTTAATGGAGTTTCTTTTTGGAGTGGTGATAATGTTCTGGAATTAGTGGTAATGGTTATACAACTCTGTGAATATACTGAACCCCACTAAATGATGCATTTAAAAGGTGGATATTATGGCATGTGAATTACATCTCAATAAAGCTATTATTTTATTTTTTAATTTTTTTAATGTTTTTATTTATTTTTGAGACAGAGAGACAGAGCATGAGCAGGGGATGGGCAGAGAGACAGGGAGACACAGATTCCAAAGCAGGCTCCAGGCTCTGAGCTGTCAGCACAGAGCCTGATGTGGAGCTCAAACTCACGAAATGCAAGATCATGACCTCAGCGAAAATTGGAGGCTTAACCGACTGAACCACCCAGGCACCCCAGTAAAGCCATTATTTTAAAAAACCTAAGACCAGCACTCTTAACTTGATAGTAGGAATATAAAAATATTTCTGTAGGTGTGATTAAGGAACCATTGCCAAATATTCTAGTTCTCTGCACTGCAGTCCCCTTCCCTGTGGGAAGAGTATACATCTCCACCCTGTTGAATTTAGGAGTGGTCATATAACTTGCTTCGACCAAGGAGATATGGGTGGAAGTGACCCCTTCCAAATATTTTTAGAGCAAGTACATGGCTCACTGTATCTCTCCCTTTTCACTCTGCCATGATGACCCATGTGGCAGGTGCTGGAATGTCACATATTCACTGGGCACTTACTTGTGCACAATGTTAAATAATTTCCAATTGCCAACATGTGCAAATCTATCCTGAGAGCTTTCTTTGGCCACTGGAACCTGCTGTGTCCATACTTCTTGAGCAGATTGGAAGTCTGGAAGGGAATTAGCACACCCACTTTCACTCTCAGTCCTTTGCCTCCCAGAGGGATAACTCGAGGCTTATTTTCCACATTAACTTCCAGGGTTCTCCAGTTTGATTAAGTTCCAGTTGTCCTTAGTGGTAGCTTGCCTCTTCTTCCTTCTCCTCCTTCTCCCTCTCCCTCTCCCTCTCCCTCTCCCTCTCCCTCTCCCTCTCCGTCTCCCTCACCCTCTGCCTCGGCCTCTCCCTCCTTCTCCGTCTCCTCCTCCTCTTTCTTCTTCTTCGTCTTCGTCTTCGTCTTCTTCTTCTTCTCCCTTCTTTTCCTGTATTGCTTCCTTGCTTTGCTACCAAGGGTCTCCGGGATTATGTCCCAAATAAATTACTTGCCCTGAAATCTTTGTCTCAAGGTTTTCTTCTTAGGGAACCCAAACTAAGACACCCAGGTATGTTCCAAAGAAAGAATGCTTGGTCTGGGTGCCAGAGTAAAGACGATGTAAAGCAGGGGTGCCTGGTGGGCTCAGTCAGTACAGCATGTGACTCTTAACTTCAGGATCATAAGTTCAAGCCCCACATTGGGTATGGAGCCTACTGAAATAATAATAATAAAATAAAATAAGATTAAAAAAAAAAGAAGATGTAAAGCAGAGCTGTCTCCAAACCATGTGGGACATGTACCAAAAGTGAGAAATAAGCCTTTGTTTTTTTTTTAGCTTCTGAAATTTTGGTGTCATTGTTACTTCAGCATAATGTAGCCTGTCATGACTGGTGACTTATGTACACCTTTCTCAGTAATTCTCATTCTAGGAATTTTTCCTAGAGAAATAATTAGAGATGCATACAAAAGTCTTTATATAAGAATGTTCACTGTGGTATTATTTATAATTGAATAACTGGATACAATTTAACATATAATAGAGTTTTTATAAATTATAAATATAATGGAATGATTTTAAACTATGTAAAATTCCCTTTTAGAGAATATTTAATAACATTGAAAATGTTCATACTACATTCAAATAAAACAGTTTATATAGTATCATCTGAATTTTATTTTTAAAATTACATATGTATATACATGTGCAAAAAATAATAGTCTCTCTTTGCAGTCTGGTGGTTAGGAGTTTTGCTTGGATAAGAGAAAAATACTTCTTCATACTGCCTCCCTTTTATTGAAAAGGCTATAGGAGAATAAACTTTCCAGAAAGTAAAGAAGAAACTATAGCTGGATTTCTGGGTCAAATGGCTAAATAAATTCATGCTTCAATAAGCCCACTCATTCTCATCAAATAGTAATATTGGATGAAAAAAGAAATGAAAATATGTATTTGGGCTCTCTTGTGAGAGACATGTCCCCACAAAGTTGAAATGTACAGAAATGTGAAAGGTAAGTGGTCCCGAGGCTACTTGCATGCTGAGATCTGGACATAGAAGCAGGAAGTAGCAGCTGAAGTTTGCCTCCTATGGGACAACAGGAACTAACAGTACTCTGGAAGATGAGGATCAGAAACAACATCTTTTTTTTTTTTATGTTTATATATTTTTGAGTGACAGAGAGAGAGAGAGAGAGACAGACAGACAGACAGACACAGCATGAGCAGGGGAAGGGCAGAGAGAGGGAGACACAGAATGTGAAGCAGGCTCCAGGCTCTGAGCTGTCAGCACAGAGCCTGACACGGGGCTTGAACTCATAGACCGTGAGATCATGACCTGAGCCAAAGTCGGATGCTTAACCAACAGACCCACCCAGGTGCCCCTACATCTTCTGCTTAGAGCCCTAGGGTGGGGCTCTCATGTCTTGAAAGGAGCCTAGGGAAAAAATTAAAAAGGCTGCTGTAGAACTTTCTGGGAAATAGCTCCTTGCACTGCAAGCCTAGAGAGGTAAGGAATATAGATGCAGGAAACAGAAACAATGTCAAGCTCTTCTGCTGACTTTTTGTCACTGGATCTGATATATCCCCACTATTTACCAGGTCCTATACTGAGATGTGGGTAGAGTTAACAACAAAAACCACCACACAGGGAGATGTGAGCACAGGAGGGGTTGTGGGGGTGGGGCGTTGGGGATGAGGAGAGAGAAAACCAGAAAATTTCCTCCTCAAAGTGCTCTTACAAATTAAAATTTCAAAATGCATGAAGAAATTAAATGCTAAAAATGATACAAAACAAAATTAACAATTATAACTTGAATTCACTCCAGATGAAACTTATTTTATAGAACAGTCAGAGATTTTAAAATAAGCATATTGAGGATGTTCAGAGGAACAAACGAAGGCATTAAAACAGAATAAGAAATTATGAAACAGAATAGGCAGAAATAAAACAAGAACAGGTGGATATGAACAAAATTAGAAATCTTGGAAATTAAAAATATATAGTCATTGAAATATTGAAAAAGACAGGGAAAAGAGTCTAGACTAGACATGGTCAAAAAGTGAATTTATAAATGCAAGTTACTTGTGGGGAACTCAGAATTAGTGCGGTAAGACAAAATGATAAAAATTATGAAAAACAAATTATGAAAAACAGGCATGGTGGGCCACTTGAGAAAATCCAACAGTCATCTAATAGAAATTCTTGAAGAAGAGAGTTAGAGGAATAAGGGAAAAGCAGTATTTGAAGAGAAATTTTGCCAATAATTTCTGAGAATTAAAGAAACACATAGATTCTCAGGTGGAAGTATACTCAGAGTACCAAGCAGGGTAAATAGAAATGAATTCATATCTATTTACAGAAAAAAAAAAAAAAAATCCCACCCAAACCAAAAACAGAACATTAAGATTTTCAATCTTGAAATCTATCAAAAAAGATAAGTTATCAAAAACAATTAAATAATTGGGGTGCCTGGGTGGCTCAGTCCGTTGAGCGTCTGGCATCCATCCGCTCAGGTCATGATCTCAAGGTTTGTGAGTTCCAGCCCGCCGCGGGCTCTGTGCTGACAGCTCAGAGCCTGGAGCCTGTTTCGGATTCTGTGTCTCCCTCTCTGCTCCTCCCCTGCTCGTGCTCTGTCTCTCTCTCAAAAATAAATAAACATTAAAAAAATTTTTTTAAAAACAAATAATGGAAGACTTTTCATCAGCAATTATGTATGTCAGAAAACAAGTTTTAAAAGTCTTCAAAGTACAAAGGAAATTTCTCAAACTAGAATTTATACCTAGCCAAACTATTATTCCAGAGAGAAGTCAAAATAAGGACAAACATATATTAAGAGGGTTGCCTGTGGACTCTCACTAAATAGCTATTAAAGGATTCACTTTGGGGTATGTGGGTGGCTCAGTCAGTTAAGCAGCTGATTTTGGCTCAGGTCATGATCTCATGGTTCCTGAGTTCAAGGCCCATATCAGGCTCCTCCTGATTGGGATTCTCTCTTTCTCTTTCTCTCTTTCTATAGCTTCCCTACTTGTGTATCCGTGTGCGCTCTCTCTCTCTCAAAATAGATAAGTAAATTAAAGAAAAAAAAAAAAAGGATTCACTTTAATAAGATAACAGGAAATCTTGACACATAATAACACAAAATTTATAAGCTGTGTAGGAAAAGTAAATTAGTTCAGTACTGTTAGTAATTCATTGTTTTTCTTTTTTGCAACAGTTTAACTGAGAAGTCTAAAATAATAATAATTAGGTGGTGACAGGACAGTGTTCAATAGGTGGTTAAAGCATGTTTACATATGGGTAACCCATTGTCTCGGCACCATACAACAACTAGTCTTTTTTTTTTTTTTAAGTTTATTTATTTATTTGAGTTGTCTTTACTGCCAACGTGGGTTCGAGCTCACGACCCTAAAATCAAGAGTTGCACTCTCTACCAACTGAGCCAGTCAGGCACCCCAACTAGTTTATCTTTTATTCAGCTTATTATGAAGGCTAATTTTGTGAAAGGCTGTAGATTTTGTAAGAAAATATATAATCAAATGTACATCCAAAGGTAATCAGTTAAAGTCAGAAATAAAATCAATAGCATCCAAATCTGTAGATTGGGTAGGGGGAAAGCAAGTAATATATAAAACATAATACCAAAAAAGGGAGGACAAGACAAAAAAAAATAAAATAAATGATAGACAGAAAGCACAAATATGGTAGTAGATATTTATCCAAATATATCAGTAATTATAATAAATACAAATAGATTAAATTCACCTGTCACAATACATAGATTATTGGATTTTATTTAAAAAAAAAAAACAACAGATACCAGTATTTCCAAAAGATTTCCATAAAAGGGAAAAGGAGAAGGATATCTCCCTACTAATTATAAAGATAATATTAAAATTAAGATGTATTATAAGTAAGACAGTGTGGAGTTAATTCAGAGTAAGTGTGGTAGACCAATGGAATAACACAGAGACCTCAGAAACAGATTCTGTATATAGGATAATTTCTATATGACAGGCATGTAATTGCTTATAAGTGGGAGAAGGGATGCAGTAGTTGTTGTATGGTGCTGAGACAATGGGTTATCCATATGTAAACAAAAAAAAAAAAAAAGTAAATCCCTAAGTCATATTATACAAAAGATCATTACTAAATGAGATAAAGACTCAGTATGAAATAAAACTTGACAATTCTTAGAGGTAAATACAGAAGAGTATGATATCCAGGGAAGGAAAGATTTCTTACATAAGTCACAAAAGCAAAGCAAGAGGTTGATAAATTTAACTCCATTAAATTTTTAAAAATCTTCCATGTAAAAGTACATTATTAATAAAAAAAAAAAAAAAACCACCACAAGCCCCAGTCTGGGAGAAGATATTTGCAATGCATATAAGTGACAAAGTATTGATATTTGGAATAATAAAGGATTATAAATCAATAAAAAGAAACAACAAATCAATGGAAAATGGAAAAAGGATATGAAAAGTCAATTCACCAAAGAAGAAACCAAAGTGGTCAATAAACATTTGAAAGATACTCAACCATCAGTAATCAGGGAAAGAAATATTATAAAAACAATCGGATACCATTTCACATTTATCATGATGAGTGGTAAAATTCTGTAAGCCTGACAATTCCAAGTATTAAGGATTTAAGGAAATGGAAACCCTTACACTTTTCCATTGGAAGCATGTATTTGTTCAACTACCTTGGAAAACAACTGGCCGTAATTACATAGTAAATTTGAACATGCACAAAATCAAGAATTCCTCTCCTAACTATACGCCCTAGAGAAATTCTCATGGTTATACACAGGAGTAATGCACAAAAACACTCTTTGTAGCATTGCTTGCCATTATAAAAAACTGAAAATAGCCTAAATTATGATCAAAAAAATGGATAAATAAATTGCAATGCAATCATATGTGGAATACTATATAGCAGTTAAAATGAACGAACCAGTAGTATATGTATCTACATGAATCAATCTGTACAATATAATAATGAGTAGGGGAAAAGTCACAGAATGCCATTTACAGTGTGGCATCACTTAGAGGAATTTGTAAAAGAATACCAGTTATAGCTACTTTATTTTTATATACACCGATACGGAAAAAAATAGAATTTATTATAGTGGTTACCTGTAGAGTGAAGGGAGAAAGCTGCAATCAGTAAGTATAGAAAAGTCTCAACTAGATCTAGAAATTTTTCAAATAGGGGACTCTGTGGCATTGATGGCTCAATATTGATATGATAAAGCCAACATGTTTGGTGGAGCAGGGAGGGCAATAAGGCTGTTCATTATATCTCTACTCTTTTCTGTATATTCAAAATTATTCACAGTAAAAAAAATAAGAAAAGAAGATAACACAGATTATTAAGGCTTCCACATTCCCAACCTGCACTTCTGAAAGCTCTTAGTATATGAAGAGTGGCACCATCAGATTGAAGCTCTGTGTGGAGGATGGTGGTGAGGAGTACAGACAAGCTAGTACCTCCCACTGACGGCCCCAGAGAGGTAGCAAGCCCGCTGTTGCTGCTACAGCTTCTGGAGATAGGGAATAGGGATGATATGAAAAGCGAGGGACCATCAGTCGCAATGGAGGAAAGTGCTTTTGACATGGGATAGAAGTTGTCCAGATAATACCTGGTCTAATGGTGCTTCCCAACCTTTCCATGTCATGGCGCATATGGATATTTGTCTTGTACAATGGAGTGAGACTACCACCCTGGAGGCTCCAGTTACTCAAGTCCTACTCAAGTCCTACCTTTACCCTGAGAGGTAAGTGGATCAATATCTCACAGGTGCAAATCTCATAATAATATCACACAAAGGTAGCCTACTTGCAGTACACAGTGTGCCATGCTATACCTTTTGGGAAGCTTTTACCCAGGAGACATTTTAGATAATATCTAAAAGTAGGTAAAATTATAAACCATTCCAAACTCTGGCAGTGCTTATTATTCTGCAATTCTGTAGCTCTTCAAAAGGAGTACACTCAGAGTCACTACTACTCTGCTTGAATTTGTGCAGCAGCAATTAGGAACAGAAAGAGCTAGCACAAAAGAACTACAGTAAACAGGGTCTAAAGACATATCAAGAATCCCCTCCAATTCATACGTCTGCATCATATCAGGATGTAACAAGATGAAACTGGAATGTGGAAACAGGCAATCTGGGTTAGCACATGTGGAGTAGAATAGTACACAATTACAATGGACAGAAACCAAAGAAGGACAGAGATATTCCCTCACCAGCACCTTGCTGGGAAGGATTGGTAGGTCACATGTCACACACGTGAGCCACTCTAGTTATGTTAGCCCATGATTTGAAATTTCTATATGTTAATCATATATGCATTGAACATAGCTCATCTATAGAGCAGATTAAACATTTTTAAACCACTTAATCTCTGTTCTTCTAAAGTCCTAAGCTCAAAAAGCTCTATTAGATGGAAATACGGTAAGGTCACCTGAACTGGGTAGATCCAACTTACATTTGTAGTCACTGTCTTTTACCTCAGTGACTGAGACCAGATGACTAGCCTTTGTGCTAAGATAGTGCCTGCAGAGGGCAGTTTCTCAATCTCTTTGTAAGTGAGCCAGCTGGCACCCAGGTACAGCATGGCAAGCTTGGTGAGAGCCAGAGATACCATGGTATAGAAATATTGGATGCCAAGATATTGAAAAGCCTCCATATTTATCAGTAATTAAGCCACTCCTAGAGCCCCCAACCCTGCCATATGACCACTCTACCACATTTGCCCCTCCCTCACAATCCCATATCCCTCCAGTCCAGTAACCAAAGTGTTAATGTCTAGCGCAGCAGGGGTTCACCAGCATTGCTAAATATTTTGAATGGATAAAGATGACCCACCACACCCATTCTTGAAAGCTCACTAACCCTGCTGGCATCATCATCCTCTTGGATCCCAAGAGAGAATAGCAACTTTTGTTGGCCAGTTTTGCCTCAAGTTCCCAAACCAAAATAAAATACCTCTCTGGAAAAACTAAACTACTCAACCACTCTCTAGGCTAGATGCCAGGCCTAGGGGGAAGAATTCCCATGGCCACAGCTTTGTTGGGGAACTTGAATTTCCCCTAAAGTGAGACCAGAGTTATTCTGACCTTCAGCACAGAATACCAAACCTAATCACTTTTCCAGACTAGTCCTTCCTCATAAGCCATCCTTCCTCCATTCCATGCCCCCTGCCAGGCAGCTTTCCTGCTCCTCATGATTTCGAAACTCATTTCTCATGCGACCAAGACATTTCCTTGACACTTGAGTCCATTGAACGATCTGGGGAGAATTTGGCCCTGGAATATGTAGCAACATCAGATTATCAGTCCTGCCATCTGCAGAGTCAAGAGGAGGCAGCACGGAGCTGGGGGGTGGGGGTAGGAAATGCCTGTGAGGCAGAGAATGAAGGGAGAAGCATTGTTCATGGCACTAAGAGTTCTGCTGTTCATCCAGGGAGTCAAAGGAAGAAGGCAGGAATTGCACTTGGATAGGCAAACAGGCATCGCTTTGGGAAATAAGGGAAAAGCCAAAGCAGAATGGCTGCACCTACTCACCAGGGCTGGTGATTGTCAGGAGGTCAAGCTGCCGCTGTTGCTGCAAAAGAAAACATACTATGAGATCACTAAATTGAGCGAGAGCGAACTGTGCTTAGCAGCTTAGGGTGGACACACAAAAGGGATATTCAGATACACAGAGCAGGGTATAAAGGGGAGAATGTGGTGCTTGCTCACAATTCTGCAGAGAGGCATTGCACCCTAGAGACAAAGGGAATGGATGGCTTTTTTTGTTCATCCTTGTACAGTCAGAGGTGAGAGGCCTTAGAGGTCTTCCAGTCAAACCTATTTTATACCTAGGGAAAGGCCATGAGCTCACGTCCTCTGTACGAGATGCCCTTTGTTCATGCTAGCCCCACTGTTTAAGTATCTCACATCTTGGCCTCTTTGCATGGGTCCCTACGTCACTGTCACCCTCCTCATATTCCTTTCTAACCAAGGTACTCCTGGGCTGGTTTATTTATTTAATTTGCTCAGCAATGCTATGACAATTTTAATTACTGATGATGAAACCATTTCTTTTCTAACTGAATCCTCATATCTTTGTAACATATAACAATCATAGCAAAAGTATCTGCCTGGTGCACTAGTCCATGTGGGTGAGGCTGCTTATGTTTGTAGGCAATTGGCCCTGGCTACCCCAAGGGCTGAGGAGATCAATATCTCAGTAGGCTTGCCCCACATTACAGCATACCTACAGGAAAGCTCTGTCCTGAATTGGATGTCATGGGAACCTGAGGTTGGAGAAGTGGGTATTGGAGGCTGGGAGTGGGGCAGTGAGCAACTCTCTTAAAGACTTAAGCCAGGATTTCTTAAGCCCCAGATGACTTCTTTCTCTTTCCTACACTTGATTTTCCATAAATAGTCCCAGAAATCTGTATTTTTTTTCTCCAAAAGGGTACAAGCAAACAAGAACCATTGCTCTAGGCTACATCTCGTAGTGACTTCTGATTACCCAGTATTTCTTCTAATAGATCCTTTGCCATATTTCACCTTACCTGCATTTCCCTATTTATCTTGTCTTTCTCCAAGAATGGGGAATGGCTTATTGAAATTCTGCTTAAGCAGAAATGAGAAGGCAGAAACATTTTTTGAGTGCCAACTATAGGCCAGGCACAGTACTGGGTGCTTTGATGTGTCATGTCTTTTCATACTCTTGGCAATCCTACAGGGTTTGCATTATACAGAGAAGTGGCATGAAATTCAGAGAGGAAAATTATCTTCCAAGAGCACCTCTTCATTAAATGGAAGGGCCCGGATTAGAATTTAGTCAGTTCTAATGCTGGCCTGAAAGCCCCAAATATGACAATGTACATAAATCATTATGATGGTGCCTGATACTTAATAGGTGCTCACCTAGAAGATATTCAGTACTGATGTTGTTGTTGTTACTATAGACCACATGACCCTTGGTTTATATAAGTTACCTCTTCCTTTTTCATAGAATTATGGATACTTGGAGCTCAAAAGTCACTGAGTTTGACCTGCTACCAGGTCAGGAATCCCTTCTGCAATGGCCCCACATTGCTTGTTTCATCCCTTTTCTTGATGGGGAGTTCATTACTTCTTATCAGTTGGATAGCTGTACTTTGATCAGGGTTAAAAGCTGCTTTCATATGACACCATTACTGTGTCTAGCTGCCTCAGCCCATGACAAGAGTTTGGACATCTGAAGATCTGTGTCTTCTCTCCAGTCTAAATATGCCTAGTCCCTGTGTCCTTTCCTCATAAGACATGGTCTCAAATCTCCTCGCCCTTATGGTCTCTCTCCTCCTCTGTTTGACTTTGATCTGTCCCAGTCAAAACCTCTTTAAGATCTCTGTACCCTTTACTTCAATGACTTCTCATGAGCCTGAAAGAAGTCCCTTAAGGACTTCTCAATCAACATCACTGTTTTCCTGCTATTTCATAACTCATTCCAGGTGACATTTCCAAGCAAACAATGCAACTCCAAGATGTCACTGACCTACATTGTGAACACACATCCTCACTCTGAAAAGAAACACACACCCACACACACGGGCTAGAAGGAATGCTGGAGCCAGACTGCCTTCCCTCCCAAACGCAGAACCAGGCCAGTGGCACAACTGGCTCAAACTGCCATTGCCAAGGCCAACCTGTGTGGCTCAGCACTTCTCTCATGCTTGAGGAAAGAAAACAACGCATCCTTCTATTTTTCTATAAGTTTGACTTTGTGATGACTGATGTTGGTGAAAGATTATTTATCTGAGAAGTGTCTATTTCCTAATTAAAGAGCTATCTGTAAATAGTGACTCTGTGTCCAGGGTCCAGTAGAGAAAAAAGGGAAGAAAATATGACAGGAGGCAGACAGACATGGGCTTGTGCCTTGGCTTCTCTGTGGGGTTTGGATAGTGTCCTCGATGTCTCTGGCCTCAAACTTCACACCTGTAAAATGAAAGTGAGTGAAACACCTTCAGGGATAGGGAGTCAAGTACAACAAGGTGCCGTGCTTGTGGGCTCCCTCTTCTGGTGTAGAGACTTACCTGAGACTCCCTATGGCCAAAGCACTGAGGGCTAAAGAGCAGAGAGAGAATGTAACAGGGACCACATCTCACTTCCCTCTCATATTGCAATTTTCAGTGTCTTTCTCACTAGTTGGAGAGCATCATAAGGGCTAGAAGATGTATTATTCAGTCCATGGTATATAGTAGCCCTCAGTAAGCATTTGCTAAATTCAACTGAAGCATTCCTGGAATCCACATTATTCTTTTAACCCTCTCCCCATGCCTTTGATCATGCCATTCTCTCTGCCTAATCTTTCATGACCTTTGATCTTCATGGAAGTCCTCTCTTACTGCTCAAGATGTCCATGAGATCTTCTTTGCATGCCAACTTCCAAACCTAACCCCCTTCTTTCCTTTCAGCAGAATAGTCCACACATTGCTCTTCCAATGAATCTTGTAAAGCCAACCTTTTGTATCATGCTCTGTTTTAACTGTCTGTTTCTTCTGTTTCAATCTCAGGAGGTCCTTACTCAAGGGTAAGACTGTCATTCCATCTCTCTATCTCCAGTGCCAGTGCAAAGGTCTGGAAGGAATGTTTTATGCCACATGGTTCAAATGATTCAACTATTCTGTCATTCCCTCTACCACAGCCCTGTTAGGTAAGAATTAATCAGCCTGGAAAGTAACCATGCCCCTTCCTCCACAGGGCTTTCCCTCTGCCACGCCTTTAGGCTTACTTTGCCTTTATGATTTTGTTCCTACCATCTTCGCAGACAGCAATACTGGCTATCCACTTCTTGTGGGAGACTTTCCTTCTTTTACTCTCACCCACAGGATCACTGGCTCTCTTAGACTCCAACGGCTCCTACTGTCTGTACTACTGCTGTGGTGATGAATTACATCTAACCTGGTGACAAGCCCACTTAACCTACAGTTCACAGACATATGTGTGCACCACCTAGTGGCCCAAGCAGGTAAGTGTAGGCTATTGTTTAACCTGTAGCTCTTCGGATTGCAAACTCTGCCTGTTCTACATGCAAGTAAAAATGGAAAAAATAAAAATAAAAATTCTTGAAGTGTACTTTCAAGAATCACTGTGCAGTGGGTTTTACCTAAGAAACTGGAATATTCAAATAATTCTCTCAAAGTCCTTCAAAAATAAAAGGAATGGAATGAAAGATAAATTTTTCATTACTAAATGGCCTGCCTAGTATCATCATTTGAGAGCACCAGTGAAAACTGTATGGCATTTGTAAAATTAGGGCACCTGATTTGTGGAATTTCATCAATAATGTATAGTGAGTTATATATAGAAAGGGGTATGTTGGACATAAAGAATTACCAAATTATAATAAGTTACCAACTGAGAGAGATAAGGGTCTTCCATATGGAAAGGATATATGATCTAACCACTTGGATGGTAGAATATGCAATGTTAGCTGGAGGAAATGAAGTCAGCTAGCTGGGCAGCAGATTTGGTAGGTCGAGGGGGCTTGCTGGCTGAGAGCTGACCAGCTGAACCACCAGCCGACCATAAGCTACTGTCTCGGGAAGGCAAGGCCTTCACATGCATGGTAGTGGTAGTGTGTGTGTGTGTGTGTGTGTGTGTGTGTGTATGCACACATGCGCGTGTGTGTGATGTGAGAAATGTGGAAGGAGAATGTTCCTTCTCAGGTGAAGGAATTCCATGCCTACACAGAGGGAAATGTGTCCCGTTGGGCCTGCATGGTATTCCGTGAACTTCTGGGGGAGTGTGGCATAAACTTAGAAGCTGATGTATAGACTCTGGACTGTGTATGAATCCTGCGTCCAGCCTTCCCTAGTAAAAGTGTTGCCTTGTAGACATTCAGCAGAAACCCATTTCTATGCTTAACCACCATGTTGTAAATTCTGAGTCATGACTCAATAAAGTCCATGGGGGTTGGGGGTTCCAAGGTCAACAAGAACAATCTCAGCATTTGGTGCAAGCCAGGGATGGCCAGAGTATCTAGAGTGGATGCTTAAGGAATTGTCGACCAGCACACATGCTCTAAAAGTTATCTAAAAGTTATCTTTATTCTCCCATGCATACAGTCGAAGCTGTTTTGTTATCCCAATATCGTGTCACCTCTGGTCACAGATGATTGCCCCGAGGGTGGAAATATTGAAAGGTGAGTCAGTTAGAAACCTTCTCCAGGAATTTCAGACCTATTATGGGTTCTATTATTCTCAGTGAAAACTATTGTTGTCTCAAGTTGAAGAACCTATCTTCAAAAATTTTGTAATTATGGGGGAGCCTCGGTGGCTCAGTGGGTTAAGCATCCAGCTCTTGGTATCAGTTCAGGTCATGATCTCATGGCTTCGTGGGTTCAAGCCCTGCATTGGGTTCTATGCTGGCAGCATGGAGCCTACTTGGGAGTCTCTCTCTCTGCCTCTCCCCCACTTGTGCTTTCTCCTCTCTCAAAATAAACAAATAAACTTAAAAATTTTTTTGTAAATATGAAAACAATATATGCTTATTTTTATCATTTTCCAAATTTTCAGAAAATTGAGAAAGTAAAAATTAACAAAATCCCATCACTGAAAGAGAGCCATGGTTAGCATTTTGGTGTACTTTCTTGTCATCTTTCTTGCTTGTGTTTAATTTAATGAGATCATATTTATATGCAATAAATGAAATACTTTTTAATTTAATGCAACATTATATTTTTTGTCCCAGGCTGAGTCTTTGTTTTGAAGTATAAGAGTGTAAGTCACATATATTTCTTGTGAAAATGAATATGTTTGCTCTTAAAACTGTGGTTTTGTTTCTAGCCCCTTTTTCAGGGAAGGTGACATTAATCAGCAAGATAATCAATAGAATACCAGCTGGTTACTTTGTTACAAGGAGGCAGTTTGAAAAGCCCAGCAACTGCAGCCTAGTGATGTAGTCAAAGTCCTATGCATATGGGAGAGACTCTTCCAGGCAATATCCAATCTGGAAGATGTTCTTTTTTCATATCTGAAGCCCCTCTCACTGCAGTTACAGAAACTATTTTGTAGAAAGAGTTCCAGACTCCAAATGAGACAAAGGTGTGAATCCTAATTCTATCATTGCTGAGCAGTGTTATCCTAGGCATGCTACTTAAGCTAGCTGAAAATTAGGTACATCATCCATAAAGAGTGTAGACCAACTTCCAGGAGCCTAATAGGAAGGAGAAGGCGTGAGAAAGAGAAAGAATCACTCTGAACATGGGCAAGGGGGAGGAAGGACACCTGGTTGACAGCCAGGATTTCTGAGTGCCAGCTCCAGTTCTGGTTGAGACTTTCGGCTTCTCACCATATGGCCTACCACAGCATCTTTTTTTTTTTTTTTAATTTTTTTTTTTTTTAACGTTTATTTATTTTTGAGACGGAGAGAGACAGAGCATGAACAGGGGAGGGGCAGAGAGAGAGGGAGACACAGAATCTGAAACAGGCTCCAGGCTCTGAGCTGTCAGCACAGAGCCCGATGCGGGGCTCGAACTCACGGACCACGAGATCATGACCTGAGCCGAAGTCGGACACTTAACCGACCGAGCCACCCAGGCGCCCCTGGCCTACCACAGCATCTTAACTGGCCTCCCTGCTTCAAGTCTGGTCTCTTCCATTCATCTACATTGCAGCTGCACCTGGAGTGAACTTTCTAGAATGCACAGCTTAAAACTCATCAGGCCTCCTACAGGAAAAAGTGTAACCTTTGAACTGTTATTGGACAAGTTCCGTAACCTGGCTCCTGCCTTCTAGCTCCTGTTCTCTCGGACTCTGAGCTCCAACCACTTGTATTTCCCCAAATTTGGTATGCTCTCCCCTTTAGGCTTTTGTACAATTCCCTCTTCTTGGAACAATAATCCTATACCCAACCTGCTTTGCCTGGCTAATTCTTACTTGTTACCCAGTTCTTTTTTTTTTTTTAAGTTTATTTTTATTTATTTTGAGAAAGTTTGAGAAAGATACAGAGAACAAGTGGGGGAGGGGCACAGAGAGAAGGAGACAGAATCCCAAGCGGGCTCCACATTGTTGGTGCAGAGCCCAATGTGGGGTTCAAACTCAGGTACCATGAGATCATGACCTGAGCCGAAATCAAGAGTCAGACGTTCAACCGATTGAACCACCCAGGTGCCTGCCCTATTTGTTACCCAGATCTTGACTCACATACCACGTCTTCTGTAAAGTCCATCTAGACCTGCCAAGGCTGGACAGGATCTTGTCCTTATGCCCCTGACCTTCCCCATCAGAGCATCATCACGTTGCATTTCCCTGGCCTATTTACTCCTCTGTCCTCTCCCTTGGTTGTGTGAGCTCCCTGCTCCCTGAAGGCAGGGGCTGTGGCATCATTCCTTCTCTCCTCTCAGGCACTAGCCCAGTGTCTGACCAATAGATATTGTTCCATAAAGATCTGCTGATCACCTGTTACCAGAATGACAGCTAGACAGGGTCCTACTGCACAGGTCATCAGAAGAGGCCTTTCGTTTTGTCTGTCTCTCTCCCAGTAGACACACTCATACACTGGCCCCAGAATTTTTCTCAAAATTCTCTCTTTCTGCCTTGGGGACCTAGGGATTGGACCACAGACAATTTGGCCTTCTTCATCTGGATGGGTAATTATGAGACTATGGTTAAAAATGGACTTTTCATTTTGGTCACGAACTGCATTGCAATTACTTCTCAGAATGAGAAAGGGACGTGGTGTTCTGGGAGCTCGGGGCTGGTTTGATGTGTGGGGTTCTGCGTGGTAGAGGAGAATAGTCGCTGATTATGTGTTCTGTTTTGCTTTCTGTGTTTCGTGCAGAATAGCTATTTGGGGAAAAGTCAGTCTTTCATGGCATAGACTGGAGATGATTTAAACAAGAGCACCAGTGGCCCTGTGCATTCTCCTGTCACTCCATAAGCTGGCCATCCTGGAGAAGACCTGAGGATCAATGCCTTCCGAAAACAGGGGGCACAGGGGCACAGACACACATTTGGAATCAGGGCTCAGGCCTCTCCTTTTCCTGCGACCCCACTGCCCTGTTTAGTTCCTCCCCTCCCCAGCCATAGCCACATTCAAGGCATCTAGGGCTCTCACACCCCCTCCCTGCCCTGCCCCCTGGGCAAAACCTGCTCCCTAGAAAAGGATTTCACGTGCCGTTGGCCTCTCTCTAAACTCGCTGCTTCTGATCTCTTATTCCAGTCTAGCATCTTCACTGGCTACAGGACTGATCATTCTAAAATTAAATTTCTCCTATCTTAGACTAATTTAATGATCCGCATTGTATTTCTGATAAAGAGTAGATATCTTAGCCTTGGCATTCGAGGAGGGTGTGAAAAATCTCCATGGGTTTTATGTGCTATTTGAAAAAATGGTTTTTAAGTTTTAATATAAACTTATATTTGGAAAGCAAGCAAAAAGCTACCTATTATTTTCAGACAATAAAAGTGGGCCTAATCACGTGCGTCAGTGTCATATATAGAAGATCAACTCTCACCTGCAAGGGAAGGAAGGAGCGGGGAGAGCCAGTCACCTCTGAGGAAAGGGAACATGGATTACGAAAGTTTGGAAACAACTGTCTCAAGGCCCTGAGTTCATGCCCACATACCACCGAAGTGGGACACCTGCCTTATATTTGCCTGACCATGCTGCCCGCCACTGCCTTCCCTGCTCCCTGACCCTGACCCTACCTCCTGTCCTTGACATGGCCTTCTTCCCACTTCTTCTTATGCTAAACAATTTCTGTGCAACATGGCTTTCCCACATAGCGCTGTGCATTCACTCTTTGTCCCTTTATTGATTTATTTGTTAATTCAATAAATACCAATGGAGCGTCTACTCTGTGCCAAGCATGTTCCTGAGGTTAGGGCAAGAGCGAGACAGCCTCTGTCTTCAGAGATAGCTAATAGTGAAATGGAGAAGACAGACATATTAAGCAGATAATCATACAATATGAATTAATTTCAATTATAGTAAGTGCTCCAAAGAAAAATATGAGGTAAAGTACTATGACCAGGGTTCAAAGTATCCCTCAAGCCTCACCTGGCCCACTGGCTGATGCCTGAGTACCACCCTGAAGCATCCCCCAACCCTACCACCTTCTAGGGGAACCCTGGTGGGGGCTGAGGATCAGCCTCCCTTTGGGCACATACTCCCATCAGGATAATAAAAAATGCATTAGCCTTTTACTCAGGGAGAGAGTGAGCACCACTCAGGGTGGAAACAGAATCCCACAAGCAGGGGTTAAATTCAGCAGCAAGGAGAGTGGGGTGGCAGACAAAAGCTGGGGCTGCAGTGTGAGATTGCTTCAATAGATTTCGCTGAGTGGTTTCTGCTCCTGGAGCTTCCTGTTATTGGAAAAGCCAGGCATGCAAGTGGCTTTCATCCCCAGGGCAGCTTAAAGGAGCATCTTATTTCAGCCTCTGGCACATGCACAAGGCAGGGCCAGTGGAAATGGAGAGGAGCATATGAAACTGCAAAGCATTTTGGAAGTAGGATTAATAGCAGCGGTGGCTGTAGCAGCTGCCATTTGCTGAGCACTTACTACGTGCCAACGCTCACCGCCTTCTGAGCCAGGCACTGTTACCCTGTTTTTCCAAATGAAGAAGCTGAGGGTCAGGAGGTTAGGTTACTTGCTCAAGCTCCCAGCTGCTAAGTGGAAGAGCCTAGATTCAAATGGATACCATTGACCTCTAAAGCTTGTGCTTGGTTAGTTGTGAGAGCAGTTAGTTGTGATAAATGAGGAAAAATCTCAGCTGACTCCCAGGTTTGTAGGCAGGGGAACAGTACGAGAGCTGTGCTGGGTGAGGCGGTACAACTGGAACAGTCTCTACCTGGGGACTGGTAGAAGCTACCCCTGAAGTGGGAGTGACCTTCTGTACTTTTCCTTCATTGCATTCACAGTTTGAAATTCTGTGTTTATTATTTGATGAATATCATTTACCTGTGTTTATTATTTGATGAATATCATTCCCATGACAATCTAGGGTCCATGACAGAAAGTACAGGGCTTAGCTCTCCTGGCAGAGTGGACTCTGTCTAAATATGTGCTCAAAGATTGCCTATGGAAGGGCAGATCTGGTTTTTAAAGAGGGCTGCACAAACAGCTGAAACTCTTACGCCTGCTGTAGGGAAATGACACACATCTCATCCTACAACCCCAAACAGTCACATGGGGGCTTGTGCTAAAGGACTTCACTTCCCCAGCTCTGAAGGAAAGAACCATGCATCAAGAAACAGCAAGAGGAAGGCTGTTCCAGTCATGACTCAGAAGATTCCTTGCCAGGACAGATTGTTTCTTCCCTACCCTCTGCTCCAGCGATATGGGGCCATGTGGGGACCTGCAAGAACAGACGTGGTGTCTAAACTGATGGTGCAGCTCAAGGCTGGAGAGGATGTATACATAGCTGATAAATCCCGCCCCCCCTCCACACAGTGCACCCATGGACCTCACGCCCTCCAGGCATCGATTTAATAGTGTCTCTCATTACAATTAGGTGTTTACATACTAGTCTTTTTTTTCCTCCCCACCTCTGCTTCCCCTCTCTCCATCTCTTACCCACTGTCTTCTCCTCCAAGGTCAGGAGCTGCTTATTTCTCATATCTCTGTATTCTCCCCTGCTCTCTGATAGGACCTCAGGAAGTCTGTTGCAGATGTAACATTTTAGCTTATTACCAGAGCAAGTTACATGATTAGAAATTCTCTTTCTTCATATGTTTTGAGTCAGTCACAACTTTCTTTTACTTTCTTTTTAAACTTGAGAGTTTAAAAGATAAGCCTTTGAAGCCTTCCATTTATATTTTAAAGCTGTGATTATTCTTCACATTCTTAAGGACACCAGGATGCAGCACAAGTGAGGCTAACTTGTAACACAGCCTCTGGGGTGTCAGAGAAAGGAACTTTGGAAATCACCTAGACCAACTACCTTATTTCAAACAAAAGTAGACTAAGTCCTACTTAGAGGGAAAGGGAGCAGCTTGAGGCCACCTGCCACATTGTTCTGTACTGTTCCCTTGCATGCCTCCTTCGGTAGAATGAAAAAAGGGATCTATGTCTATATCTTAGTGCCCAGAAAAGCACAGATGCCTAGAAAAAACCTGTTAAGGAAAGCAAGCGAGTGGGGCAGGGGAGTGGAGTTAGGGGAGGATTTTGTTAGGAATTTATTCTGAGTTCCAATGTCATATTGTTTACTTGCTTGAACTGGTTCTAATTGAGGAGTTATCAATAGGATCTCCTTTAATAGGTGGTAACTGAAATGGTCCCAAACTATAAAAGCTATTTTACTTTTCAATGGGGAAGTAGGGCCAACTTTTAAGAAAAAATAGGAGAGGAGTCTGGACTAGCCACAAGGCCCTGGCTACCCTCTGTCTCTGGGAGCTAATGAGTCTGTTTATGCTTGACATTTAGTTCATAAGACTATTGGGTATCTCCTGGAAACAGTAATTGTTTGTTCTTTACATATTTGGTTATTTAATATATAACACTCTTTCCAAAAAAGAATTTGAAGAAGCTTACAATGAAAGAATGCAATGAAATGAAAAACATGTAACTAAATACATGGCGAAAAAGAAAAATAAGAACAGAATGGTGCTATGTATGAGGTCATGACTCACAATTTATATCCTAAGATACTCTGTTCACTTGCTAGAGGTGGAGTCTGCATTTGGCTCTCAGCTTTTTAGCAATCTAGGCATAATGGAAAACTCTGTTACAAAATACCCAGCGTCCTAAGGGAAAAGCAAAAACAAGCAAATCAAAACCCCAAATAAAACAGTTGAATTATAGGGGTGCCTGGGTGGCTCAGTCGGTTGAGTGTGCGACTTTGGCTCAGGTTATGATCTCACAGTTCATGAGTTTAAGCTCTGCGTCAGGCTCTGTGCTGACAGCTCCAAGCCTGAAGCCTGCTTCAGATTCTGTCTTCCTCTCTCTCTGCCCCTCCCACCCCCCACAGTCTGTATCTCTCTCTCTCTCTCTCTCTCTCTCTCAAAAATAAATAAACATTAAAAAATATATTTAAAAATAAAACAGTTGAATTATAGAATCTACCTTTCCTGACCTGAGGTCTGAGGGAAATCTTTCCTTAGGGTCTTCAGAAAGACTGTTTTGAGGCCTAGTGGGTGATAGGATTTGGCCAGGTCATGCAGTGACATACCAGCAGAGTTGTATTTGGAATCAGCAGACCTGACTCCCAGGATGCTTTCTGAATAAGGTCTTTGGAGCACAGACATACGTGAAATGTGGTGGTTGTGAGACTCCTGGGGCCATAATAGGAAGCCATGCCTTTATGCCGTGGATAATAGCAAAAGATAGGCTATGAATACAAATCCTAGCTCATACACTCACGAGTGGTATAGCCCTTGAGCAAATTACATAACCTGTCTCTCGTTTCCACATCTCTAAAATGGGGATAAAAAGAGTCTTTAAACTAGAATATAATTTCATTCAGATTTTTTATGTTACAACAAACATTATATTATGGGATATAATTTGAAATCCACATTTGTTTTAAAGATAAAACACAAGACTCAATAAAACATTAAAATTTCAGATTTTTGAGAGTATCAAGGTCACTCTCCCCTACTTAGGTAGAAGAATTTGGAGGATCTGACTTCCAAAATCTTATCACACTCAAGTTAAGTGTTCAATAAAGTCCTTTTGTTCCCATTTTTCCTCAGGTTTAGCAAGTGGGCAAAGGAGTTTACGGCATTTGGCACAGAACCGTGGTAAGGACCGACTGAAATCAACGAGTGGATCAGAAACACTCGGAAGCCAGAAGATAGGTGTTCTGCCCCAGCTTTGTCACTTACTTACTATATGAGCCAATAATTTGCCTTCTCTGAACCTGTCTCTACCACATATTGGCTAAATGACCACAGGAAAGTTAGTAAAATACTCTGAAATGGGTTTGGCAACGAACCTACTAGTAAAGCACTTAGCCTAATACTTAACATAAAACCTCTGAATGCATCGAACATAGTCTGGTAAGACTTATTTTTAATTTCAAGAATCCTTGCTTGGAAAGCCTTTCCTCCTCTTTTTCTCTATGACTTTTCTCTTATATCATCACCTCCTCCTCCCCTCCTAGGCTGGGTTAGGTGCCTCTTTAAGGCCCCTCAGCACCTTGTGCTACCCTTGGCCACAGACATTATCACTGTGGGTTGCAATTATCTGTGAGTCATCAGGCTGTGAGCTCTTGTGGGCACGGATGCTGTGTGATTCAGATCGGTATCTCCAGCTCCTACCACTGTACTTGGCACAGAGCAGGCCCTCAGTCATGTTTGCTGAATTGCATGAAACTGTGGAGTTCCTGTGAAAAATACCATGACATTCAGAATAAAACTCTGGCACTGAAAGTAAGGCAACATTAATCTGTGTTCCTGCCCAGCCAGAGTAATGCCTCTGCACGATGTCAGAGTTATATATACTGCAGGAAGTAAAAGTGCCAGGCCATAAAAGTCTATTTTCTGCATTTGACTGGCTCTTGTGGAAGCTCCATTCCATGCTGATTGACCGCGACTTTCCATAAGAAATTGCCAGCTTGATTGTGGGGAAAGGATCCAGATCTAATTGTTCTTTGTAAGCCTGGGACAGAAGGTATTGTTGTTTGAGAAATGGAACTGTCTAAATTAATTTTCCTGAAACAAACATCTTTGCCAAATAAAAGCAATGCATAATAACAACCCATAATTAAAAGCAAAATGATACCTTTTGTTACGTGGGGAAAGCAAATGTGTTCACCACAAAAAAAGACCAAAATGTTTTTTTCTTGGAACTCCAGGGACACATCTTAAAGTCTGATGAGAGGGTGTGTGTGTGTGTGTGTGTGTGTGTGTGTGTGTGTGTGTCTTGTGTTGTGTTTAGAAGTAAAGTGGGATGGGGGAGATGTCTCTTTCTCATTTTTTCTTTTCTTTTCTTTTGCTTTTGAAAAACAAACATCGTTCATTTCTGCTTTCTGAACAATGGAGACAGAATGGTCTTAAATCCCATTATACTTTAAACAGACAGGAATTAGGAAAGTGAGGGGAATTAACATTTATTGAACTGCCCTTATTTTCCCTTGTTAAATTTTCCTAACCTTTTTTTAAATTTATTTCAACTTTTTTGATATGTGTGTGCATACATGTGTGTATATCTTTGTTGTGTTTTTTTTTTTTAATTTTTTTTTTCAACGTTTATTTATTTTTGGGACAGAGAGAGACAGAGCATGAACGGGGGAGGGGCAGAGAGAGAGGGAGACACAGAATCGGAAACAGGCTCCAGGCTCCGAGCCATCAGCCCAGACAGAGCCTGACGCGGGGCTCGAACTCCCGGACCGCGAGATCGTGACCTGGCTGAAGTCGGACGCTTAACCGACTGCGCCACCCAGGCGCCCCTGTGTGTATATCTTTGTAATGATAAATCCTTTCTAGGAAAAACTTAAGACATAAAAGCCCATAATTGAACATCTATATAACAGGTGCCTTACTTAATGTTTACTCTTTTTTCCTCCTAGCACTCTTATAATGCAGGTATTTAACCCTCATTTCAGAGATTAGGAAACTGACACTCAAAAAGGTTAAGTAGGGGTACTTGGGTGGCTCAGTCAGTTAAGCATCCAACTCTTGATTTCAGTTCATGTCATGATCTCACAGTTCATGAGATCGAGCCCCATGATGGGCTGTGTGCTGACAGCGCTAACCTGCTTAGGATTCTCTCACTCCTTCTCTTTCTGCCTCTCTCCTGCTCATGCTCTCTCTCAAAATAAATAAACTTAAAAAAATGGTTAGATTGCCTAATCACATAGCTAGTATGTAATGGAGCTAAGATTTAAGCTGAACTCCTGACTATAAAGCCCATGTTCCTAAAAATATTATTTCCATAGTATATAGTATTATTAAATAATAATATTTATGATATCAAAATACAGAGAAAAATACACACAGAAACCTTAATGATTCAACAACCATTTCCATGTTTTCCATGCTGTTTTCCTGTCTTTGTCTAAGTAGCTGTGCTCGTACTACAAGAGTAATAATTGTATACAGAAAACAAAGATACAGTCATGGCATAAATATGATTTTGCTACTTTCTGTATTCTTTTTTTTAACCGATGTATAATTGATGCACTATATTGTATCAGTTTCAGATGTACAACAGAGATTTGACATGTGTGTACACTGTGAAATGATCACCACAGTAACTCTAGTTAGCATTTGTTACCATAAAAAGTTAATACAATATTATTGACTGTATTCCCAATGCTAAACATTACATCCCCATGACTTAATTATTTTATAACTGGAATTTTGTAGTTCTTCATCTCTTTCACTCATTTTGTACACTCCCCCACCTTGACCTCTTCTCTCTGGCAGCTACCAGACTGTCCTCTGTATCTATGAGTCTGGGTTTTGCTCTTTTTTGCTTCTTAGATTCCACATATGCATATGACGTGCTATTTGTCTTTTTCTGTCTAACTTACTTCACTTGCATAATACCCTGAGAGCCCATCCATGCTATTGCAAATGGTAAGATCTCATTCTTTGTGATGGCTGAGTAGTTTTCCATTGTATTTCAGAAAGAAATAGAACATCTGAACAGACCTATTACTAGTAATGAAATTGAGTCAGTAGTCCAAAATCACCCAACAAATTAAAGTCTTAGAAGATTGTAAGTTTCTAGGAATTTACCCATTTCTTCTAGGTTATCCAGTTTATTGGCATATAACTGTTCACAGTAGCCTCTTATCATCCTTTATACTTTTAACTCTCCTTTTTCATTTCTGATTTTATTTATTTGAGCCTTCCTTCTATTTTTCTTGGTGAGTCTAGCTAAAGGTTTGTCAGTTTTGCTTACCATTTCAAAGAACCATCTCTTAATTTCATTGATCTTTTTTCTATTGTCTTTTTAGTCTCTATTTATTTTCACTCTGATCTTTATTATTTCCTTCCTTCTACTAACTTTGGGCATTGTTTGTTCTTGTTTTCCTAGTCCCTTAGGTGTAAAATTAAATTGTTTAAGATTTCTCTTTTTATTTGAGGTAGGCCTGAATTTCCATGCATTTCCCTCTTAGACCCACTTTTGCTGCATCACACAGATTTTGGTACGTTGTATTTCTGTTTTCATCCGCCTTTAGGTACTTTTGATTTCTCCCAGTAGATGGTAAGTAAATTGTTATTTAATCTCCATGTAGTTGTAGTTTTCCCAGTTTTCTTCTTGTAATTACTTCTGGTTTCATACTGTTGTGGTTGGAAAAGAAGCTTGATATAATTTCAGTCTTCTTGAATTTACCGAGACTAGTTTTGTGGACTAACATGTGATCTATCCTGAAAAAAGTTTCATGTGCACTTGAGAAGACATGTATTGTGCTATTTTCAGATGGAATGGTCTGTATATATCTATTAAGTTCATCTGGTCTAATGTGTTAAGGCTGATGTTTCCTTATTGGTCTTCTGTTTGGATAATCTATGTACTGATGTAAGTGGGTTGTTAAAATCTCCTAGTGTTGTTGTATTGCTGTCAAATTCTCCCTTTAGATATGTTAATATTTGCCTTATATTTTTTGGTACTCCTAGGTCGACTGTATATATATTCATAAATGTTATATCTTCTTGCCAGAATGACCACTTTATCATCATGTAGTGCCCTTCTTTGCCTTTTGACAGTTTTGCCATAAAGCCTCTTTTGCCTGGTATGAATATAGCTAGATCGGCTTTCAAAATGAGTGTTGGGGGCACAACCTCCCCATGCAATTGAAAACCCATGTATAACTTTTATTTCTCCAAAAACCTAACTACTAATAGCCTACTATTGACCAGAAGTCTTAGGGATAACATAAATAGTTGGTTACCACATATTTTATATGTTGTATGTATTATATACTGTATTCTCACAATAAAGTAAGCTAGAGAAAGAACAAGTTATTAAGAAATCATACAAAAGAGAACATACATTTATGATATTGCACTGCATTTATATAAAAAAACCTCTAGTTATAGGTGGGCCTATACAGTCCAAACCCATGTTGTTAAAGGATCAATTGTATATAGAGCCCTGTGGGCCCACAATCATAATCTCTGTTGGTCTCTAGACCAGGAGATCTGGAGGTATTCCCTGGGTAACACTTGCAAAACTTGGGGCTCCAGATGAATGTATAATCTCCTTTGTGAAAGGTACCCTTAAGCTGACGCAGCACCAGTCTGGCACACAAGGATGGTGTTTCCCTGCTTACATTCTTTAGGAGTGCCTCCTTAGCCTCTAGATATGTGGGAAACCTGAAGCCTATCCCTTAGGCTGAAGCTCCAGGCCAAGAAAAAAAGGCCTTTTTCACAGGAAGACTAGTGTTTCGTTTCATTCTGCTGTCTGTTCAGTGCTCTGGGGGTGGTAGCCTGACAATAACTGTCTTTTTGACTGTTACATTCTAATGGAGTTCAGAAATGCCAGCCCCTGTGGCCACCTGAGCCAGGCGATCAAGGGACATCTCCTGGGTGGTCTGCCTGCACTCACTGGCTTTAGATAGGCAGCTAGAGAGTGTTGGGGGCAGGGCATACATGCTGGCTTCAGAAAGGCAGTGGGAAGATGTCTTGACTGTGTGTGCCCATGGGCTTCAGGAGAACAGTGGGATAGTGCCCTGCCTTCCCTCTTGCTGGCTTTAGGCTGGGAACAGGGGAATGCTGCAACCCCTTGTGCTTGCCAGCCTCAGCCAGCGACTAGGCAAGTGTTACCATCACCGTGTTCCCTGATTTGCACTAGGGAGCAGAAAAATGCCACCTTGTGCACTGGCCTGCCCCAGCTGGGTGGCAGGGAAGTGCTACAGCCACCTGCACTCTCTCCAGCTTCACAAAGGAAGCAGGACAGCCCGAGGCTGCTTGCCCCTGCCTGTCTTAGCAAGGCAGTAAGAGGATGCTGCATTCAAGCTCACCCATCAGTGCAAGCAGGATAGGTGAAGAATGCAAAACGTATCCACCAATACCTCCATCTCCCGGACACTTTCACCTGTCTGCTGCCCCTCCAGCAGATGCTTTTAGATTAGCAAATGCATCTCCTTCACATATGGTCTAGGTGCTTTGCAAACTATTGTTTTTTGCTGGGTCATGGTGTGAGTGAGACTGTGCCTAAGGCCTTTAAAAGGGGAATCTCAGTTTCTTATAGCACTTTGAGTCCCTTGGACGTTGGTTTTCTAAGCCAGACGTTTTGGGGGCTAGTCTCTCTGGTGCAGATCCCAGGAGTTAGGATGCTTGATATAGAGCACCAATCCCTTGCTCCTCCTCCTCCAAGAGAAACACCAGACTGGTGAGAACCCTATTGCCATGCAGGGGTGAGGTGTTTTGTGTTTTTTTTTTTTTTTTCCCAGTCTGTTTCTCTGCATTTCCTACCTGTCCAGATGTGATCTTTTTATCCTTTTTTGGAAAAAAAGCAGTTTATCTATTTTTCAGATCTTTTTCAGAGGGAAATGGACTATGTAGCTGTAGATTTGGTGTGTACGTGGGAGGAGGTGAGTTCACGATCCTCCTATGCCACCAACTTGCAGAAGTCTCTACTTTCTGTGTTCTGTTATTTTTAGTTTACATTAGATCATAAGAAGTTTTCCAACAGTATTACACAATCATTGTAAACATTATTTTAATGACTTCGTAATGTTCTATTTAGTAAAAGTGCATAGTTTACTTAAATATAGGACATTTAGGCTATTAGTATTTTCTTATTATAAATGACATTACGATAAACATCTTCCTGAATACAATTTTTTCCTTCATTTGGATTAGATGATCTCTCTGGGATGAATACCCAAGAGTGGAACTACTGGGTCAGAAAGTATGTACCTTTTTATTACTCTTGATACATATTGCCGAATTGCTTTCCAGTTGGATCATTCCAACTTACACTCCCATGAATAGTGTGTGAGATAAAGATTTTACTGTAGCTTTGCCAGCATGGGGGATTATAACTGAAAACATTTTTTATTAATGTAATAATCATATGGTATCTGACTGTTATTTTAATTGTTTTTTTTTAAGATGATTCAGTGGGTTTGAATTTTTTTTTCATTATCTTGTTCATTCATTGTATTTCCTACAGTGAGAGTTGACTTTTCACATTTATCTGTCTAGCATTAAGGTTTTAGTTCTGTTTGCACTTTAGATTCTCGGGGAATAACCACCTCTCTTGTTCTTGGTTCATCAACTTTGATGCCACTGGAAATACCCTCTTGGGTCTGATTTGGCACCAAAGAAAATGCTTTCCCTAAAACAACATCCAGTAAAGATGGATCCCAGTGAAACTTTGAAATACATATCTAGATAGTGTCAGTATAGGCTCACAAGATTTAAGGATGCTCTGAGTTCTTCCTTCATTTCTTAATTCCCTTCTAAGGATTGATGATGGCATTCGTCTCTGAGCATGAAGAGCTCTGGAGCAGATCACGGAGACTGACTGGGCCACTGTATAAGAGTTTTTCCCATGATACCTGTAGATTTCTCACTTCCAAGATTCTGTAGAGGAGAAGTTAATCCAAGGGCCTTCTTCTTGGGAAGAAGTATTCTCCTCACCTTCAGAGAAAGCCGAGCAGGATCTCCCATGAGGTCTTAAAGAAGGAAAGCCATGCTGATTTTCCCCATCTGGCCAAATGGAGTTCTCTCAGAACACAGGCTGAGGTGCCACACTGGAGCTTGCCAGTTTCAAGTATTTTTTTTATTGTGTTTTGTGGATTTTTTTTTTTTTTTAGTAGTTATTGTCCTCTGTGGGTGTTTTCTTCCAAGAACTTGAGGGAAAGATGTTTTAGGTTAGAATTCAGGTGTTTAGAATCCTGAGTAGTAGTCTACTCTCTGCCTATAAATATCATTGGCCTCCTCATTTGATGCTTCCAGAGGACAGAAATAGATGCATATTGTTTAACACCTATTGTACACAGAACTCTGTGTTAAGCCTTGGTCCAGGATGGGCAGCGAGCATCGATAAGCACTTACCTGACCTGGTATGTTGTTTATATTGGCTCTCTTAAGCCCTAGGTTGGTTTCATAATGCTATTTTATAGATGAAGAAACTGAGATTCAGAAATGCAAAGGAATCTATCCATGATCATAGTTATGAGTTGGTCTCCCTGCTTTTAGTTTCTCTTCTCTCAGCCCATTCTCTACCTTGCAGCCAGAGTGAAATTTCAAAAATGCAAATCTGACATGATGCTCCCTTCTTTCAAATCCCCCATTGACAAAATAATCATGTCTAAACTATCTAACATGATCACTCTGCCCCTGCCAGCCTCTGTAGCCTCCACACTTGCCACCATTCCCTTCATAGTACAGAATCCAGCCAGGCTGATCACCTTTAGTCCCTCTACACCACACTTTGCTCTTGCCTCCCTATCCTCTTGTATGCTGTTCCCTGTGTCTGCCACATCCTTCCTATCATAATCTTTCTTTGGTTAGCTACATTCCACTCCTTTTTCAAACCTCAGTTTACCGGTTACTTCCATCATTAAGCCTTATCTGACCAGCCCCACCCCCTCCATCGGTTTAGATGCCATCCTTCTGTGTTTGTACTCCCTCTACCATAGCTCCTTACTTACCATCCTGTAATCGTCTATTTTCTCGTTCAACTGTGAACAACTTGAAGGCAAAAGGTGTATCTCATTCATCATCGTAGCCCCAGCATTTGATCATAGTGCATAGCACAAGGTAGATGCTTGCTGTACAATGAATGTCTGTGTCCCTCCCGAATTCATATATTGAAAACTAATCCCCAATATGATGGTGTTTGGAGGTGGGGCTTTGGGGAGGTGATCTGGGCTCTGCCCTCAAGAATGGGATTGATCTCCTTATAAAAGAGACCACAGAGAGATGTGTCACCCCTTTTGCCATGTGAAGTGATAGCAAGATGATCATTTATGAACAAGGAAATGGGCTCTCACCAGACACTGAATCTGCCAATGCCTTGATATTGGACTTCCAGCTTCCAGAACTGTGAGAGATAAATTTCTGTTGTTTATAAGCTGGCCAGTCTATGGTATTTTTGTTATAGCAGCCTGAAGAGACTAACACAGTGCCCAATAAATAAACTTGAATAAACTAATGAGTGGCAAACAGATGGTGATCTAAGAAGTCAGGAGTTTTTCAACTATTCTTTTTTTGTAGTTACTTTAAGTTGCTAGATGGTCTTGTCTGGCACTCATTGTTTGACTGGTGGAATAAACAATAAAAAGAAGGTCTGATCACCAATAAACAAAGAGGCAGACATTACTTGTAGTTGGTCAAGCCTTTGTGGTCCCAGCTGTGGTCCCCAGAGGGCGGTCCCACTCCAGACCACCTACTCCAGCAGCATTCTGTTCAGGACCAAGTACTGCAATCACACCCTGGTTTGACTCTTACTCCTGCCTTTTTCTAGCTCTAGCTTTTCAAGAGCTACTACTGAGCGAACGCCTACCATGTGCCAAGTACTTACTTCATGTTTTATTTCCCTGAATTCAAATCTCTAATTCTTGTTAACAAATCTGAAATGTAGGCATCACCCTTCTTATATCGATGAGGAAACCGAAGAGCTTCAGTTATTTTTTCTAGCAGCATAGCTACAGTTCTAGTCTAGGGATTTGAACCCAAATCTCACAGGCTTCAAGAGTCCGTGTTCTTTTTCATTATATTATACTTCCCTGCTTCCATCAGCTTTCAAGTTATGAGCACACAGTAGGTGAATAAGAAAATATAATGAATTATTTGCATTCTTCTTATAAAGTGTTACAATTTCTCTAAATCAAACCTTTTCTTCCCTGAGCCAGCTCCTGTATGTGGGCAGATGGCAGATGGTGACAACTGTCCACTGCCTTTCTGAATATCGTGTTTGTATCCTATTCAAAAACACATTTATAAAGACATGTCTGCGGATATAGATGGAGCAGAGAATAGAGGACATGCTTTTCTTCATTTGCCTATTATGTCCCTAAATGTGTCAATATTTTTTCTCTGCAAGTAGAGCACTACATTGGATCCCCTCTTGTCTCTGCTTCAATGGCTTTGTAATTACCCAGCAAGCAAGAATTCGGCAGCTGGCCCCCTAGGGAGAGAGAGCATCGGCTCCAGTACTTATATCAGTTGAAAGAAGAAAGAGCTCCTTGTGCTGAGATGGGTGTATATGTGGCTTTTTTAACCAGGTGGGGTGTGTGTGTGTGTGTGTGTGTGTGTGTGTGTGTGGTGTATATGTAGAAAAAGTGAGAGAGAGAGAGGGAGTGAAAGCAAGGGCAAGAAAGTGAACTTGAGAGATTGAGAGATTAAAAAAAAAAACAGGGGAAGAGAAAGTAAGAATAAAGACCCAGCTTTCTGAAGCTCACCTGAGTGCTGGAAGGCCCTTAGAGATCGTCTCATTCAAGGTCAGCCAACTGCAGGCCTCTGGCCAAATTTGGCCTGATGCCCATTTCTGTTTGGCCCACAGCTAAAAAGGGTTTATGTATTTTTAAATGAATAAATAAATAATGAATAATAAATAAATAAATAAATAAAATAATAAATAAAATGAATAAATAAATGAATAAATAAAGTTTTATGGGAACACAACCATACTCATTTGTTTATACTCTATGACTGCTTTTGTGCTCTAAAGGCAGAGCTGAGTAGCTGTGACAGAGACTGGTTGGCCTGCAAAGCCTAAAATATTGACTTTATTGTTCTTTATAGAAGAGGTTTGCCAATTTCCTAATCTAGTACAAACTCTATACCCAGCAACCATCTTGAAGGCAGAGGTTTTATGCATGTGATTCAAATCTGTATCCCTGGTGCCCGGCGAAGGGCGTAGCCCTAAGGCTGGCTACATAGTTTGTGGGGCTCAGTACAAAATGAAAATGCAGAGCCCCTTATTCAAAAAGCAGGATTAAAAGGATTAAAATGTCATTAAAGGCACTAAGATACAAAGAGCCTTTTCCTTTCTTCTGCTCCTTGTCTCTAGACTTGTTATGGTATTTTTTATTTGCTATTTAATGTTGTGATGCTTTAGGCATAGAGATAACTGTGGGATGAGTACAGACCATCATGAGTGTCCAGGGGCTCCACCCTGACACATAAGTGTGCATGACCCATGGGCTGCTGGAATCCCTTATATTCCCCCATTCCCCTCTACAACTGCCAGCTGGGGATAGGAAGAATGAGGAGCACATTTCCCATGGGCAAACTGCTCTAATCCACTGCAGATGAAAACCCCCAAGGGTATTGCAGTTCTCACACTGGGATAGGCTAGGTACTTGGATGGGATGGGCAAGAGGCTTGCCCCTACTAAGCCATCTACTGAACATAAGCTGGCACTGCCATCCTGGGAAGGGGAAGGTTGGATGGGGCCCAGACCTCTAGAAGGAGAGGGAGAGGATGGTCAAGAACCTGGCTTGAACCTGAAAGTGGTAGGAGGCAGTACTATGCAGGAGCCCAGGCTCTAAGCTGCTGGTGCATGTTTTATTGTCTCACCAGATTTTGCTTGTAAAATACAAATTCAAAGATAAAATGAATAAGAGTTTTAATATGGCAACCACAGAGCATGAAACACCAAGTGCTTCTGAGTGTGGGGCCCTATGATACTATGCTAGTCACACACCTGGAAGCTGGTCCTGCTGATTGCACACTAGGGACTGAAGGACAGTTGCTTTATGAATAGCTTTGGATGAGACAGTGCGCCACGGTGGAAAAGTACCTGGATGCCCAGCTCTACCACTTCCTAACTCGGAAGCATTGTTTTCCCCCTGTAAAATGTGTATCCTTTAAGGGTTCAAGTGTAATACTGGGCGATAACAATGCTCCCAAGCTTGTTGTTAGCCTCACACTTCTCTGGGAGCATCCTTGGGAAGCTCAGTCAGCCAAAGTCTTCCTGGCACTACAATATTAGCTTCATTCTCATTACCCGTTCCCAAAATATTCAGAGAGGTTTCTGGATGGTGAGAGAAATTAACCTATGCACCATTAGCTCCCATCAAAGCCAGTAGATGAATGTGAGACGCCACAAGAGTGCTGTGGGTTCCCAGAGATGAAAGCAGTTAAATCCAAGAGGGGCATCATGGAGCATTTCTTGAGGAGAAGGCCTTAGACTGTTTGTTGTAGGGTGGGATTTCTTTAGATGGGGAAGAAGGAAAAGAAGTTTAGGGGTTCAGGTAGAGGCTCCTACACAAGTCAAGGCTCAGGGATGGGAAAGCATGTGTGCACCTAGGAAGTGGTGAATACTCCAGTATAACTGGAGCACAGAGTACAGAGAGGGATGTATGGGAGATGGTTCTGAAAGGCTTAAGGGCGTATTAGAGTCTGCTCTGCCCTACTTAGCAGTTTGCATTTAATTCTTGAGGCCACTGAAAGCCACTAAAGAGTTCGGTGATAGAGAGAGACAACTTGCTAATGTGTGCCCTTGGCCATGAGTGTACCTGTTTATAGAGAGTGAGAATGGCTCAGGACTGCCTATCCCCACTGGAGAGGCAAGCACAAGACAGGGGAGAGGGAACTAATGTCCACAGAGATTCTATCATGGACTGAATCTATGTTGAACTTTACATCATATTATAACTACCCCCTGTTATAGGAAACTAAGGCTCAAAGAGCTTAGGATTCTCTCCAAAGATCACATAGTTAGCAAGGATGCAGAGTCAGCAACTAGCCCTGGGTTTACACCTAACACTATGGCCCAATCCCTTACTGATGCTCTACTCTGCTTTTCAAGAATTCGAAGCAAGTATCCCAGAGTTACCCATTTGCCACGGGATAAACCACAGGCCTTATTTAGAAGCTCTTCCTGAACGTTCAGGTATAAGCTACCTTTTCCTTTCATTTTGCCCCAATTGACCCTGATTATGTGTTGTAATTCCCAGTATCTGAGACTGTGGGCTCCTCGAGGGCCTCTCTTCTCTATGTGTTTCCTGTGTCTAGCACAGGGCCTGGTACAAAGCAGATAATCAGTCCTGGTTTGCAGAATGAGTGAGCAAATTAAAGAGCAGACCAATCCATTAATTAAAGACCTGCTAATTCATCTTGGAGTCCATGGCCCTCCTAATTGGAAGCCAAGCCAAAAGCAACCCTTACAAGTTTCAGGAGCAGGCATGCTGAGGTTAGGGCTGTGTGGGTGATGCACAGTTGTTGCATCAGAACCAAATTTACAGCAAATAGTGCCCATAAACAGCACACGCTACTCAGTTAGGCTAATTTATGTTCACACCAGGGCTGTCCTGGCCCCCAAAGCCCAGAGCTCTTTACAATTCCAAAATGATTAAAAGCATCACACAAACCCATATTTTCCATTTTTATTAAAAGCACTAAAGCGGGCACTGCTTTCTGCATGTCAATTGGGAGCCACTTCCAGACCCAGGGAGCAAAGTCTCTTCCCAGAAGGCAAAGGCAGACTCCACCACATCCTGCTCTGGGCATTCTTCTGTCTCTAAACTCCAGTGTCTTCTCCCTCAAAGGAGGCTGCTCCACTTGTCCCATACCATGACCTGGCCACCCATGCCTACCTTTGCTTGAGTCTTTTCATTCAGAGCACATGCCTGCTTAAGATCTTTATAGATTTCCACCTGTCCCAACCCATCAGCCTGGTACATAAGGCCTTTCACAGAACGGTGCTAACTGCCTCTCCAGTCACAAGTTGTCTTTTTGACAGAGCCTGTCATGTTCTCAAAATACCCAGGATTTATTTTTTCACTTAAATAGCCTTAGCTCATGGTGTTCTCTGGATGTAGGATGACTTTCCTTCCTTTCTTCACCTGGAAAATACCTATTCATATAATCTTAGATCTAACTCAGTTTTCGTCTTTTCTCCAAGTATTGCTGAACTTCCTCAGGCCAAGTTGGTTGTTCCTCTTTCCTATGCATGAGTCTATTCAAGTGCATGTTGTACTGGATTGTGTATGTTCGTGTGTCTGTCTCTCCCATGTGAGCATCAAGCACAGGTCCTGGCACAGAGTAAGTGCCTGGTGAATATTCAATGAATGAATGAATCAGTTAACTCTGACTTCCAACAGTGTGTCCCAACAGAGACAACACTGAAATGTTATGAAACTCACTTGTCTAAGCCAATGACCTTGCTTACTATTTCACTGTGAGAGCAACTGAAGAACACGAGGCCACACCACATCCACTCGTGTATCTGTGCTAACACTCAACATGCTCTTTTTCTCCTCACAGTACCCTGGAGGAACTTTCCCTGCCCCTGTCGAAGGCTGTCCCCTCTTCTGTTCACTCCCCCTGCTAGCTTCCCTTCCCTTCTCACCTACTCAAGGACATTGCTCCAGCAATGTTTGCCTATCTTTTCTGCACCAAAGTTTTCTAGTTTACTAGATTGTTCCCCCCGGTATAAAAACATGCTGTTAATTCTCTATTAAAATAAATAAAACAACTCTTGGCTCCACTTCCCTTTCCATTACTTTTTCATTTTTCCCTTCCTTTGAAACACTGTCCCTGATTCCTCATCACCCCTTCCCTCTTGAACTCACTCCGTGAAGGCCACCCCACCAATCCACAAAAAGCACTCTAGTCAAAGTCTCCATGACCTCTGTATTAAGTCTAACGGTTGGTTCTCAGTCTTCACGAAACCTAACAGACCAGCAGCAACTCAGTCCTTCCTCCCTGAACCCCTTGTTCAAAACCTGACTTCATGGATACCACACTCTCTTATTTTTCTTCCTATTGCACAGGTCACTCCTTTCACAGCCCCTTTGTTGGTTCCTCTTGTTTTCCCAGACTTTTTAACCTTGGAATGACCCAGGACTCAAGTCTGTGGACCTCTTTTCTTCTTAATCTATGCTCACTCCTTAAATGATCTCCCTCAATTAAACAGATTCCAAAATTTATATCCCCAGCTCTGAATTTTCCTTTAAGTTCCAGACTCATAGCCAACTGTATCTTCAACATCTCCATTTGAATGTTTAGCAGGCATCTTAAATTTAACATTTTAAATCCAAACCCCTAATTCCTTTCTCCAAATCTGTTCTGCCCATAGTCTCTCCCTTATCACTTAGGGAAATGCCATAACTCCATTCTCCTCAATGTTCAAGTAAAGAAACTTAGAGAGATCTTTGACAATATTCTTTCTTCCGGGCTCCATATTGAGTCCTTCATCAAATCATGTTGGCTTTGTCTTCATAATATCCAAATGCTGACCACTTCTTACCACCTCTGGCTGGTTCTCGTCACCATTATTTTTCACCCGGATTACTATACTAGCCCCCTAACTGGTATTCCTGCTTCAACTCTTGCCACACATTGCCCCTTTATGATTATTCTCAAAACATCTTTTAGAGTGGTAATGGTAAAATAACATAAGTCAGTACAAAAGCTTTAGATGGCCACCATCCCATAACAGTAAAATATCTTTAAAGGCCCTACATAATCTGATGCTCCATTACCCCAGTGACCTCATCTCCAACTGGCCTTCCTCTCAGTCATTCTATGTCACTCACTGGCTTCCCTGCATCTCCTGGAACACACCAGCCAAGGTCCATTCTAATGGACCAGATATCCATATACTGCTTCCTTACTTCCTTCATAGTGCTGTCTCCCCTGACTACCCTATTTAAAATTGCCATCCACTCCTTTACTTGTACCCCTGGTTCACAGCTTTACCACACCCTTTATTTCTCTTAGTGGTTTTGTTTTCCTCCATAGTTTAGGGTGACCATTGTACTGGTTTATACTTCTTTATCAAGAGTAATTATTAATAGTTTTTTGCTTTCACCCTCAGAGGTGTCCTTGTTTGGACAATAAATTAGATAGTCACCTTACTTTCCATTACCTAATATATTAAATATTTTACTTGTTAATTTTGCTTATGTATGCTCTCCCCTTTTAGAATATAAGCTCTATGAAGACAGGGAGGGAGTTTGTGTTTGGTTCCTTACTCAATCTCTACTACCTGAAACATGGTAGATGCTCAATATATATTTGTGGAATTAGTGAATTTAGATTTTATAAATAACAACACAGGCAGTTTGCACTGTTATTTGGTCTCCTTTCTTTTTAAAAGACTAGGTCCTGGCCTCAGCCTCAGGGCCATACTCAGAACATGTAGGTCAGGGAAACTATTTTCTTTTCCGATCCTGTTAACCCTCCAACTTTCAACAAAAAAATCACAGGGAATCAAGGAGTTCAAAGAGGAAGGTCAATTTGCAAAGTTAATGCCATCAGGAATCTTAGAAATGTGATCCATCAACCTCAGCCTCATAGGAAGGACATAGTGCTTGGGACAGCCCAACAGAACAAAGAAAGACATTCTTTACATGTAAACACTTTTCACACCATCACCAAAGCCCTGCCCCTGCCAAGGCATAATGACTGTGTTCAGTGTCATGGGGAGGAAAACACACATTAGCCAGACGGCAGGTTTCAGACGCACGCCTGTGACATTATCTCTAACCATATATAGTCTATTTCATATCCGTTTTCTTGTGGGCTTCACAACTTATAATTATTGCCAGCAGGGAAAGGAAAAAAAAAGGTAAGGAAATGTTGTAAAGGAGGGGTATAGATAGGAGAGAAAATTCTTGATAGCAATAAACTGTGTGAGAGAGATAGGCCAGAGCTTATTAGACAATATTAGAAACTATATCGGGATTAAAGCTAAGAAAAATGAACGTATATAAGCTGTGAGACTGTGAAAGCCAGAGAGATCTTATAAGGCTTTCAGATTATCTCATAACATTGTGTGTCTAGGACACTGGAAGGAAGTTAGTGAGGCATTATGAAACGTGTCAAATTTGGGGTCCAGGCTGGATATTTCATAAATCCATATAGGATTTGGAAGGGCCTCTGAGGTTAATGAGCTGAACTTCATTTTATTTATGAAAGTGGGGGAAAAGACCTTCAGGGCAAGGACTCATATCCAGGCCTCCTGATTCACAGCTGATTCTTCCATGGAAGGCAGTGGTAACAGGGAGCTCTTTCTCATGTCGTTTACCCTGGATCTCGGAGTAGGAGGAATTTACTCCAAGCTTGGCCCTGGGATCAAAAGGGAGGATGGCAGAATTCTAAGGATATCATGAAGCAGAGATGGGAAACCCTTCTGGATCCAGTGATCCGGGCACTGTGGGCTTGCCTCAAGACCATGGCTTGCGGGGGGGTGGGGGGGAGGGGCGGGCATGTACCTGCCTCTGACGGAACTGAGTCACAACGCTGGAGCCCCAGGCTACAGGGAGAATTAAGCCCCACAAAAAGGCGGGCTTCACTGTTGCTCTCCCTCCCACCAGGTGCTGCAACCTCCCTTTTCCCTCCTTCACTCAGATTTAACCAGCCTTTAAAGACTGCCATCAAGTCTCCCCTCCCCACACCCAGAACACAGATGGTGGAAATACTGTGCTTCAGCCTCCAACCTTTCATGTCACACCAACCTGTGTCACCTCCCAGAACTCTCTTTATTACTGGTGAAACCTTTATCTCTCTGAGTTTTGGTTTTTGCATCTGCAAAAATTCTTACAATTGTGGGATTGTGGTGACATATATATATATATATATATATATACATATATTTATATTTATATATATGTTATATATATATATACACATATATATGTGTGTGTGTGTGTGATATATATATATATATATAGTGGTGACCTCTATATGTTATAATAAATAATACATTATATGAAATATATTTATATTAATATAAATAATAATATAAATATACATTAAATATATATTTAAACATATATATATTTAAGTTTATTTATTTATTCTAAGAGAGAGAAGGAGCGAGAGAGAAAGAGAGAGCACAAGTAGAGGAGAGGGAGAGAGAGGGAGAGAGAGAACTCCAAGTAGGTTCTGTACTGTCAATGTGGAGTCTGGCATGGGACTTGAACTCACCAACTGTGAGATCATGGCCTGAGCCCAAACCAAAAGCTGGACGTTCAACTGACAGAGCCACCCAGGTGCCCCAAATAATATATCATTTTAAAAGAACTAGCATAGTCAGATAATTTATTGGAATAAGAATTTGTGTATATGGTCTTGTATTTATGCCTCCTCTCCTGCTCCAAGCAATAGGTAAGCTACTAGTCTTGGCTTTTCTGGTGATTTTTAAAGGAGGAGGAAGCAGAAGCTGCTTGGAGTCAGTGGTATTCTTGTGGGTTTTTTTCTTTTGTTTGTTTGTTTTTGTTTGTTTTTGTTTTTGTGAAAGCCAGGATCTGCTGAAGAGACTGTGAACTACAGACATCCTTGAGAGGGAAAGGAAGAGAGGGGAGGATGGCTTTGAGATTCAGGGAGGAGGGTTATTTCTTAAACAGGGAGGTGGATGAAGGACGATGTATTTGTCTCCTGCACTCCACTCTATAGCAGCATCTCAGAGTGTGCTCAGGTTGGTGGGTTGTGGACTTATGGTCTGGTGGACTCATCAAAGATCATTATGCCCCAGGAAGTGCATGGAAACAGCAGTACAGGGCCATGAGGCGTAGGGAAGTGGTTGTGTCAGTGGGAACTGGTCTGTATCAATGACCAATAATCAGAGAGGCTAGCCCCACTGCTTCTGATACTTTGGCACTCCAGGGATCTTAGCAAAATATAGGGGTAGGAAGCCCCGTAATAACAGAGATTGAATTTACTACTTGTTCAGAAGGATGTGGGCTACTGATTCAATTTAAGTGCTTTTAGTACAAAATGACATATAGTTCTTGTATTCCTAAGTTTGTAAACCAAGATTCATACCTATGACAATGATATGGGGTCTAATATAGAGTAATTTTCCATAAATGGCAGATATTATCACCCTTATTACATCACTTACTAAATGCATTTGAACAAATAAAAATCGTAGGGTGGGTCCGGTCAAAGCTGATCAAAAATACAAGCCAGGTGTCAAAAGGACACTGAACTCCAGGAACTGAAACAGCAGAACCAAGAGCACAAGAACCCAGTCTCTGAAAACTCTCTTTTAGAAACTTTCACTGAGCATACATTTTGGACCAGCACTGAGCTGGATGCTGGAGTGGCAAGGATGAATCAGCTATGGCTTCTGGTGTTGAGAGGCCCCCAGTGTGGTAAGGGGTATAGACACACAAAGAGATCACTGCAGTTTAGTGTGCATCTGTCTTAGGGACATTTGGCCATAGGCCAGCTTCCTGTTTTAGTGCTGTTGCCTTTCTTATTTTTTTCTGCTAGGGAAGAGTCATTTGAATAAGATTAGACTTCAGGCCGATTATGGTGACTGAAGAAAGCACCCCATTGGCCACGCAGGGGATTTGGTGACTGGAAGATGGTATTTATTTCCTTGCACTGACACTGCAGAAGAATCTTGTTCCACTCCCAGCTTTTAGCTAGGACAGTCAGACTCCCAATCATGAACTTTTCTCATTACACCATGCTGTCCTCAGGAATGACCTTAGGAATTAATAGCCTGTACCATCATAGCAGAAGAGGAGAAGTAAAAATTAGGATGTAGCCGGTAATAGTTTCTTAGGGATGCTGTAACAAGTTACCACAAGCTGGGTGGCTTAAAACAATACAAATTTATTCTCTTGCAGTTCTAGAGAAATCAGAAGTCAGAAGTCAAGGATCTGAGAGGGCCGTGCTCCCTCCGGAGGCTCTAGGGAAGAATACTTCATTGCCTGTAGCTTGTGGTGGGTGCCAGTGGTCCCTGACGTTCCTTGGTTTGTGGCATTTCTCTGATCTCTGCTTCCTTTGTCACATGGTATTTTCCCTGGGTGTCTCTGTGTCCCTGTGTTTTCACATGGCCTTCTTATAAGGACACCAGTCATTGAATCTATGGGTCACTTTAATCTAGTATGATCTTGAGTATAACTGCAAAGACCCTATTTCCAAATGAGGTCACATTCACAGGATTTGGGAGTTAAGACTTCAACAAACCTTTTGGGGGGACACAGTTCAACCCACCACATACACCTTCAAGGTATGCACATAAACAGACAGAAAGGAAAAACCTTCTGGAACTCATCTTCTGTCTATAGATTCATTTATTGGACACTACTTAACATCCACAAGGGTACCCTTGTGAAAAAGGAAGCCTACACTAAATGAATGCATACCTGCCTGACAGATGGGGGTGCTCAGCTGACTGCAGACCTGCCTGTTCTAACGGGTGGCCTGGACCATGACGGAGGAGCTGGAGGTAGAGGACAGAATTCACCAACCTAAAATGTACCCAGTCCAATACCTCATCTTATAATGAGGAAAACAAGGGCCAAGGAGAGGAAGAAAACCTGTCTAAAGTTTCACCAAGTACTGGCCACAAGAGTCCCAAATGTTAACCAAACATTAGCCAAAATCAGGAGGCTGGTCTGAGAAAGAAATAGCTCAGGAGCTTTAAAAAATTTTGGTTGACTTCAAAACGTGCAAATCCTTTGGCCTAGCAATTCTACTCTTAGGAAATTAGCTTAATAAAATGGTTAAGATTTAGCTACAGAAAATTGATCAGAGCATTATTAATAATGACAACATAAATAGTCACCATAAACTGAACATTTACTTTCTGTCAGACATTGTACCATGTGCCTTGCATACATTCTCATTTACTCATCAAAACAGGTTTTCTTTCAAGATGAAAAAATGGAGACTTGAGAGGTTAAATTTCCCAAGAATACACAGCTAATATCTTGATGTGCTTCAGTTCGAATCCACATCTCTTTGATTCCAAAGCCCAGGTTCTTACGCTATCCTTCTGCATAAAGCCATCAAGTCACCTTGAGGATCCTTGAAAGGAAGTACCACGAGTGGAAATTTGTTAAAACCTTAAGGTACATCCATACAGTAAACTAAAGTAGGCCATTATATGTGGTATTATAGATTACTATCTAGTTATACATTGTATATTTCGAAAAAAGGTAGGTTACAAGACATTACTTACTGAGTGATTATGTGAGTACGTATAGTGGTTAAAAGTGACTAGATAAATACATATAAAAATATTAACCCTCATTATCTCTGGGTGGTGGGATTATAAGCAAGTTTTACTTTTGATTCTCCATATTTACAATTTTTCTATAATGAACAAATAATCTAGTGACAGAAAAAATAAAGTGTGTTTTGTTTGCAAAACCAAGAGATTTCCAGTAGACAGGGAGAGAGTATTTGCTAAAAGGATTTTCTGAGACCGCATCTTCAGCTTGAGTGTGTGCTTCAGCACATTCTGTTGACCTCACCAGACACAAACCCTTTACCTGTCCGGCACATGGAAAACTGCAGCTTCCCCCTGGTAAAAAGGGCTCATGTCTTTGGACTTAGCAGAAGCACCTGGGCAGTAAGGGCTGCTGAGCACCTGAGTATAGAGGGATTTCGGGGCATATTGCTTCTGCCCTGTGGCTAGAGAAATCTGATAATATACTGCCATTTTTTTCTTCTTTCTCTCAGAGAGGCAGCAGGTAAAGCTTCTGATTGAATTCCATCTTGATTTCATTAAATATTCATAAAGGCCAATTAGAAGAGGAGAGAAAGAGGCCGCGAGGCAGCCCTTTCTATCATCCTGTCAGAGGCCGGCTGGCTGACCATCAGGCATGGGCCAGCCAGTGGTCAATATGGCTGTGACCTTTCTGCCCTCTCCTCTGGGGTCACTTTTCACCATCTCAGCAAGGGACACAGGACCGGCAGGGAAGGAGAGGCAGGGGCCAGGGAAGAGAAACAGCTCATAATTCTGACAGCAAGGTGCTTAGTGTGTAGAATGCAAAATGCAAATGCTGGGCAACATCCTCAATCACCACTGGAATGGAAATCTTTCCCTAATGAGTGATGACGATGGGAGAGAGCTGATTGCACTGAAGAAAAACTGCTTAAAATTCATAATCAATCAAGCAAGTTGATTTTAACCTTTTGTAACTAAGCCATCCCATTCCAGCCTCTTTTACTGGCCAGCTAAAGCTCATTTCTCCCCACCTTCTTCCCCTAACCCAGCTGGGACAGGAGGTGCCTGTGGAGGCCCAAAGAGAGATGACCATATCAGGAAAACGGAGTGCAAAAACCCAAGACGGAGCATCTATCCTGGCCCTATAATTTTATAGTTGGGGGGATAAGGGTCAGGGAGGGCAAGGGACCTGATGATGTCACATAGTCAGTGGCAGCACAACCAGTTTTCTTGTCTACAAGCAGCTGAGGAATACTATGACAGAAAGTGCACTGAAAGTCCAGAGTTCTGTGTTTCGGACCCAGCTTTGCTATTGTGAGCTGCGTGATAGGGGAACAAAGTACTTATACTATTTTCAGACTGCAGATTCCATATTCAAAAAAGCCAGTAATCATGTCTTCCTCCCTACTTCACAGGGTTCGAGATGCAAATAATTGAAAGGATATAAAAAATGCTTTGAAAATGGTAACATACCCTGTTATATGTCTCCTTTCCATTTTTCGGACCCTTAAGTTTTCCCCCTCCAAACCACATTGCACTCGGCTGTTGACAAGATCGTTTTAAAACCGGAGACTGACTTTGTCATATCCTTATTTAACCCTTTCCACATTGTCCTTTAACGTGTAAACACTAAGCCTGGCATTCAGGAACCTTTGCAATTTCGGGCACTTGCGAGTTTTCCTCTCCGAGTTTTAGTTTCCTGATTCAGAAGATGAGAAAACTAATATCTACCTTAAGAAGGCTATTATGATAATTGGAATCCACATCTGTAAAGTGACCAGCATGGTTCCTTGCACATAATAGCTGCTCTATGTAGCTTAATTATTATCTTATTAAGTTTCCCAACAATGGTGTAAGATTGGTAGAGGGGATACATTTTACCCTGATTTCATAAAGGTGACATGAGAAGTCCAAAGAGGTGAAGACAGTGGGTTATGGCCACATAGCTAGAATTCAGAGCTGAGGTTTTACCCTTGGGCTTTTGGTTCTTGGGGGGGGGGGGGGGGGAGGTGAACAGGTGTGGAGCTACCCCCATGTAATGCTTCTTTTCTGAGATTCCTCTACCAAGCCTGAAAGGTGCAGAATACAGTTTTATTTTCTAATATGATCACAAGGCCTTAGGTTGGAGGGCTAGCCAACTCCTCTTACCCCATCTCAAACTAGTAGAAAATGAATGAAGCAAAAGTTGCTTCAGTTATGCTAAACGGTTGCTTGGATAAAAGGTGAAGATAAAATTCCCAAACACTAATTTAAGTTTTCTTTCTTTCTCTTCTTCTTTCTTTCTCCTCTTCTTTTCTTTTATTGTTCATCTTCTCCTCCAGGTCACACATTTTAAGGCAGTGAAAAGAAGTTGAGTGGAAATGTTTGAGCATGAACTGTTGCAAATGAATGTATCACTAAAAAGTGATTTCATCACCATGGCATACTGGATCCACACTGGGTGGCTGGTGAGCCCTGGGCAGGGTCAGGCAACCTGGTCTCCCTTGGCTTAACTTCATCTTTATGGTCTCCTTGCCCATCAGCTCAGGCCTGCCCTAAGTCCCAGATCCACCAAGATATGAAGCAAAAGAGTGAGCACTCCAAAAATTCTACCTTATTCATTCATTCAACCAATATTTATTGAGCACCTACTATTTGCCAAGTTTTTTGCTAGGTAGAGTACAAAGACAGGCAAACACAGATTCTGTCCTCACAATACTTATAGTCTGTAGACAATTTGAGAAATTACATATTCACATATATAAGTGTCATGAAGGAAATAAGTACATGAAGGAAAATATTGGGAATTATTAAATATTTAACAGGAGTATCTGATGTAGTTGGGTGTAGGAGTGGGCTCAGTTAAGACTTCCATGGGGTAAAGACATTTGGAGTTATGCAGGCAGAGGGGTGTGAGTGGAATGGAGCTGGGGTGCCTATCAGAGGGGATAGCACTAGTGCCTGCCTTGAGCTGGGAGGGAACAGGGCACGTTCGTGGAGCTGGAGGAGATACAAGTGCCTGGGCTACAGAGGTGGGAACCAAGAAATAGGAGACTGCAGAGGAGGGTCAAGTCTAGACTCCACAGAGCCTTCTTGGCCAGGGCATATAATCTGGGAGCAAGTTAGCCTAAAAATGAGGAAAGCTACTGAAGAGTTTAAAAGGAAATACACATACTTAGATTTGTATTGCAACAAACAAACAAACAAAAAACCCAAAAACAAAACAAAACAAACCACCAAAGTCTAGCAGGCTTCGTTATAGAAAATCACATACTGGCTCTGAAATTCAAATGGAAATGCAAAGGACCTAGAACAACTTGGAAAAATTACAAAGTTGAAGTATGAACACTACCTGATTTCAAGACTTCTTATAAACCTTCAGTAATCAAGACTATTTGGTTTTGGCATAATCAGATTCATGACACAGAACAGAGTCTAGAAACAGACCCACAAATACACAGACAACTAATTTTCAACAAAGATGTGAAAGCAATTCAGTGGAGAAAGAACAGTATTCTTTATTTTTTTTCTTTTGAGAGAGAGAGAGACAGACAGACAGACAAGCAGACAGAGGGAGAGAATGTGCACACATGTGAGAACAGGGGAGGGGGAAAGGAGGAGGAGAGAGAGAATCCCGTGCAGGCTTCACGCCCAGTGCAGAGCCCATCGTGGGGCTCAGTATCACAACTTTGAGATCATGACCTGAATCAAAATCAAGAGTTAGATGCTTAACTGACTGAGCCACCTAGATGCCCCAAGAACAGTCTTTTCAATAAATGGAGTTAGGACAATTGGTTGTCTATACGGAAGAAAAAAGAGAATTTTGATCCATACCTCACATCACTTGCGAAAATTAACTCAGAATAGCTCATAGACCTAAATGTAAAACCTGAAACTCTAAAATTTCTGGAAGAAAACACAGGCGGAATCTTTGTAACCTTGGATTAGGCAAAGAATTATTAGTTATAATACTAAAAGCATTATCCACAAGAGTAAATTGATAAAATGGACCTGATCAAAATTTTAAAACTTCTGTTCATTTAAAGAACTGCTAAGACAATTATAAGACAAACAATGGATTCAAAGAAAAAAACCTGAAAATATATATCTGATAAAGGACCTGAATCCAGCATATGTTTGTAAAGAACTCTCAAAATTCAACAATAAGAAAATAAGCAACCTAATAAAAAAAGTGGGTAAAAGATCCAGACAATTTATCAGAGGAGAGAAACAGATGTGCAAATAAGCCCATAAAGAGATGCTCAATATCATTGGTCATTAGAGATATACAAATTAAAACTACTACATACCTATTAGAATGACTAAAATTAAAAAGATTTCCCATACCAAGTACTTGGAGGAATGGAGGAGTCAGAATTTCATACATTACTGGGGATGTAAAATAGTATAGACACTTTGGAAAACATTTGGCAGTGTCTTTAAAAAAAAGCTGTCTCCAAGAGATATGAAAACATAAGCCCTTACAAAGAATTGCATGTGACTATTCAAAGTAGCTTTGTTCAATAAGAGACTCTTAAAAACTGAGAATAAACTGAGGATTGATGGGGGGTGGGAGGGAGGGGAGGGTGGGTGATGGGTATTGAGGAGGGCACCTTTTGGGATGAGCACTGGGTGTTGTATGGAAACCAATTTGACAATAAATTTCATATGTTAGAAAAAAAATAAATAAAAAACTTCCTGAAAATGTTAAAAAAATAAATAAATAAATAAATAAATAAAAGATTAAAAAAAAAACCAAAGTAGCTTTGTTCAGAATAGCTAAAACCTGGAAACAATTCAGATGTGCACCAACAAAAATGAGTGGATAAACAAATTGTGGTATATCCATACAATGGAATTATACTCAGCAAGAAAAAGGAATGAACCACTGATACACACAACAATGTGGTTGAAGCTCAAGATAAGTATGTAGAGTAAAAGAAGCCCAACAAAAAAAGCACACATGTCCATGATTCCACTTGTATAAAATTCTGGAAAATTCCTTTATGATTCTGTTTACAAAACTCTAGAAAATGCTAACTATGGTGACAGAAAGAAGGTCAGTGGCTATCTGGGGATGAGTGGGAGTGGGGAGGGATGAGAGGAAGAGATTAGGATATGAGGGAATTTTGGGGGTAGTAAATTGCTCATTATCTTGATCGTGGTGATAGCTTTAAGGGCACATATATATGCAAAAATTTACCAAATTGTACACTTTGTTTTTTTATTAAACACTTTTACTCTTAATCCCCTTCATCTATTTTACCAATCCTCCTTGCTTACCTCCCCTCTACAAACCATCTGTTTGCTCTCTAAAGTTGAGTCTGTTTTTTGCTGTGTCTCTCTGTTTCAAATTGTACGTTTTAAAGATGCGCAATTTATTGTGTGTCAATCACACTTCCATTAAAATAAGAACCAAACAAAAATGTTAGCTGTAATGAGGAGTATGGATAGCGGATATATGGTGGTGGAAGAGGGGAAAGTAGAAGCGGACTTAGGGTGGACAGTTAGGGGCGTTATAAAAATACAGGAGAAATGGTGGGAGTTTACCAGAGAATGAAAGAAGTTGAGATGGTGAGAAGTGGAAGGATCTAAAGGATTTCGGAGCGAAAACAGAAAGGAATGGTGATGGCTTGGATGGAGGGGAGTGTGAGAGGGAGGGCTAAGAGGCAGCATCTAGGTTTTGAGACTGCACATCCCATACCATTTGGGGAGATGGATTCAGGATTCAGGGAATCATCTCATCTCTCCTCCCACCTCTATCCCTTGCTCCTGTCTCCAGTATCAGTTCCCTGCGTCAGACCTTATCGTCATTTGCCTGCTTCTTCTTTAATCTCCCCATATCCAGGCTTGCCTTCTCCAACTGATTCCTCACTTCAGAGATCAGAGTAATCTTCTTAAAGGACATACTGATTATTTCACTCTTCTGCTAAATATGTTTCTACAACTCCCCATGGCCCTCAGAATGAAGTCCAAGATCCTAAGCCTGGGACTTGTGAGGCCTTCCCTGACTTGCGCCCTATCGTCTTCCGCAGCCATCTTGCCCTCCTGCAACACCTGGCAGGACCTGCCTGTGGACATCATGAATTGCTCAGCTTCTTGAATGCTTCCCTTCTCCTTGCCTGTGAGCAACTTGGCCTCTCTGATCTGAACTTACCTCCTGGCTTGTTTTGATTACTCTTAGATGCTCTTTTAGCATTTCATGCTTCCTTATATGAGAACATGTATTTCAAGGGATGGTATTTAACTACAGCTCTGATTTGGTTCCTATTCTGAGGACTTTTCTCTTGCACCACTCTGGAGGTCTCCTTTAATCTTCCCTCGAAATCTGGGGATCTATTTGTTCCTCTTGGACCTCCTCCCAGGTGTCTGAGTACTGTTCAGCTTCTAGCGTAGGACTAGTCACGTAGTAGGTGTCTCAGCTTTGGGCCTTGGGTTTTGCTTCCTGGAGCAATGTTGCTGGTGTTAATCAGCTGTTTTCTTGTTAACTTGGTCTGACTCCACAGTCCCTGAGCTCTCTTCATCTACTGAAAGCTCCCTATTTCATTTCACAAATTAATGGCTCAGCTTAATGGGAGATTCTCATAGGCTTTGAGCAGTGGTGGTGGCTCCACTGGTTTCACAAGGGCTGGGGCTTTTGTCCTACCTCTAGAGGCATGTCCTGGACACTCCCTGCCTTTTATGCCTCACCTAGTGCCACACTTCCTTCCTTGCTCATATGCTGTCTTGAGTACCCATGGAGTCAGACTTGTGCTGGGCCATGGGGAGAGAAGACAGATGACTGAAAGAAAATAGGCTGCACTGATAAAATAGTCTTAATTATTCCTGAGCTAATTAATTTAACTTCTCTGTAGAGAAGATAACTATGGTTGTGCTGGAACACACAGAGCTATGGGCTGTAGTCATTGTTCAAAGTGTGGTATTTGTCTTTAAAGCTTCATGAGTAGCATGGATCATGACACGAGTGGCACATCAATGTTTGTTGACAGTTTATGTAAGGAAGTTTCTGAGATGCATGGCCTTTATCTTCAGGAGGCAGATTAGTATAAAGGTTAAGAATAGGGTTTTAGAGCTGTCTGCCTGTATTCAAATAGTAGCTCAACCAATTCCTGCTTGTGTAAATTCGGGAAAATTACCTTTCTATGCCTCTGTTTGCTCTTATGTAAAATGGAGATATACCAAACACCTACCTCTGTTTTTTTCTTCTGTAAAATGGGGATATAATTAAACCTACCTCATAGAGTAATTCTGAAGATTAATTAACTTGATAAATGTACAGCTCTTTTTAAAAAAATTCTTTTAAAAATGCTTATTTATTTTTGAGAGAAAGAGCGTGAGTCGGGGAGGGGCAGAGAGAGAGAGAGAAAGAGGGACAGAGGATCCAAAGCAGGCTTTGTGCTGACAGCAGTGAGCCCAATGCAGGCCTCGAACCCACGGTCTGTGAGACCATGACCTGAGCCAAAGCTGATGCTCAACTGACTGAGTCACCCAGGCACCCCAAGGTATAGCTTAAAACCTCTTAAAATAGCGGTTGGCATGAAGTAAGGGCTCAATGAACATTAGTAATTATTATCCACAAAAACCTAAGACCATTTCTGACTTTCCAAAAAAGAAATATATAATTACCAAGATAGAAAAACTTTAATGCGGGGCGCCTGGGTGGTTTAGTCAGTTGAGAGTCAGACTTCGGCTGGGGTCACGATCTCACGGTTCGTGAGTTCGAGTCCCACATCGGTCTCTGTGTTGACAGCTTGGAGCCTGGAGCCTGCTTGGGATTCGGTGTCTCCCTCTCTCTCTAGTCCTCCCCCACTCATGCTCTGCCTTTGTTTCTCAAAAGTATTAAACAAACAATAAAAAATTAAAAAAAAAGAAAAACTTCAATGCAAGAATTATCATCAAACCTAACATTCATGCATTGCTGCTTCCATTGTATCATGCTGCTCCTTAGTGTCATGAGATGGGGAAATGTACCCAGCCGGCAGCTGCAAGGTGTATGAGTCTGTCCAATAATAAATATCACATTCCCTGGAGGATTTTCTATTTCAAAATTATAATTATAATCCAATGGTTTAATTGAATTAGACCCTCATTCTACCCAAAGGGCTAATTCAGAAGAGAATAGGCAATCATGAGCTGAGGTAACTAACAAGGGATCTTTAGGAGGTAGATTCATAAATTGCGGGTTATTCATTTGCTGCAAAGCTCTGTCTTTTTCAAGGGTCCTCAACCTTCAGCATCTTCATCCTACCAGCTACTCTGTCAAAGAAACTCACTCATAGCAGAGGGAAGCAAAAAGCACACTGTATCCAAGAAGTCCATCTCTGTGCTTGCAGGACTTCTATTTTTACATTTACCACTTATGATTAAAATTCAGAAATGTAAATACTGCAACAGTGTTTGGTAACAAATTTACTGTAATGTCTTTAGAACATAGCCAACAAAGTAATGTAAAAATTATTGAGAGTAAATAATAATATGACTGCAACTAAAAACCACAGATATAATAAGCCACAAAACATTAAGGAGATGTGGAATCAGTGTATCCATATAGATGATTTCTAAGACTGAGGAAATAATAACAGCTATCATTTATTGAGAACTTCCTGTTCTTAGCATTTTACACGGATTTTATCCTTTCAATAACCTTCTGAAATATTAATACTGTCCCCATTTTACAGATGGGAAAACTAAGGCATAGATAGATTAAGTTATTTGCCCAAGCACTGACTCTGGTAATTGTGTGCAAACTTCAGTCCCACCTAGTCTCTATGCGTCCCTTAGATGATGAACATAACCCATGCTGAGATCCATCATTCTAAATACTACCCTAAAGTCACACATGGCAATATCACAACAGAAATGATAAGGTTGCTGATAAGGCCCTCCAGTTCCCACTTTATGACAATATATAGTAGTATTTATTCATCCATTCAAAAAAAATTTTTTTGACCATTTACTATGTGCCAGACACTGTTATAGGTGCCAGAGGTAAAATAGCAAACAAAACTGACAAAACTCCTGCTCTCATGGAGCATACTTTTAAATGTGGAAAATAGATAGTAAGTAAAACAAGAAGACTATATACTACATTGAAGTAGTGATAAGTGCCATGGAGAAGAATCAGGCAGGAAGATAATGGGTTATGGAGATGAACTTGAAGTTTTGGATAGGCTAGCCAGGGAAGGTCTCACTGAGAAGGTGATATTACATTAAAAGCCTATAGGACGGGAGGGAACCATGAGAATATTAGGTGTATCAATATCAAGTAATAAACTTTACCTTCCTGTTCACCCATAAAAACAGATAAAACATATAATTCTACCTAGACTATCAAACTCTTTGAGCCTGGAGAGAGGTAAATCATGGACTGATCATGACTGTGTACCACGCATCGTGCTAGGCATTGTGAAGGATACAAAGATAAAAGACAGAGTCCCTGTCCTCATCCAGTTGGGGTTGTCAGAGAGAAAAGTATGTGAAAGCTGGCTTTATTATAAGAAAGGGGGCAATACGTTTTTAAAGAGAGGAACAAAAAGTTCTACAGAGAGGATGATTAAATCAGGGGAAAGGGATTGGGGTGAGGGAGATAGGTGTTAGAGCTGAGAAGGGCCCACAGTTTGGAGGAACACATGGAGGTATAGATTTGGGAGCAGAGGGAGGTTGGCTATGACATTGCCAGCAGATTTGTAAGGGGTGGGGGCAGGGGGCCAGGAGGGGGCAGTGGGCTAGAGCAGATTTGTGAGGAAGGTAAGGGGAAATTTTATCTAGGTTGGTTAGTTCTTGTCATGAATACAAAGAAATCAAATGGTTTGGATTAATTGGCTTATGTGATTAGGTGGCTTAATACAATATAAAATCATTTTAAATCCTTAGAGGAATGATGTGAGCTATAAATAAGTACATTCTGCACCAGATGATTAAAGAAGACAGGTCTCTTTCTGTGGCCACAAAAATGGCTTCACTGTCTCTGCAAGTCTGAGCTGAGTCAACACCAGTGCTGAAAACCAGTCAAGCCTTTGGAGCTGTGGGACATAGTCTTGAGGTCAGATGACTTGAACTGTGTGACTGTTTGGATGTTACTTAACTTTTCTGCACTTTGCTTCCCTAGGAGGACAGTGTGGAAGATCCCTACACTGCCTACTTTTCAGAATTCAAAGTACCTTGTAAGCTCTGAAATACTGTCTTGAACATCAGTACTCACCGTCAGCATCCACACGCAACTTTGCCTCTCTTTATTGGCTTTAAGTGCAACAAAACAAAACAAGAGAGTTAGAGATGTAGCTGTATAACTTTGGGAAAAATCTTAGAACCTCTGTTTTCTCATTCATAAAATGGGGCCTAATAATACCACACAAAGATGTGATACGGTTTGAATAAAATAATGCAGTTGGCATAATACGGAGCTCAATAAATGAGTATTTGTTTGTTTACTTTTTGAGGGTCTTTGGTAAAGTTCCAAGGACCATGTATTTTCCCCAAAGCAGGGAAGTGGATACAATCTATAAGAGTGTATCAGGAGTAAGCAAGGGAGGAAGAAAAGGCCTGCTGGTAAGACACTCTGAAGGTTTACACCAACCAGCCAGAAGGAAGCTATAGTTTACACAATTCCTCATTCTCCAGCCTGAAGGTCTTCATCCTGAAATGACGCTCATGTGCAACCTTTTGGAGCCCCTGACCCTTCTTCAGGTCAGCTCAAATAACCTTTCTTGGGTATTTACAAAATGTTCTAACCACAAGGTAGGTGCTAAGATATAGACAAAGTTAAAATCCAGAGGCTCAGGCTATCATTGCAGTGTGATAAATGCAGGGTTCTGGGGACCCAGAGGAGAGCCTCATAATCCAGTCTGAGGAATCCGAAGAGATCTCACAGGAGTAGAGACCAGTGTGGAATCTTTGGAACATAAGGTTGACAGGTCAAGAAGAGGAGGAAAAAGAGGGAGTTGCTTGAGCAGAAGTATGGAGTGTTAAAATGGTGTGTGTGTGTGTGTGTGTGTGTGTGTGCGCGCGCGCGCGCGTGCACGTGTGTGTGTAATGAGTATCTTGAGAAGGCAAGGTTAGAGAAAGTCTACTTTTAAAGTTTTTCTGTGAAACTTCCAAGCTGCTTCCCAATACTTCTTTCCACAGTTTGTACAGGCCCTTCTTCTAAGAGTCCTTCCTCTTGTGACTCTTCTTTTGGGGAAGGCAGTAACTTGGTCCTAACCTTGTAAGAGAATAGCTTTCAGCCAAATTGTGATTCACTCCTCCAGGCCCCAGCTGACAGCTTGTGATCAGGCCAAACCCCAATCCATGCACAGTGGCTCAACTCACTCTCACAGCGTCAACCCAATCCATGGGCTGGCAAGCCCTGTAAGATCAGACATCCAAAGTAGTGAGCAAAGTTGCCATTTATGGGAGGAGGGAGAGTCAACCAATAAGTGTTTTCTCTTTCTCATCTTCATGCTCTCTGATGCCAAGTTTCTAATTTTATAGGCAAGTGGTGAATCTCCCTGAAAATAAAATGAATTCCCTATAAGGGAGCGTATGGCTTTACTGCAATGGCATTTTAAAGTACACAAATGTCTCGTGTATTCCAAATTGTCCAGAGGTTTACAGAAGTAGGAATATTTTAGTATACTGAGCATTAGCAATGTGCCAAGCAGTGAGCTAAAGCCTCTACTTATGTTATCTTATTTACTTCTCACTTCTCACCATGAATGAAAATTATGTTTTCTACTATATAGTGAAGCAAACTGAAACTCAGAGAGGTTAAGGAATTTTCCCATTTGCACAGCTAAAAAAAGAAGAGCTACAAATTAAACCAGGTCTGTTACCACCAAATCTACCCTCCCTCCCCTTAGTCTTTCCACATTGTGTAGACAATTCAGCAACTTCCAAAGCTCTCTTATTAGTTTTAGTTTTTGAATGCAATCTTTGTAAATCATATCATACCCTTTCTTATGTTCCTTTGCAGGCAAAATGGAACATAAATTAACCTTGTCCTAATTTTTTTGCAGAATTATTTTTTTGCATCTATTCTGAAATCACCAGGCCTTGCCTTATTTGGCTAGCTTATATATGATCATTGGCTTTTTCATGCTGTCATATTGCTAGCTGTGTCTGCTCCTTGCAAATCCTTCTAGTTTATTTATATTTTCTGCTTCTAAACTATTTAAGACTACTAAACAAAATAGCTATGCTTACTTGAAACAAGGTAAAAAGGGCTGAATGATAATTGAAGTGTTTGGACTATGTGGAGAGCATGGTAAATTTAATGCATATGCCTGTGAGGATGGTTATAAAGTAATTAACAGGACACAGGAAATATCTTGGTGATCACGATTCTGTTTTCATTTCAGAATCCAGTAAGGGATCCACTCTACCGATGGAAAGGATCAAAAGCAATCTCTGCTCCCATTTCCACGCCCACGGCCATGGCAGACCTTGTTAAAGCCATCGGCTGCATCATGCTTGGGTTAGAGACAGAGAGCAGCAGGCTTCATAAATACACACAGGGAGAAACCATTTCCACTGAACTGATTCAGAAGCAGTGGGCATTTTGCAGAGCGTGCTGGAGAAATGCAAAACCTCCTCAGGAACACTGCTTTTGAAGACTGCAATTAAGTAGGAATCTAAGCAGGGACTAACATTTTTCCTTAAACACTAAGACACCTATTACTAGGAAGTGATATTTTAATACCAACTTGCAAGGGATAAAAGCTGTCAGCTCATGAAAGAGAAGGAGATGGCAAGGCATATGCAGTACAGGGATAAGAGAAATAGAGAACATATGGAACACATACCATTCTTTAGCTACATGTGGTCACAAGTTTCCATAAATTTCTTATTGAGGACGAATTGATAGCATATACTAGGACTCTACTGAATGCCTTGGGGTATGTTTATGTTCAGGCTTCCTATATGGTCACCTGTAGCTATTTCTCACAACATGTGGTATATTCATTTTCATTAAGTCCTTTTGCTTTTCCAAAAATCATGGTTTTGAGACTATTTACCATTATTGTGACAAAGACTTGATCCTGATACACCCTATTTGACTACTGCAGTCAAATTTTTAGTTCCTAGAACGGGCTAAAGGAAACGAATAGACCCAATTAGAAAGGATTTCCTTAGTATTAATTTTGTCTCAATCTGTGTGACACATTAAACAGTGACCTGTGACATCTTCCAAGAGGCCTCTAGTTTTCTTGATTTCTCATGCATTAGGCAACCCTAGCTTTATAAAGCAGATGATAGGTACTTGATAAAGCAGATAGTAGGTTGCTCTCATTGGAGGTGAAATATAACAGAACCATAATGTTCAAGAACTCAGTGAAACTCACTGAAAATTATTATTTATCTCTCTAAAATTATCTTACTAAAATAATTAAAGCTCATTTTCAGTTGAACCTCCAAGGAAAGAAAATGATTTTTCAGCAATAGATCTCCGCAGTTCTCACTGAAGATCTGAGGTATGGTAGATTCTCTGAGAGACATTTTAAGAAGCTCCCTAGCTCCTAAAAAGAAGAAAGTCTTCATGTCACCCAGATGCAGAAAATATGCAGACCCTCAAGAACTTAAGAAAAACATTCATTAAGACAGACTGTCAAAACAGTCAGCTCACAACCAAATTTAGGAATTTCACAAACAAGTCATGGGGTGACAGAAGCAAAAGAGAGAATGACAGTTCTGACAGGTTTTTTTTTTTCCTTCAGTAAACTGCCCATGGGTGTCCTGACCACTAGGTCCAGTGTTGAGGCACTCCTGAGGGAATGGCATTCAGGAGAGGAGAGGGGGTGGCCATAACCACCGCTTGTCATTAAAGTATGCACTTGTCCATATGGCAGTTCTTTCTGTTGTGGGTTATTTATATCCCTTCCAATCTTCACTACCAAAGCTAATCTATACCACATCAGTAAAACATTCCTAGGCCTTTGAGTTTCCTTCATTCATTTCCAGGAGGCAGGGCTGCTAATGGAGTGGAAGGCTGAGTCAGCACAGACATGCTTGTAGTTTTGTTGGTTAATATTAAACAGGATCCTTGGATGTTTCCAGACAGAACTGTGGTTTTTTTGTTTAGTTTGGTTTTTGTGAGGCCCTTTAAAAAAGAACATGGCCTGTTTCTGACCCTATCACAGTCAAGGCTTGCTTTTCAGCTTTTTGAAATTCTGTCTTCCCATTGTTTCATTTGAAAACTTTCTGTTCTGTTTCATTTTTTTCTAGCTTTATTGAGATATAATGGACACTTATCATTATATAAGCATAAGGCAGACAATGTGTTGATTTGATACTTTTATATATTGCAAAATGATTAGGACCATAGCCTTAGCTATGACCTACATCCCGTCACACAGTAACCATTTCTTTTTTGTTGTGAGGTCATTTTAGATCTACTTTCTCAGCAGCGTTCAACTATGTGATACAGAATTATGAGCTATAATCCTCATGCTGTACATTAGCTCTTGGTAGTTTAATTTGATTACTGTTGATGAATTACTACTTTGTGCCAGGCCCTGTGCTAGGCACTGAGACTTAAAGAAAAATGGGACACAGTTCTCGCCCATGAAGATTTCTAGCTCCTCCACTAGCTGGCTGGGCAAACTTGCTTAACATATTTAACCTCTCTGTTTCCTTGTCTATAGACTGAAAATAAAAAGAACCAATTCATAGGTTATTGAAAGGAATAAATAAGATACTACATGCAAGGTATTTACCACAATGCCTCACACAGTATAAGCACTCATATACAGTAGTTACTATCCTATGAATTAATTACTCACATATAGTAGTTACTATCATCTGAATACTATCATCATCATCTAATATGATAGTTAATATTTTATTAAGGGCTCACTGCAATGCTTTCTTCTTTAAAGTATCTTTACCAATTTTGCCTGTTGAAAGTAATTTCTCCTTTTCCTTTTCTTAGTACTTTGCATCCTGAATTACTACTTCTTCCATTCACTTTTGTTAAAGATAATTGCACCTGTATCTTTAATGTTCACTAAACTGTGGGCTGCTTGAGGGCAGAGACTATTTCTTATTTATTTCCATTCACTCATTATTCATCATTTATTCATTCATTTGACAAGTATACATTAACCATCTTGTACCAAGCATTATGCTATGTACCAAGCATTATGCTATGTACCAAGCATTATGCTAGCCACTGGAAATATAGCAGAGAACAAGAAAGTCATAGTCTGGTCCTTGCTATCAAGTTTGGTAGTAGAGATAGAGAAATAGGTGATTATTGACCAGCCTATAAAAGGAGTAGGCATAGGGATTTATTAGAATAAACAAGAGGGACAAGAAACTCAGACTAAAGGAGTCAGAGAAAGTGCTGTGGGGGAAGTGGCATATCATCATAATTCTGAAGGGCATGCAGGAGTTTGCTAGGACAGGGTGAAAGGGGAAAGGAAAAGTATCCTGACAAGTGAAAGACCCAAAGGTAAGAGAAACCAAGGAGCGTTCAGGGAACTAAAAGTTTTGCATCCCCACAGTAAGAACTATAAAGAGAGAAGAGAAGGGTAAGAGGAGTTAGAGAGACAGGCAAATACATTCAAGACCTTGTAGGCAAAGTTAAAATGTCTTATCTTTAAGAATATAGAAAGTCATGGGGCTGGGAGATGGTTGAGCAGAAGAGTGACATCGTGGTCATCTAGACTACAGGAGTAGGGAGAAGAGGACATTTTTGGGAGATCAGAATCAATAGGACTCAGTGACTAAGTCCTGTTGCCATTGAGGGTGGGGGAGTGAAAGGAGTCACAGATGACTTGAAGGATTCTGGCTCTGGCAACTGGACTGAATGCCCATGGAATTTTCTGAGCTGGTCCAAACAAAAGGAAGAGTTTGTTTGGAATCTGGAGAAAGATAATGAGTTCTGTTTTAAAATACAATTGATGTGCCTGTGGGATATCAAAGTGGAGATATTAAGAGGGAAGTTGGATAGAAAGGGTTGGAGCTCCAAAGAAAGACAGAGGGGAAACATAGATTGGGGGCTGTGCTACAGAGAGATGATAATTAAAGCCACGAGGGGGATGAGATCATGCAGGAAGGCTGTGGAGAATGAAAGGAGAAGGCAGCCTAGGACAGAACCCTGACAGATTATAACATCTGAACAACAGAATGGCTAGCAAAGGAGGCTGGAAAGGTATGGCCAGGGACATAGAGGGGCACCCAGCAGAATGCTGTGTCACACAAGCCCACGGAAAATCGTGTTTCCAAAGAAGGGAATGGTCAGCAGTATCATAATAAAAACCAGAACAGCACTTGATGACCTTGGCTTGAGCAGCTTCAGTAAGTAGAGCTGAGGGGAACAGAAGCCAAGCTGTGAAGGGTTTGAGAGATGGGTGGGGAATGAGGAAGTGCAGATAGCAAGTGTAGTAAATACTTTTAACAAACTCTGCCTTTGAAGGGGGAAAGGGAAAGAGAGAGAGAGAGAGAGAGAGAGAGAGAACCTACAAGGGGCATGGGGTTGAAGAAGTTATTTTTGTTTTGTTTTAAGACGGAACAGACTTCACCATGTTTAGATACTGATGTGAAAGCAGTAGTTCTCCCTCCCAGAACATGCATGTCATTAATTATATGTTTATAAAGTGTTCTATTGTTCCTTCTTTGATGTCCCAACAGTTTTGTGAGGTGGTGGTGGGGATGGGGTGGGGAATGGACCACTTTTTTAAATGGATGTTGTTTAATAGATAAGGAAAGTCAAGCACTAATGAGAGAAACTTTGCCTATAGCCACACAGTAAGTTAGTGCGGGGCCTGCCTGGAGCCCAGGTCATGTGTCCAGGCGGAAATGTGACCAACAGTGACTTACGATACCAAATGCCCTAGATTGTCTGAGATAGTCAATCATTTCTCCAGCATGGCTTTTCTTCTTTACCCAAATCTCTTTTATTGTACCTATCACACCACAGAGTAATGATTTCTTTCCTTGTCGACCCTCCCCACAAGCCGGAGAGCAACCTGAGGACAGGGGTATGTCTGACCTTTGTGTCCCCAGTGCCCAACAGAGTCTGACACTTAAGGAAGAGAAAGAGGTCAGGGTTCCTCAGGAAATGTCAGGCACTGAGCCAGGAACTTTCATCTATCTCAGTGCTTTTCAGCCCAGGCTGCACATTACAATCACCTGGGGTTTTAAATCTATTGGAGCTCTGACCCCACACCAAACCAATTAAGTCAGACTCTGGGGGAAGGTATAGGTTTTCAAATCTTTCCAGGTGATACTAACACACAGCCAGGGTTGAGAACTATTTTTCACGATTTAATTTAATCTGATTAATAGTAGTCATTGGGGTTGGTAACATTATTCCCAACCAAGGAATAAGGCTCATAGAGGGTAATGACACATATAAACCATGTGGTTAGGGCCAAGTTTCAAGTGCTGGTGGGGAAGTTTCTCTAATAAACACTTTGTAAGTGTCTGCTGAACTAAACTGAATGGATTTCTTTTTCTTTTATTATTTATTATTTATTTTTTATTTTTTTTAATATGAAATTTATTGTCAAATTGGTTTCCATACAATACCCAGTGCTCCTCCCAACAGGTGCCCTCCTCAATGCCCATCACCCACTTTCCCCTCCCTCCCACCCCCCATCAACCCTCAGTTTATTCTCAGTTTTTAAGATTCTCTTATGGTTTGGCTCCCTCTCTCTCTAACTTTTTTTTTTTCCTTCCCCTCCGCCATGGTCTTCTGTTAAGTTCCTCAGGATCCACAAACTGAATGGATTTCAAACTCTCTGTTTACAATGCTCATTTCAGCACATTTATCTGTGTCCGTAGTGCTCTGTCTCTTGATTCAGAGAAATAAGTCACTATACCTGGGAAGTTATATCATGAAAATACATTTAGGAATTGTAGGGATCAAAGTGGTAAAGGTTAGTGTCTTCCATCTCCACACCAGCAAAAACTTGGTGTCAAAAAAATGGCAATTGATCCATTGACTAGAGCCAATATTCACCCCTAAGTTTCTAGAATGTTTCCAATTTAACATATTCTGATCTGTCATCTTATTTATGATAGCAAAGTCCTAGAAACTTAATGTTTTATAAGTAGTAAGTGAATGCATTAAGTCAGTGAGTGTTAAAATAAAATGCACCAAAGTCAGAAAAGATGCATATAAGTTAGAGATACTTGTTCAGATGTGGGCATGTTACACATTGGTTCACGGCTATGTACATTTAAACAAAATCCAGAAAAAAAGCAGTCACATAAATACTCAACAAACTTTTTAGAACTAATCAACAAATTCAGTAAAGTTGGAGGATGCAAAATTAACATACTAAAATCAATTGTATTTCTATACACAATGAACTACCCAAAGAGAAAATTAATAAAACAATTCCATTCACAATAACAATTCAAAAATAAAATACTTAGGAATAAACTTAACCAAAGAGATAAAAGGCCTGTACACTGAAAATTATAAAACATTGAGGAAGAAACTCAAAGAATACAGAGATAAGTGAGAAATTGAAGACTATTAAATTTTCCATACTATCCAAAGTGACCTACAGATTCAATGCAATCTATATCAAAATTCTAGTGGCATAAAGAAGATGTGGCATACCTACACAATGGAATATTACTTAATCATAAAAAAGAATGGCATCTTATCATTTATAACAATAGGGATGGACCTAGATGGTATAGTGCTAAATGAAGTAAGTCAGGCAGAGAAAGATAAATACCATATGATTTCACTATACGTGGAATTTAAGAAACAAAACAAAGAAAAAGGAGACAAAAAAATAGATTATTAAACACAGAGAACTAACTGGTGGTTGACAGATGGGAGGTGGGTAGGCAGATGGGTGAAATTGATAAAGAGGACTAAGAGGTACAAACGTCAAGTTACAAAATAAATAAGTCACAGAGATGAGAAGTACTATGTAGGGAATATAGTCAATATGATTGTAATGTTGTTTGGTGACAGATGGTGACTACACTTATCATGGTGAGCACTGAGTTACATATAGAATTGTTGAATCATTATATTATACACCTGAAACTAATGTAACACTGTATGTTAATTACGTTTCAATAAAAAAAAAAATCCAATGCATCCTTCACAGAAATAGAAAAAAATCCAAAAATTCATATGGAGCTAAAAATTACCCTGATTGACCAAAACAATCTTGAGTGAGAAGAACAAAGCTAAAGGCATCACATTTTCTGATTTAAAAATATATACTAAGCAACAGTAATCAAAACAGTATGGTACTAGCATAAAACAGACATACATACCAGTGGAACATAATAGAGAGTCCCAAAGTAAATTCATGCATCTAGGATCAACTGATCTTTGACAAAGGTGTCAACAACATACAATGGGGAAAAGGTATTCTCTTTGATAAGTAATTTAGGAAACCTGTATATGAATTAAATTGGACCCTTACCTCATACCATATACAAAAATCAAACTCAAAATGGATTAGAGAATTAAACATAGGACCAGTAACTGTAAAACATTAGGGAAAATGTGTCTTGAACTTGGTCTGGACAATGAATTTTTGGATATGACACAAAAAACATGGCAACAAAACAAAAAACAGACAAGTAGGATTGCATGAAACTAAAAATATTCTGCACAGCTAAGAAAACAACCAAGAGAGTAAAAACACAATCTATGGAGTGAGAAAAAAATATTTGCGAAATCATATATCTGATAAGGGGTTAACATCTAAAATATACAAGAAACTCATACAACTTAATAGCAAAGAAATAAATAACTTTATTTACAAATGGGCAAAGGACCTGAATAGACATTTCTCAAAAGAAGAAATACAAATGGCTAACATGTATATGAAAAGGTGCTCAATATCATCAGTCATTAGGGAAATGCAAATCAAAACTACAAGGAGACATTACCTCATAACTGTAGACTTGCTATTATTAGAGAGATAAAAGATAACAAGTATTGTGAGTATATACAGAAAAAGGAACACTTGTACACTCTTGGTGGGAATGTAAATTGGTATAGTCACTATGGAAAACATGGAGGTTTTTCAAAAAATTAAAGATAGAACTACTTTATGATCCAATAGTACCATTTCTGGGTAAAAATTATGAAAACAGCCCAAATGTCCATCAGTTGATGAATGGATAAAAGAGATGTGGTATACATATACAATGGAATATTACTCAGCCATAAAAAAGAATGAGATCTTGCTATTTGCAATGACATGGATGGAGTCAGAGAATATTATGCTAAGTAAAATTGAGTCAGTCAGAGAAAGAGAAATACCACATGACTTCACTCATATGTGGAATTTAAGAAACAAAGTAAATGATCATAGGGGGGAGAAAAGAGAGAGAGAGGCAAACCAAGAAATAGACTCTTAACTACAGAGAACAAACTTATGGTTACCAGAGGGGAGGTGCGTTGGGATATGGGTTAAACAGGTGATGGGGATTATGGAGTGCACTTGTTGTGATGAGAACTGGCTGTTGAATGGAAATGTCGAATCACTGAATTAATACACCTGAAACTAATATTAAACTGTATGTTAACTGGAATTTAAATAAAAACCTTAAAAAATATCCAAAGAAAATGAAATTAAGTATCTCACAGAGACATCTGTGCTTCCATGTTCACTGCGGCATTATTCACAATAGCAAGCTATGGAAACAGTGTAAATGTCCATCAACAAATGAATGGATAAACAAAATGTGGTGTGTGTGTGTGTGTGTGTATACATATACACATATATACATGTGTATACATATATATATATGTATACATATATATATGTATACATATATATATATGTATACATATATACATATATATATATAAACATACACACACACACAATGGAATATTATCAAGCCTCGAAGAAGAACAAAACCTGCCATTTGTAACAACATAGATGAAATTGGAGAACATTATGCTAAATGAAATAAGCCAGACACAGAAGACAAAATACTGCATCAAAGTCATAAAGGCAGAAAGTAGAATGGTGGTTGCCAGAAGCTGGAAGGAAATGGGGAGATGTTGATCAAAGGTTACAAACTTTCAGTTATAAGTGGAATAAGTTCTCAAGATCTAATGTATAGCATGGTGACTATAGTAAATAACACTACTTTTACTTGAAATTTGCTAAGAGATAGTTCTTGAGTGTTATCACATTAGAAACAAGAGGAAGAAAAGAGCAACTATGTGAGGTGATGGATATGTTAATTAGCTTGATTTTGGTGATTATTTAACAATATATACACATATCAAGACATCAAATTGTCTAACTTAAATATATGCAATTTTTATTTGTTAATTATACTTCACTAAAACTGGGGAAAAATCTAGGCATTACACTAAGCTTTCCAAATATCCCACTTAATTCCCATGACTGTCCTCTGAGGTACATTTTATATTATATAAATATGTTTTACAAATTAAAGAATTGAGTCTTAACTAGGTTGTGACTTTTTCAAGGTCATAAAGACCTAGGTCTGTCTGACTCCAAATCCCATTCATACTCCACAGTGTCTCTTCTAAGTGAAGCAAAAGCATGTGGTGCTTTTCTAGTCTTGAAATCCCTATTCTGCATGAATAGAGAAGCTTACATGGTGGTGGCAGCAATTATTTCACTATATAGTTTTAAATGATTTTCCTTTTCATTAGGAGAACATTAGTATTCCAAACATCAAGAAAATGTGTAATTTTTCTTTTTTTTTTTCTTTTTATTTGTCTCAGTGCCAGAGATAAACAGTGTTCTGAGGGTCATTTTCTCTGATTATCAGCTTTGGGGGATTGGAGAATATTGTTGATGACCATCAAAGTTGTCAGATATTCCTTAATAATCCAAAAATATTACTCAGAGATTTGACAATAACCTTTTGATAAAAAAAGAAAAAATAGTTTATTAAATATTGAGTAATAGGGTTTCTTCAAAACTAAGAGAAACCTTATGGTGCAGTTAATATCCTGAACCTCCATGTCCTTAAGAAACTTTTTCCCTATGCTCTCCTCTCTGTGGTGTCTAAATAGGGTATCTCTTGATCAGATGGGGGCTCCCAAATATGAGGTGACAATTGGGTGGAAGCTAGTGGCACAGGAGGTGAAAGAATTCACCAGAGGCAGAACAAAGGAGGTAGAAGTGTACTGGATATACCAAAAGGGAGTGATGGGCAGGGCAGCAGAGAAGAGGCTGTCTGAAATGAGGCAGTCGGTGAGGGCTGTTTTAAAGGTATGGAGACATTTGGAATTCTCCCTTTTTTGTTAACTGTGCCTAGTTGTAAGTAGCCCATTGGCCAGTTAGGGCCAATGGGTATTTTGAGGTGGGTCACCTGATGGGCCTGTGTCTGTATTCAGCCAGGTGGTCATTGCGGCCCTTTCTACATTCCATTGCTCAAGCCTGTTGGCCTAAAAGCAGCCTCTACACTCTGCACCCCATTTTTGGCATCTATCCTAATATTTCTCTCACTGTCTTGCCATTGTTTGTTTGCTTGACTATTTCCCACTAGAGTTGAAGCTTTCCCTGGCAGGGACTCTTTCATCTCAGTGTTCCTAAACTTGGCACAGGGCTTTGCTACAAGTGCCTGCTTAGTAAATATGTGGAGAATGAATGAACTTAATGGGTGTAATCTTATTTTTCTTCAAGGAAATTTCTTAAATGTGAAACTACTGTCAGTTTAAATTTTAAATCTCTATGAGACCTTTCACGTAAATTGTCAAATCAGCAGAAATTCCTTGTTAGATTGTGTCGGGATCATTTGTTTGAGAAATGTGATGCCCAAACTCTGGTGTATTCTCTGATCTTCATTAAACAAGTTTCCTAATTAATCATGAGGCCAACTATTTTTTAGTTTTTTTGAGAGAGAGAGTGAAAGTGAGTGGGGTAAGGGCAGAGAGAGAGCAGGGGAGAGAGAATCCCAAGCAGAGTCCCATGCAGGGCTTGATCTCGCAAACTGTGAGATCATGACCTGAGCTGAGATCAAGAGTTGGATGCTAGACTGACTGAGCCACCCAGGTGCCCTCATGGGGCCAACTTTTTAATGAATGTTTCTATAAATTCTGTTTTGGTCTTGAACCCCCAATTCCCTATGCAGATTCTGGACCCTTTTCACTCAAGATGGCTTCTACTAGAGTATTCTAGATCTGTCTGCTAGAACTTTGGGCCATAAGACAAAATTGGGAAGAAAAGTGGATTGTCTGAGAGCAAGAACTGGGCATGGACTGGTCTGAGACATTGACCTAATATAGCTAGAATGATGTCCCACAGTTACCTCAAAATCCACATGTCTTCAACTGGGGTTGTGAATGTTTTTCACTAAAACCTGCTCCTGCTCCTGCTCCAGCTCAGCGTATAGCATCACTACCCCCGCCCCCCAGTTACCAATTCTAGAAACCTGGGTGTTATTCTGGATTCCCCCCCAGTATTCAGCTCTCTCACTGACATCTATCAGTTCTAGGTCATGAACAGACCTTAACTTGTCTACCTCTCCATTCCTAAAGCTACTATCCCAGTTAGAGTCCATATAGTTTCTCATGTTGATTATTGCAATGACTCATGTCTGGTGTCTCTGCCTCCAGTAATCGCCACACTGAAGTTACAGGTATCTTTCTAAGATGCAATTGACTGAGAATGCCATTCCCTTGCCAAATTTCTTCAGAGAAATACTGTTCTCAGGAGTTGCCTTTAATTACTGTCCCTGTGGCTTCTGCTCTCATCACTCCCCTACTGTACTCCAGCCATCTTGAATTGCTTTGACTTTCTCTAGTGTACCTTATATTCTCTTGCTTCTGGGATCTTGGACTGGCTTAGAACATCCCAAATATTTGACTAACTCCTATTTACCCTTCAAGTCTTAGCCTAATTGTCATTTTCTTTGGGAGGTCTTCCTTGGCTCCTTTCTAAGATAATTGACCCAGCTGGATGTTAAGTTCCAAGAGAGGAGTGCTATGTCTTCTGTGCCTAACATGATGCTGTACTTATTGTATTTGTTGAACGAATAAAAAAAAAGAGAGAAGAAGTAGATCAGTGTTTATTAAGTACTGATTATGTGCTAGGCATTGTCTAGGCCCTATCTTGTTAAAGTTATTCAGTCTTCATGACAACACCATAAGGAATCAGTTTCTAGTTTACAGAGAGAGAAATGGAGACTCAGAGAAGTTGAATAACCTATGTAAGGCCACACACAACTGGTAAAGGGAGAAAAAAGAATGACTGCAAAATCTGTATCTTTCAATTGTTTCATATGCCTTATATGGAAACTTTAGTACATGGGATGATTAAAAAAACTTTATCAAATGAAGAAGTGAACATATGGGGATTGTAGTTGCAAATAATATAATCATTTCAGTAAGAGAATACACACCAAGATAAAAATGATGACTATCCCTGGGTGATGGGTCTAGGGATGATTTATTATTATTATTATCCTATGTTCTTGAATTTTCTAAGTTGTATTTAATGAATGTGCACTCATTATTATTATGGGTTATGGGAAATAGGCAAAATTAAACAAAATGTAACAAAAATATTTATATAATGCATTTCAATAATGAGCTAGGTAGTGACAGAAAACAGGTAGATATCCCCAATATCTTCTTTTTCATTTTTTTCACAGTATTTACTATTTTCTAACATTCTATTTAATTTACTTATTATGTTTATTGTCTATCTTCTCCAGTAAACAATAAGCTTCAGAAGAACATGTACTTTGACCACTCATGTATCCTAAGTGTTAAGAATAATGCCTGGTATGGAGTAGGTCTCAATAAATATTTACTGAATTAAACATCCATATAATTTTCAAACTGCTTAAATAACGACTTGATTTCCAGTGATTTTTTACTTACTTTTGCAAATACCTTGCTGGCTGTCTAACTTGAATGTCTGTAGGTTAAATAAAAGTATTAAGTGTCCGATTTCAGCCCAGGGCATGATATTGTAGTTCATGAGTTTGAGCCCTGCATCGGGCTCTGTGCGGACAGCCTGGATCCTACTTCGGATTCTGTGTCTCCCCATCTATCTGCCCCTTCCCTGCTCGTGCTCTGTCTCTCTGTCTCTCAAAAATGAATAAAAAATTTTTAAAAATCTTCTCAAAATTGAAAGACAGATTTTATCAAAATGGGCATTCTTAGTCAATGGAAATGGCTTCTAAAGGCAGCTGCAGGTTCCATGGCAATAGTAACACATCAAAGCTTGTTCACATCTGTTACCATTTGAACCTCACAAGAACACAGTGATAAAGGCCAGCCAAGAAGAATTATTTTTCCCACTTGATAGATGAGAAACCTAAGACATCCAGTGGTCAAACTAAATGGCCCAAGGGCCCCCAGTGAAATTGGTGTGACAGAGCAGGGGCGTGAATGCAGATCCAAACCAATATACACAGACTTAAGATAGAGGCAGGACCACCATCCCTGGGAGGAAATGGGATTTGAGGCAGAAAAGTCCAGGAGGTGTGTGCTCTACCCAGGGCAGGACTTCGTTATAGGAACCAGGCAAGAAAACAAGAATGGTGGCAGGGAGGTCATTCAGAGAAGGAGTGGGAGGAAGAGCAAAGTTGAGCTATGGTTCCAAAGACCTTTGTGTTTCTTCTGCAGATGTGCAGGATTGGGTCCAAGCCCGCCAGACCCCCCTGTCCGCTATGTCCTCCCCATCTCAATGCTTTAGTGTGGTCCTCACCATTTACTGCTTAGGTAACTGCAACAGCATCCCTGCTGGTCTCACTCCCCCTCTCTGGCCGCTGGCAGTCCAAAGTCCACACTGCAGTCAGACTGATTCTTCCCCAAGGAAATCTCTACCATGTGATTTTTCTGTTTTACTTTTTTATTATTTCTTCATTATGTCGAGGAGGAAATGAAAACTTCTTAGCATGGCATTCAAGACCTTTATGCCAACCTCTCCAGCTTTATGTCCTATCATGCTCACATTTCCAAGGACACTGCCCATTCTCCCTATATCCCATTCCCCATAAATCTGTCACACTCTAAATATGGTATGGCTTTTTGTACCACTATGCTTTGGCACATGCTGTTGACCTTTTCTATTCCTAGTGGAGTCCAAGTCATTCTTCCAAGCCAGCTCAAATGCCACTCCCTTTGGGAAGTTTTTGGTCCTCTCAACTCCAGAGTAACAGTTAATTGCATCATGTTTTGTGTTTCTGGAGCACTCCTCACACTCCTATGGCACAGCAAAGTGTTGCCCTATTTATCTCTCCCATCCCTGGCCTGTGCTGTCCTCAAGGGCAGGGACTGTCTTGGTCACTGTGATATCACTAACATGTAGCATAATGCTTGGCACTTGTTAGTGCTCAAAAACACTAAGCAAGTGGTTCCCATACTGAGATCCCTGGGCCAGCATAATCATCATCACCTGGGAACTTGTGAGAAATGCAAATTCTTAGGCTACACACCAGATCTACTAAGTTGGAAACAGTGAGAGTAGGATACAGTCCTCCAGGTGATTCTGATGTATACAAAAGTTTGAGAACTGCTGAGCTAAAGGAGTAAAGGAATCAAAGGGACCTCTGTGTGGGAAGAATAAGGAAAGGCTTCCCAGGGGAGGAAGCATTTGGACTGGGCCTGATAGGGGTCAGAGTCAGATATGAAGAAATGACAGATAAAGGCTTTCCTGAGAGAGGAGATTGCAAGAACAAAGCCAAGGAGACAGAGAAATATAGTGTGTGGTCAGGAGATACTGTTGGGCCTGGTTGCTGGAGACCACTAAGAGGGCAGGAAGGCAAAGAGGCAACCGTTTGTTAATCTGGTGGCCTCTCACACCGGTCCATACGCTCTTCCACAGCATGGCTGTGTTTGACTCAGCTCTGTGTCTGATAGCTGACCCATGGCGAGGGTTTAGTAAATGTTTGATGACTGACTGAGGGCAGCTCAACGGAAGAAGAATATCAGAGAAGTAGGTTTTCTGAGACCAGCCATATCATGCAACAGTTTCTGAAGAGGAAAGTGCAGAGAAAATGGTTCCACCGCAGTTAGAGCATAAACTTTCCCATCTGGCTCCATCTAGTGTCCTAATGGGCAGACTTCTAGTCTAGGACATCTCTAGCCACAGAGGAAACAGCCTCTGATTGTTACGCTGCAGGGATAGGGAGGGTTGGGAGGGAGGCAAGGCAGCCAGAGGCCGAGTTTCAAATTGAAAACAACTTTAGGTCTGAGCTTTCTTGATTTTTTTTTTTCATTTGATTATTCCATTTGAATCTCCTGTAGCTTTGGTGTGTGTGTGTGTGTGTGTGTGTGTGTGTGTGTGTGTGTGTAGACAAGTTCTTTGCATATGCCAAATTCCAAAAGTTGTGTGCCCAGAAGCTTTGAATTCCACACCAGGGCATATGTGACAGATTTTGGCCATGTTCATTAACATCCACCAGGGGGTATCCCAGACTCTAACAAAGTAGCATGCAAACCTAGCACTTAAAAGGGGGTCATTTTTCTTTAAAAGTGATCAATAAATTATTGTCAATGCCTTTGATAAGTACTGAATGAATGCTATTCTAAGGAAATAATCAGATACCAACATAAGTTACAAGAGTGTTCATTAAACTGTAAAACATTGAAAATTACCTAAATGTTGAATAAGAGGAAATGATTAAGTTATTCGCATTCATACTATGAAATACAATGTAATTCTTAAAATCCTATTTTTGAAGAATTTTTGGAATATGGGAAATGGTCATGATATATAGTGTTGAGTGAAAAAAGGAAAATACAGTATAACACTCATTTTATTAAAAATATATGAAAATACAGGAGTGCCTGTGTGCCTCAGTCTGTTGAGCCTCCGACTTTGGCTCAAGTCATGATCTTGTGGTTCATGAGTTCGAGCCCCATGTCGGGGTCTGTGCTGACAGCTCAGAGCCTGGGGCCTGCTTCAGATTCTGTGTCTCCCTCTCTCTCTGCTCCTCCCCTGTTTGTACTGTCTCTCTCTCTCTCTCTCAAAAATAAATAAAACATTGTAAAAAATTTAAGAAAATGCAAAGAAAAAAGTTGGCGAGAAATATAGTGATATGTCCACTTGTGGAATTAGTAACAACTTAATTTAAATTCTCCTACTTTTGTATATTTTCTACAATGAGTATGTTTATAGTTTAAATATAGTATTGTATTAAGAATTGTACAGCAACATAAAAAGAAAAATGTTAGAAAATGAAAAGTGGGATAACAGTTAAATTGACAGCATGTAATCAAATAAAAAGTATGGAGGTGTGTACAGATCTTGCTCGACTTGCAATGGGGTCTGGATAAACCCACTGCAAGCTGGAAATACTGTACGTTGAAAACATATTGAATGCAGCCTACGGAGCATCATAGCTTGGCCTACCCTACCTTAAACATGCTCAGAACAATTACATTAGCCTACAGTTGGGCAAAATCATCTACTACAAAACCTATCTTATAATAAAGTGCTGAATGCGTCATGTCATTTGTTGAATACCACACTGAAGGTGAGAAACGGGGTGTGTGGGTGCAGAGAGGCGGTAAGTACATCAGTGGTTTACCCTTGTGATCGCGTGGCTGGGAGCTGTGGCTTGCTGCTGCTGCTGCCTGGCATTGCAAGAGGAAAAGATCAAAATTCAAAATTTGAAGTATAGTCTCTACTGACTGCAATTGCTTTCACAGCATTGGAAAGTGGAAAAATCGTTAAGTGGAACCATCATGTAAGTCAGGGAACATCTGTGGTTTGGAAAAATGTAGTTTGACGATACTACCTAGTAGAACCCAGGCCCAATTATTATTACTTAGAGGTCATGTGTTGGTGTTTTAATAAACTATTTCCTATTTTTAAAAGAATTAAATACAATTAACTTGTAACTTTTTAGGCAATTTAATTTTCATGAGTAAAATGCCAAGTAGGACACAACAGATATGTAGGCCAGTTAAAAAGTTTACCCAATTGCATCCAGGGTGGAAGATCATACATCCTTGATATTGCCCATTTTTATAAAGTTTTTTTTTTTTTCCAACGTTTTTTTTTTATTTTATTTTTGGGACAGAGAGAGACAGAGCATGAACGGGGGAGGGGCAGAGAGAGAGGGAGACACAGAATCGGAAGCAGGCTCCAGGCTCTGAGCCATCAGCTTCAGAGCCCGACGCGGGGCTTGAACTCACGGACCGCGAGATCACGACCTGAGCTGAAGTCGGACGCCCAACCGACTGAGCCACCCAGGTGCCCCGATATTGCCCATTTTTAAAGTTCCTTCTATGAACGGCATTATTTATATAACAATAGCTATGCTGCCCCAGATATTTCGCATCAATCTCACAAAAGTCTCATGAGGGAATCCTGATTGATATACTATTCCTTTTGCCTAAAAGAACACTGTACCTTGGAAATGGCAGGTTAGGTAAGATTTTCTGAGGTTTCTTTTGTGTCTAGAACTGAGCTAGACATTGCACCTGTCCTCTCACAGATTTATTTCCGTGAGTCTTCACAGTGCTTTTATATGTGCTATTAGCCTTGTTTTGCAAATGAGAAAATTGGGTCTTAGAGAGGGGAAATGACTTCTCCAAGGTCATAGAGCTAGTATGCAACTAGCAGTGCCCGATTCAAACTGAGATTTGTTCACCTTCACACCCGAGCACTTCCTACAACATCCTTCAGTTTTCTGCAGGGTTATTTCCAGGGGAGAATTAAAAGGATGTAGGAGGAGATGCAATGTCTGAAGCTCTCAGACGATTCAACCAAAAAAAAAAAAAAAAAAAAAAGAAAGAAAAACAAAAAAGAAAAAAAAGAAAAAGCTCTCAAAAGGCACCACCGTGGCCCAGTTCTTGCTCTGCACTCCAGTGACCTTGAGGTTGAAAGGGACAAAGGAGCAGACTCCCCTGATGCTCTGTGATGAGTCAAGAGGAAAGGCAGCTCTCAGGGAAACAGCTGGCCTTTCTCCAGCAGCCGGGCCTGAGAGATAAACAGATCAATGCAGACACTTGCCTCCACCTAATGAGCTAATGGCGCAGCCGGGGTACTGCCTTATTGGATTGCCGGTCATGCTGACAGGGCGCAGAGTCAAGCAGGCCTACTGCAGGGGTGGGGGACTTATTTCCCCATGCCCCAGTCAAGTCTGGCTCCCAGTCAAGCTAGGAATGGCTTATTCCTTTATTTGTTTGTTCATTCGTTCCTTTGTATGTATTTGTTTTTCCTCACTCTCTTAAGGACAATGTTGAGATTTGGTGAGATGGTATCAGTGACCTTTCTGCTCTGTAGATGGCCAAAGATGAAGGGAACACTGTCCTCCCAAGAGGCAGCCTGGTATGTTGCTAAGGATCTTCACCTGGGCATTAGTTACAGCTGCCTTCTCATTCCCACAGTGACTTGCTGTGGGACTCAGGCCCCGTCCCCGCCCACTTTGGGTGTCAGTTTCCCATGTGAACCATGTAGGAATGGGAGTGACTGGAGTAAAAGGGGTTTCTGTGCCAAATAGCATTCAGGAGCAGAAATAGTTCACCCGACACTGACAATTATATTAAGCTACTGGCTTGATCCTGCTCCTACCTCTGCAAACCTAGACAGCTTGTTAATCATGGTGATAATGACAATTCTAATACTTCATTACAAATGTATGTTTATTGAACATCTACTCACTAAGAGACAGCCACTGTCAGTCATCACAAACATCAAGACTCTTGGTGTCTTTTCTCCTGCAGTTTCTCTGTCTCTGAGTTTCTTTCCTGACTCTTCTCTGTGTCCTCAGCTGTGTTTCCTCTGATCTGCTGCTATTGGTATGAGACATGCCCTCCCCTCAGAGGCTCCCAGACCATCTCACTGAGTCAGGTCTCAGGTCATCCCTGCTCCTGCATGAGAGTTTAGTCCCGGAATATAGACTCTTGGGTTTAAGTATGCCAAATAGCTATTTCCTCCTCACATCTGGTTTAGGCCCTCTTAGTGACAGGAGCAGGAATCCTTCCCAGACCCCATCCCTGAGTACTCAGATACCTGAGGGCAGACAGACTTCTTGCTGTACAGCACAAGAAGATCAAGGAGCTGGCAAGTCTCCAAACCAGAAGGATGACAGATAAGCCACTGTTCCCCCCAAAAAGATTGGAGCATATAAACTGTAGTCAAGAGGCATTCTTTGGGCCTGTTAAAAATTAGAACCTGTAGATATGTCTTTCTCTGAGGAGTATTCTGAGGGATTGTGGTCTAAAAGTATCTTTAGCGTTGAGCTTTCTCAGTGGTTTATACATTTCTAAATGTGTGGAACCCTCCATACAAAAGAAATGACATTCAAAAGCCTTAGGATACACCAGGTACAGTGGGTTGGATGCCATTAAGGCTCTATGGAGCACAGTTTGAAAGCCACTAATATGGTCCCACTTTAACACTTACCCTCCTGGTGGTGAAGTTTTGACCAAACATCTGTCTCCTGACTTATAGTCCAGTGCTCTTTCCTCTGTACACATTATCTGATTCATGCCCCCATCAATCTATTCCCCACCCAAGCAACGTTTATTTAGATTTTATTATTTTGAATCTACTGAGGGTATTATAGCAAGGCATCATTCAAGTGCAGAGATTGCTCACAGACCTCTGATGCACTGGCCAAAGAAAGGAAGGCAGAACCCTATAAATGGGCTAGGTTAGGGTTCTCAACCCTATGTCTATTGACATTTTGGATCAGAAAATTCTTCATTGTAAGGGGGTGTTTTATGCATTGCAGGATGTTAAGCAACATCCATGGTCTCTACCCACTACGTATGCCAGTTACAGCCCCTCCCAAGTGTTGACAATCAAAAATGTCTCCAGACATTGCCAAATGTCCTTGGGGGTGGAGGTGGGAGCAAAATCACCTCCCGTTGAGAACTATTGGATTTAGTTAACACAGAGAACAACACAAGAGATCTTACATAAAATAAAAAAGAGATCTTGTATAAAATTAAAGGCCAAATAAATGATGAAGTCAAGTGTTGTAAGAATTCTAAGAAGGAGCTCCCCTACATTTGTGTGCTCAGTATGTGTAACTCCTGCAGCCAGCAAGAGAAACTTCTGCTTCCTAGAAGGAGGATGGGGTGTAAGGAAGAGTCATTGTTAGGGGAGTTATATGAGCACAATGGGAAGAAAGGAAAGGGGGATTCTAGGCTGAAGGCAGGCTGGCCCTATAGGTAAATGTCATCATCTTCCCATGGTATGCTTGCCTAAAAATTTCCTGACTAAGCAGCTGCATGGAAAGAGTCCCGAATCAAGACTAAGGCCACCTGCATCCCTCCCTCTCTGAGCCACTAATTCACAGTGTGACACTGGCCAAACCTGTCTTCCTTTTGGACATCAGTTTCTTCACCTGAACAAGGATACAGACCAATCATCCACTAGTTCCCTTTTAGCTCCAGGATTCTATTTTCTAATTTGCATCATAATACTAGAAAGAATAAAACCAAGTCAAGCCAATGACTACTTCATCTTAAGCATGCTCAGCCAAATCTGAAAACCCACTTCCTTGGATAACAGATGCCAAAGGGAAATATAAAGGAAGCTTATGCTCTTATCCATACCTTGGAATAATAATGATGATAATAGTAATTAACCTTCGTATGTTTTATAGTTTACAAAGCATCTTCACATATGAAATTCACATGTGTAAGCATCAAAACAACCCTGTGAGGTGGGAATAATTACTGCAATATCATGGATGAGGAAATCAATGTTCTGAAAAGTTGGGTGCCCCTGCCTAAAGTCACACTCAAACCTGTCTGACTGTAGACTCTTTGCTGTTTAAGGTGTATACAGATGGTTATGCTTCACTAAGCATATTGGAAACCACCCCTCCAAATCTCCTAGAGATTGGACGTAAAGGCCAAGTGATTGAGACACTGAAGCTGAACAGGGAGGGACAAGGCAGCGTGCTGGGGCTACTATGCCAACTCTGATAGTCTCAACAGAGCTGGCTGAACAAGCTCCAGTCCATGTGCTTTCAAAGGGTTGTGAAAAGAGAAAAAAAATTCCCACTGTTTGCCTGCCAAGGCCCTGCACTGGGATATGGGTATGGAGCTCTGCTTAAGGCTTAATTCTATTGATTACACATTCCATTTTCCAAAGTGCCATTTGCTTGAAGGAGCAGGTGGTGTTTTCGGCATCCATTTAGCTGATGTATTAGCCATGTGGCTCAGTGCATCAGCAGGCCCGAGTCATCAATTTACAGTGAGATGACAGAGGGAATCACTCACTGAGGAATCGTAATGGGGAGTGGGGGGAGGGGGAGTGAAACAGAGAGAAAAGGACAAAAACATTGGAATCATGGCCCTGACTAGGGCCTGGGGAAGCAGGGGCTAGATGGTCCAACACGGGGTCTTTGGTTGAAAATAGTGAAGGTACTCAAGATGACTCTGTGGCAGAGCTTGTGCTGGGCACTTGGGACATAAAGGTGAGTCACAAGAATTCCCAGCTTGAAAGACTCAGTTCTGTGGGGAAAACAAACATAAACTACTAATGACAATAACATCATATATGTGTTACAGGACAGGGATGTAGTAGGTAACAGAAAAGTGTTTTTATTTTTTAAAATGTTTATTTATTTATTTTGAGAGAGAGGCAGGAAGAGAGGGAGACAGAATCTTAACCAGGCTCTACACTGTTAGTGCAGAGCCCAATGTGGAGCTACATCTCATGAATTGAGAGAGATCATGACCTGAGAGGAAATCAAGAGTCTGATACCTAACTGACTGAGCAACCCAGATGCCCCAGAAAATTGTTTTTAAATCCCACATCTCTGGTTCAAATCCCAGCTTTATTATGTATTAGCTATGTGGTTGTAGGCAAAGTTAGATTGGAAGTTCCTGGAGAGCAGGTACTGTATGTCTTATATAGTTTTGGAGGGATGCCCTGTGCCCCAGCCCCTGTGTCCCCTGATTACTGCCATCATAATCACCAAGAGTATTAATAGTATGATTACAATAACAATACAATTAGTAATAATATAACATTTATTGAGCTCTCACTAGGTACCAGATACTAAATGTTATATAAGCCTATGAATTAGCTACTATTATTATCTTTATTTTATAGATGAGCAGATGGGGTCTCAAGGAGGTTAAACAGCTTTCCCATAGTCACACAGCTTGTAAGTGGTGGTGGAGCCAGATTCAAATCCATATCTGTCTGGCCCCAAAGCCATACAGCCATTCAGCACCACAAAGTTCAGGTGTCCCAACTGTGGTATTCAAGTTATTTGACCTTGCAGAGACTCACTTTCCTTATAAGTCAAGTGGATCTATTATTATTTTTCTTCTTCACAGGTTTTTGTAGGCATCAAAAAAGACAACATGTAGAGCATTAGTACATTCTAAAGAGCTCAAGAAATGATACCTATTATTACCCTTATTCTTTTAATGTTTATTTATTCATTTTGAGAGAGAGAAAAAGAGAGAGAGCACAGACAGAGGAGGGCAGAGAGAGAGAATTCCAAGCAGGCTCTGCATGTCAGCACAGAGCCCCATGCGGGGCTTGATCCCACAAACTGTTAAATCATGACCTGAGTAAAAATCAAGAGTCGGATACTCAACCGACTGAGCCACCCAGGAGATGCTATCTTTATTCTTAAGATTATTATATTCAGGGAAGAAGTTTGAGGGGTTTGAGGGATGAAGCCCCCCCCCACCCCCCCCCCCCCCCCCCAGTTTAAGGGAGGCTTCTCCAGTGCCTGTGAGAACATCTACTTTTCTCTGATGAAACCAAGGTGCTTCCTCTGGCTCCTATCCTTGCCAGTGAGATGAATCCAGTATGATTCTTTTTAATTAGGTCATTAACACTTTATTTATTAAGACTTTTGTCATTTGACATGCAACATGCAGTGGATCATGGCAAAGGTAAAATGTGAGTAAAGCTAAAAATGGCTTCAGAGATTGCCTTCCAATAAAAAGGCTCATTGATGCTTGAGTTTTAGGGAAGAAATGTATCTGACAGAAGCATAGGTGGTGGAAGTGAGAGAAGGATGGTAACCATTTGCCTTGGAAAAGAACCCCCCTCCCACCACCCAATGTCTGGTTTAGCTAGAGAACCTTCCCCTGCCCGCCTTAAAAAGCCAGTGACATAGAAGAAAGGACACTTGCTCGTGTTCATTCACTCATTCATTCACTCATCTATTCAGCACACATTTTTAGAGGTCTTGCTTTTCTCAGGCACCATGCTGAGCACTGGACTTAGAGAGATGAATAAAATTTCATTGCTGCTCATAATTGGAAGGGTGATGCTAGTATAGCTACAAAATAATGTGCCTCCATTGTCATGTTATTTAAAGTAATGGCAATTTAGAACTATCTAAACTATAAACACTAGGAGATTTTTAATAAAGTATGGTACATCATTTCAAAGGAATGTTATTTAATCATTTAAAGTATTTATAAATAATTTCAAATAATGTGGCAATATTCACAGTACAATACTAAATGATATAAAATTGTAGATAGCATATGTTCTCAACTGTATATACATATAGGCAAACAATTAGGAAGAAAATGTTCAACATATTAACAGTAGTTATCTTTGGGGACTGTATTAGGGTGGTAATTTCCTGTGATATAATTTTTTGATATTTATAAAATTATCTATAAATATAGCAGAAATTAAACATAGAAATTTCTATCCAAAAAGTATAAAACAATATGATATTAGAAGTACATCTGGGATACTCCTGGCACAGAAAGGATGACTTTACAACCTTTCCATTTTACAGATGAATAAATTGAGGCTTTGAGAAATTAAGTAACTTTTTCAAGGCTTTCTAACTCCATAGATGGCTGAAGTGCAATTCAAACCCGTTGTCTGACTATAAATCTGGAACTTTTCTCATTGATCCACAGAAACTTTCTATGAGCTAGCTGGGTGCTTGCCTGAAATGTGAGGGTTGACCTGCCTAGAAGGTCTCAAATGGTCTGGTAGAGCTGCTATTCTGATTGTTTCAGAAGAATCCAGAAGTTAAAAGGAGAGGCCGAGAATGATTCTGTGACAAATCTCTAGCCATGGATCTGAAAGAAGTGCATAGTGCTGTAAAAATAACCCTGACTGTTTACATTTCAACTCTTCAAGATTTGTGCTATTTGTATTAGAAGAATAATATAGGTCTGGGCACGTATTTAATGTTTTCGTTTAGATTTAGACCATATAGCCCCAGCACTGAGCTGATTTTAATGGTTGAATATTTTAATTTAACTGTATTGTGTGCACAGCATCCATGATTAAATATACATCTTCTGGGCCAATTTACTTTTAACTTCATTATGATCTGTTCCAACTGGCATTTAATGAATTCTGCATTTGGCCACAAAGCCCAGCTCCAATTTTTTGCAATAGTACATTTATGTGTGTACATCTGTGAGCATGTAAACCCAACTATCCCAGGAAAAATTCTCTTTAAACTCAAGTATTTCCTATCTTAAGAGGGGACTATTTTCTTAGTTACATAAGTGAACATAAGACCATTGGATAACTGAGATATTAATGAAGTCAACTTTCTAATTCAAATCTTAGATCTGGCTCAAAGGAACCTTTCTCTGGGCCTACCTTTTACTGTGGCCCCATCTCTCTGCTAAGAAAATATCCAAAGATTTAACATAGGAATTAAATTCAAACCTCTGATATTCTGTCAACTTTTCATCATATAACAACTGTAGCTTTACAAGTATCTTTCTATTTTGTCATGATGGAAGGTGTATTTGTCAAGATAGGAGGATAGGTATGTATTTTAACAATTTGTTAGTGAGATTTAGGACATAAATATTTACACTTATGCTTTGTGGGCCCCTGTTTATTCTCTCTCCTGAGCCTTGGAAATCCTCAAAGTGGGCTGGCAACTTCTTTCAGCTCCTGAATTACTGACGGTGTCTTGTGTGGGCAAAAGACTTACCCACGGAACCATGTATTGCTCATCCTTTTATTGCTAGTGCACATCACAGTCCTCAGCACTTAGAATACACTTAGTGTATGAGGAATTAAAGCAAACTAATTTGGAGAGATTTTTCATTTGCTTTGTATTTTAAACTGGGGATTTTACAAGAGCAACAAAAAGGGTAAATTCAGGAGACACAAAGCCAGTGGTGTTTTCTAAACAATCACCATGTATTTACAATTAATATACATATTCAACTGCAGTATGACTCTGCAGCCTGAGGGCGATGGAATACGCTCACTGACTAATGCACAAGGAGGTCTTGTGGTCATCTCTGACTCCAAGGTGGGTGTCCTTCTCAAGCCACACGTTTGAGTGATTCCCCCAAGTAAGATCAGGGTGTTGTTATCAGAAGAAGTGAAAACTGATGCTGTATAATAAAATGTTTAAAGGACTTTGAAATTGTTATCTTTACATGAATATACATATATGTATATGTGTGTACATACATGATTATATATTGTATAATATTAAACAGATTTGTGTAACCACCACTATATATTATGTCATATTATATAAAGAAATATGTGTGTGCATATACATACTGTTATGCCATTCAGTATAATCCGCTGGGCACCTGTAACTGCACAGTTGTTTTCTGAAGTCGGCAGGGTCTTCACTGTCTCCACTCACCCCCATGATCCCCATCTTTTCCCTCCTCTATCCAAGTAGGCCTTCTCATTACAGGATAATGATAGTGGAATGGAACTCTGTCATTAGATAATGATCTCCTGTGGTTAGATGAATGAGGAAGGCTGACTTGGGCACCTTCAGAAACTGAACACCAAGGGGCTGCCAAAATGTTGATTTTCAAAGAGGAAGTCTTTAGTCCTGTCACAATATTCCCTCAAAGCTGAAAGATTACTTACAAAGGAGACAACAACATTAGGAAGAAAAAAGCCCTTGGGATGCTGAGGCAAAACGAGGATATAAGGTGGCTGACCACAATGCATGACCAGGAATGATTTCAAATCCTTATTGGGTAGGTAGCCCTCTGTTTTAGGTAGCTGAGTTGCCTTACTACCTAGAGATAGTAAAGTGAAATATGAATCCTCTTGAGGTCAGCTGGGTTCTGGAAGACCACAGTCAGCTGACAAACGACTTGAATGAAAACAGTCTGGAATGGCATTCAGGCCAGAGGTGGTATTAGCTCTGCTCGGCCTGTACCATGCAGCACCATTTTAAGCAAGGTCTCCTGCACCTCAGTCTTTTTATCTATCAAAAGGTGCTGTTGATTGGAGGCTTCTTAAAGCCTGGAGGCCTCTGACCTGACAACTTCACATCCATATCAATGTAACTAACATCCTTTCATTTCATAAGGAGTTCAAAACAATGCATCTAGTATGCAGGAGTCAGAGAGTGTTCAGCAGCCACTTGTACTTCTCAAAGAACTGTAATATCTTCAACTTGGAAGAACAATCAAAGGTCATCTAGTTTAATATCTCCAGGAACCCTGGGTGTTCTGCTGGAACATCTGTGGTGGGGGGAGCTCACTGTCTCCCCAAGCATCCCAATCAGTTGTTGGTGAACACTGATTGTCTAAAAGTCACTTATTTGTTTATTTGTCTATTTGTTTATTAATTCATTATTTCAGCATCCAGTAAGTCAAGGATAAAGCATTGGAGCCCCAGATGTGAGTCAGACATGATCTCTGCTCTACAAAAACTCAATGTTAAATTAAGCACTATGCTGAAAGGGGCACGGGAAGAGGCAATAAGGCAACTAGACATGTAGACAAGAATTAAAGTTAAGTGCTTTGGCAGAGGTGGTATGTTAAGATCTATCCACTAGCAAGAAGAAAGGGTTGGACTTCATTCTGAAAGACACTTATAAAACTCCGCCTGTACACAGGGCACCTAGCAAGCATTATTACTGATTAGGGCACTAGCATTAGCAAGCAGTCATTACAGTAGTGGTAGAAATAGGGGTAGCAGTAGAATCATACTAGTAAATTGGAGCAGAAGAGTGGTAATGTTCCTAGCAGCAGCAACAACTGCAGTAGTACAAGTGTTATAATCATAATAGTATATTGTAGAAGTAGTAGTGAGGTAGCAGCAGCAGCAGCAGCCACAGTACTAGAGTGAATAGCAGTACTAGTAGCACTCATAGTGTCACAGTAGTAGTGGTAGTTGATACAGCATTGCTATTAGCAAAGATGGGGAAAAGAATGAGAGGCAGTGGCTGAGAGACTTCTGGGGGTTCCGGATCCTTTGGCTCATCATCTGGTTTGTTCCTTTATTCCTTCTTGCTTGCATGATCGTGCACCTGCCCAACAAAGAATGGTAGGAAATCCTTTCTCAGGTGGAGGAGGGGTCAATGGCTTACACGCAGAGGTGACCAGGAACAGGGAAGCCTGGAGACAGGTCTCCCTTCCCAGATAAAATATGGGTGTGTGCAGTGAGGAGGAAGCCCTAAGAAAGAGTATGGATGACAGGCACATTCAAGTGGGGGGTTAAGGGCCTGTGAGTGAGAAGGTGGGAAGCAGGATATTTTGGCTGGACAGATAGAAGGGAAAGGCACTAATTGGCTCTTGACAAATGTGTCAGGTACTTTGATGGGCACTTTCCTCAAAACTCACTTAGGAACTGGGGAATCACCTCCAATTGGGTGACCCTCAATGTCTCAGAGCCATAAAAATCAATGGTAAGATTCAAGCCCCAATTTGCCTTCCCCAAATCCATGGCCTTTCCATGAAATCCAAGTTCTCTTTCCAGATACCCTTGTGCTTGCCCTTTAACCATTAAGAGTGCCTGATGTAGATTTCTTATGTGGCTCAGGATGTGGCTCCACAGTTGAGGGACTATCTGCTAGATAGTCAGACACTGTGATAGTATCTAAACATATGCATCCTGTTTACTTAGAAACTTTTTTACATGCACAGTTCAAGGTTTGATCATGATTTAAAAGCCATGAATCCATCTGGGCTGAGCTTTAGGAATTGAACCGAGAATTCTACCCTGGTTCTTCTCTTGCCATTAATGCCTGCAACAAGCCCTGATGGCTGGAGAGGGCAGTCATCACAGTGTGAGAAGGAATAGTCAAACCCAGCATTGGAGCTCAGGATTAGAACTGCAACGTTCCAGCAGCAAGAATGAAAGCTTAATCAACATTCAGATTAGTGTATTGCCATTTACAGGGGTTTGAACTCAATTAAAAATTTCAACTGGAATCTTGGCACAGGTGCCTTGAGACAGAATCCGACTGTTCTGGGCTCTCACCCCAATTTTAATATGTGTTCCTGGAAGGAGGTGGCTGGGTCAGATGGACCTGGGGCTCAATTTAGAACCTTGGCACAAAAATTTAATAAAGTTCTGTTTGAAATTCCATGGCAATTTAGCTATGTTACAGAATCAGCTGTTTCCATAGGTCACTTTTTCCCTCAGGCTTACTATTTTCCTCGAGTTTGATGCCTTTTTTTTTTCTTAAAGAAAGTGGTGAAGTACAGGAACACTGGACTTGGAATCCAGGAGTCTTGGCACAAATTCTCGCACAAATACTTACTAGCTGGATGCTCTTGGCCAAGTTACTTAACCTCTCTGAGCCTCAGTTTCCTCACCTGTAAAACTGGGTTAATAGTTGGTAGCTCTCCCTCAAATGGTGGCTGTGAAAGTTTAAATGAGATAACAGATGACAGAGAAAACACACCAAGCATGTTTGGTACATGGAATTGCAGAACTACATGATTTATTTCCCTGAAAAGATCTTTCACTTCTGATACATTCTCATAGTTATGCTGTATGACATTTCGGTTTTTACTTTCAGACCATGGTCTAGGCCCCAAGTGCTGCTTTAATTGCAATAGCTCTGTTCTGAATTCTAGGGATTTTGAGATCAGTTCTGCTACCTGACTTACAGTCACCAACAACCTTTTCCAGATGAGCATTTCTCAATGCTCAGAGATAAAACATTAAAAACATTTCCCATGGCCCTAGGAGGTCCTGCCTCCCTGCACTGTCTGGCCCTACAGACCTCTCAAGCTTCATCTTTCTCTTAGTATATTTGCTTCAGCCACAGTTTTGCATCCTTTAAGTTAAAAAACATGCCAAGTTTCCTCCTGCCCTTTGGCCTTTGCTTCTGCTGTTCTCTTTTTCTGGAGCAAATTTCTCTACCCACCTCCCTCCTATCTCCTTTGTTTAATCAATTTATCCTTCCCATCTCAGCTGAAGAGTCACTTCCTTAGTGATGTCGCCCTTGAATTAGGAAATCAATATATCAGGTCTTCCAATTATGTTCTCTAATAAGCCTTTGTATTTGTGATACCTTTTAGGTTTTCGAGTATACATTCAATAAATTCATGACTTAAATGTAAACTCCATGAAGGCAGAGATAGTCATGTGTATTTACTTGTTATTGTATACTCAACATCCAACATACATGTAGAATTGTCAATGTTAAAAAGTGGCACTGTAACACTATTGCTTCTTTACAGGTTGCCTAGAACAACTCGCCTCGACCCACTTCTGAATCCTAATTTTCTGGAGGCCTCTAACCTCATGACTCATTTCCTTCTTTATATCAGTCAGACCTGATAATCAGCACCACGTTGTTATCTTGGATTTTCTCTCATTTTATTATCATAGATCACCTAAAGAAAAGGACCTAGCACATGTGGCCTTGGCCTCTGGGACTATGCAGAGGCCTCTGGGCAGTGCTAACAGATGTATGCCAACTCATGGGGCAGGACCATCTCCTGTCTAACTTAAATATACTGAGCTACAATTGGAGGTGTGGAACCAACAAGTCTCCCTGGCGCTAGCCTAATGCCTGGCTGTTCTCTCTGGAGTGCCCATTTAGCTAAATCAGCCTCTTTAGCCCCCCTCTACTTAGCTTGATACACTTGGGCCTAACTGTGATCACACACAGGAAGTAACTTTATAAACCTGATAAGACTAGACACGTGTAAGGGATTAAGGGCTTAGTTCAGGCTCCCTCTCAATTCACAAACCAGGCTTCTGCTTGGCATACTTGGCCATCTGGAGAAGATTTTTCTACTTCTTTCCAGTGACAGTTCCAACCCTCTTCTGTCTGTGCTCCCTCTACTGCACTGGCATAGATAAAACAGGATTTTTTTTTTTTTTAATGTCAAATCTGTTGCCATTAAGCCAATAAGGTCCCTCAACCTTAAGGTTTAGTTGACTCCAAAAGTGATTTGCCCACTAAACACTAGCAACTTGGATAGCCAAAATCACTTTAGCAAATTAAATCTTGGTATAAGCTAAATAATTCATGCTTACAGTTATTTTAGGAAGAAGGATAATAGCACTAAGAGTTGGTCTATAACTGTGGGCAGGTAGTCACCTCTGAACTTCAAATTCCTCATCTGGTTAGATAGAGTTAGATGGGTACATGCCCCCATGGTAGTCATGCTCATTAAAATGGATCACACATGAGAAAGGGCTTGTACATGTATATGTTGTAAATATTTTGTCATTACCACTTTTAAATCTAAGTCATTCACTCTATAAAACAGAAACCAAAAGCTGTGGAGGCTAACACATTCATTCATACATTTAATAATCATTTGTTAAATGTTACTATGGACCAGGCACTGTGCCAGAGGTTAAGTGACTTACCCAACGTTGTAGAGGGATTTCATGGCAGATCTAGGGTGTCAACAATAACAATAGCTATTATGTGTTGAGGGTTCACTATAAAGCTAGAACTTGATTAAGTATTTTACATACATAGTAAGTTTAATTAAATCTTCACAAAACCCTATGAGGTAGATACTATTAGCCGTGTTTTTTTGTGGCTGAGGAAATTGTCATCACAATGAATATTACTTGAATCTTCTTCTAAATTTTTGTATGGGAACCAGAAGATGCTATTGTGATGTACAAAGACCAAAGTGAGATGACCTAGAAATGACCTTGGATATCGGTTTGCCCAAAAACTTAAGCAAAAACTCTAACACAAAGACATTTAAAGTGTCATGTTTAAAGATTTACAAAGTCAATAGGCAACAACATGGCATGTTTGGGAGCCAGACAGATTCCCTCAACTATAAAAATGGGAATAATTATTCCTCCTTCACAGGGCTATTGTACAGTTAAAACCAGAGACAAAATGTACAGAAACACTCTTCCCCCATGTATACTCTCACTTCCTCATTTCATTCAGGTCTCTGTTTAAATGTCACCCACTCAGAGAGTCTTTACTGTCCACCCTGCTTGAAATAACCCTTAATCCTACTCTGTCTCTCACCCTGCTGCACTTTTCTTCACGGCATCTGATATCACATCATGTGTTTCTTTATTTGTTCATCAGCTGGCTGAATGACTAAATGAGTGAGTGTGTGTATCATGGTGCTGAGAGAGAGAGAGAGAGAGAGGTTCCTCTCTCTGCATGTGAGATCAGTCCATCCCTCCCAGGAAAGAGCGAGTCCAAAGGAAGCCTAGATTTCTTATCTGACTCCCAAAAGAGACTCTAGGGTTTTGTTGCATCTGCTCAAGGGGTCTCTGCCTCCCCCTCAGGGCAGCATGCAGCAGGAATCCTGCCAGGGCAGACCCAGCCCACCTGCCTCCCTCCTGCCTGATTGCTTCTTGGTCACCCTGGGCATAGATGAGAGATAGGTGTGCAGGATGGTATATATGTCTTCTGCAAAAGGAAAGGTTTGAAAGTTCAATTAAACCCTGGTAATTTCACAGACCACAGGATTGAAGAAGAAAAAGGTGTTCCTGAAGCTCTTCTTACACTTGAAAAAATGTATTCCTTCAGTCTAAGTTTGATTTTCCATGTTAAAAGAGTCATATTAAATTAATGGAAAGGAAGTGTCCAGAAAAGGAAAGGTGTTGTTACTCCTTGAATTTGTAATAGTGGGGATGATATTTCTGAACATTTCTTCAGCTGTCAAAAGACCACAGATCTTTTAATGTCATGAGGACAAAAAATTTTTCTTGTTGCATACTTGTTGGAAATGAGACCCAGGAGAAAGGCATTGTTTCCTGAAATTACATAGTTGCCAGGGAAACCGTGTATAAGAGTTAGCCTAAGTGCAAGTTAAAAAATGAAGTATCTCATAAATTGGTTTAAGAGTATTTCAAAAAGTGTAGGCCAAGCATGGCACATGGTGACCCTTGTAGAGCTCCAAGGATTTCTTAGCTCTGGCAGGAAGTGATACTTAAAGGTTACCTTTTTTTCTGTTTTCTGCTGTGAACCTCTTTAATGAGTATTTTTCTAGAAGTAAAAATCATCAGGGTAATTTTTTAACCCCCTTACAACTCCCCCACCAAAAACAGGACAAATGAAAAGAAACAGAAGCATTTGGTTGCAGCCTAGAGAAACACATAAACATGCACACACACACACGCACACACACACACACACAAAACTTTAAGAAACAATATTTAGTAATCTAACATGTCAGAAAAAAGCTTACCTTTTCTTCTCTTTACTGTGTTAAACAAAGGCTATATATGATTTGCTTTAAAGAAAGGGCTGAATTAGCATCAAAGAATTTCAAGTGTATTACCACCTAAGTCTCAGCTGTCTTTTCTGTTAGAGTTAATCATAATCTCTACCTTCCATGGTTGGTCTGAAAATAATATATATATTTGTATATTCATTTCTAATTTATAAATTATTTATATGAGTATATGCATATATATGTGTGTGTGTGTGTACATACACACATAGTTTTTATCACACACATATATAGCATTTATCACATGGTAGATGTTCAATAAATACTTAGAAAATCTTAGAGGTCATTTAGCTTACCTCTTATTTAGTGTAGAGAATCCCTGTAAAGTATAAATGTCATCCAACTTCTCTTAAACTTATCCAGAGACAGGGAGGTCACTCCTTACAAGATAGCCCATATCATTATTAGACAGATGACCTCTTCCTTTTATTAAACTGGAATCTGCTTACTGTAGCTTTTATTCATCAGACTTTATTGCTTTTGGGAACACATAGAACAAATTTACTCTCTCTTCCCCAAAGCATCACTCATGTCTTCTTGAGTCCATAGAACCCCACTCCTACAACAGCCCTATGTGCTAATAAGAGGCAGTTCTGTGTGACCACAGGCAAGTTACTTCACATCTCTGAGCTTCAGTTCCAAGTACCATTAAATGGGGATATAGTTCTTTCCCTGTTTTCCTCTTAGGCTTCTGCTAACGATGAAAACACAATGGCAGATGGAAAACTGTTTTGGAAACTGTAAAGTACTACACGTATTAACTATTATTGCCATTTTGTTCCAATCTTCTTCACTTAAACTTGCCTCTGGGAGAGCTGTTGGCCCTGCTTTAGAGGGAGGGAGGGGGTGGACTTTCCTTGGTTTAAACTTAGTTCTTGGAAGTCCCAGGCCTGCAGGCTGATTTGCAGCTTCTTGGTTCCCCTTGCTGCTTTCTCAGCATGAGCCCTTGCCTTTCTCCCCAGGTTCCCTCCCTGATGTTGCTCACCCATTTAGTTAAATGCTGTTTTGACGAGGTAGCCTATTTTGGTAAGTGCCCCTGGGGAGCTCCAGAAAGGTTTAATTCTCTTTCTTTTCCCTAATGTTTATCTAATGGTAAAGGATTGAGAATAGGTTCTGTGTCCCTGGAGACCCTAGGCTGAATGATTCAATAATGTATGTGTCTGGGGGCTGGCTGAGAGATGAAGCTTTCAGTATAGAGTAGAGGGTGGGTTGAGGACACCCAGTCATCATGCCAGGTGGGGTATCACTCATTAGGAGGGAACCCAGGAGCTTAGTAAGGGACAACATTAATGAATCTGAGCATGTAGTGATCAGGACAGCAAAGGAGGGTGACCTCATGACCCAGTATGCATACCTGTTGTCCCAATGTAATAATTAATGGTACTACTTTTCACTCTCAAAGTGAAATTTGAAAGAGAAATTATATGTTCACCTTAGGCATGGGTGAATGAAATAGGAATGACCCTCCTCTAATGTTCCCTATCCAAGTAAAGGGAATCACCTCCACCCACCTGGTTCCTTACGTCAGAAACCTGAGTCCTCTGACACTCTTTTAGTCACCCTCATTCCCACAACCAGACACCAAAGAATCCTGTAGATCGTTCCTTTCATTTCCATTCCCATGGCCACTGCCTCAGTTTTGAGTATCATCTCTCTTCAGGACCCCTAAAATTTCAATTTCATTTTGTCTACTCAGTCCCTGTTTCCAAGGACTTTTTGAGATCTGGACTGTGTTGTCTTATACTACTCCCAGTTCTCCTGTATGACTGCTTTTGGTGTGCTTATTTCAATCACTGAGCCTTGCACCTTACCTCTAGAAACCAATCTTCTGTTTCATATTTTCAATTGTTCCTTTATTCAGTCAACAAAGATGTTGAGTATACTAAGTTCTGAGAATTCAAAAGGGTCAACATATTGAATTAATTAAATTTTTTTATATCTTGCTGAGCAGTTATGAGGCCATAAAGTTATACCAATATCCATTTTACTTTGGATCCAAATCCATTTTCCACTCCTATTCCAGAGTGCTGTTTCTAAAACATAAATTTTACTATGTCATTGCCCTGAGGAAGACACACCAATGTCGTTCCGTTAGCTGTGGATGTTTTCATTCTTCTTCTTCTTTTTTTTTTTTTTACATTTATTCATTTTTGAGAGACAGAGAGATAGAGTGGGACTGGGGCAGGGGAAGAGAGAGAGGGAAACACAGAATCTGAAGCAGGCTCCAGGTTCTGAACTGTCAGCACAGGACCTGACACTGGGCTTAAACCCAGAAACCTTGAGATCATGACCTGAGCCAAAGTTGTACGCTTAACCAAATGAGCCACCCAGGCGCCCCTGCTGTAGATGTTTTAATATGGGGGAAGCCTCATCAGAATAACATCATCCTGATTTCTCCCACCTCCAACCCCTTCCCTTATTGGAGTCTCTGTAGGGAAAGCAGCAGTAATTTATCCAATGGTGACAGTGGAAGAATTGAGCAACTGAGGCTTACTTAGCTGTGCTCTCTGTCTTTCTGTAATTAGCCTGCCTACAGACTGCATATATTCAGTTCTGCCCCTTGGTGTTCTGCCACACTGCTGCCTGTGACTGGGGATAGGGATATGTTTCTAGGCTTTGGTATTTGTCATCACCCACTTCAGCCATCTTCTCCAATGTAGCTTTTGCAAGTGGTAATTTACCTGACACCTGAGTCTATCTCTCAGATGGTCTGATTTGTGACAGGGAGCAGAGGAATAATTCATTGAGTTCCTCGACCCCAACACCCAGGATTAAAGTCAAGTTCTCCAGTCTTGTAAAAAGTAGAGGATGTCCACCTCCTGTTTTGGTACAGGGAGAATATTTGCCTTTCTGCAGTTGTTCATATTTCCTCTCCTCAGTCTGCTCTTTTGGCAACTCACCCACTATGATGAAAGTCCATAAGCTTCCCGAGATCTTATCTGAGCCCCAAAGAACCACGAAAAGCCAGCTGGAGGCAGGTCTGTTGTAGGAGTGCTGTATGAGTAGCAGGCTCAAAGGGCCCTTACAAGTTGCTCAGCCCCACAGAGCTGAGAGAGCTGCACACTGGTGCATGATTCTAACACTGAAGCCACTTTCAGTCCTCAAGGAGAGTTTGAGCACTTGTGGGTATTGAAGTAGCCACTCCCAATCTGGCTATGATACTTTCTTGGCTACATGGGTTGGAATGAACCGTCTGAGTCTTTTAATTGCAAACAATAGTGAAAAGGCAGTTTGCACTTTGTTTGCAAAGAATGCCTTCCTTGTCTCGAAAACCCTGCTAAATGCACCAAATTACTCCTTTTTACAGATGAGGAAACTCGGTCTCAGGTTAGGTGAGTTTCCCAAGAATCCTCAGCAAGTTCATGGAAAAGCTTGGGAAATCCACTCTGAATTAGTCAGAATCATAAGAGTAGTTGGGAATCTCCCTTAATGATGAACACAAAATCTACCATCTTTTACATCTGGTTAGAGCTTTGCACTCTTGAAAACACAAAATATTACAATTGGAAGGTGGCTTGGCAAACATATGGCCCAACCTCCTGCCTTGACAGATGCAGTAAAGCAAAGCCCAGAGTAAGAATGTGGTTCTTCTGTGGGTTTGAAGTGAGGTCTAGCAGAGCCAGGACCTGAATCTGAACCTCCAAACCCAGGGTAGGCTCACTGTTAGCGCTGCCTGCAGAAGGGAAGCCACAAACCCATTGTGCAGATGAGAATATTAACCTCAGAGAGGTAAAGCATCTTTTGCAAGTTTCTGTGACTGGAGAACAAGAGAACTGAGATTAGCCTTGGAGTTGGATAAGATAATACTGAGTTGAATAAATGAGAATTATTTTTAACTATGATTATTATATGATTATTTCTATCAGTTCCAGCTTCACTTCATGGTTTTGTAGCTTTCATAAATTCAGAACTTTAGTAATTCAGTTTAATTATTACTCAATTAGATTCATAGAATTTTCCCCCTTTTGTTATCAGTGTTCTTGTTGTGTGGTATACCTTTAAGAAATAAGGTATTTACAGATCCCAGATTTTGATTACGGATTTCAAGTCTATGCTATCTCTCTATGACCTTCACTAAGAGCTACCCCAGAGTCCAGCATCTGTTAAGCTGCCTACAAACATTTGACATTTGGAAGTGTTTTGTTTTTTTTTTTCTCTTTTTTCTTTGGTAATCAGTAAGTCACTTTTGATGAATTTAATGGAAATTAAATAAATGAATAAAATCAGGCTTTACCTTATTATTATTTTTTTTTAAATTTTTTTTAACGTTTATTTATTTTTTTGGGACAGAGAGAGACAGAGCATGAACGGGGGAGGGGCAGAGAGAGAGGGAGACACAGAATCGGAAACAGGCTCCAGGCTCTGAGCCATCAGCCCAGAGCCCGACGCGGGGCTCGAACTCACGGACCGCGAGATCGTGACCTGGCTGAAGTCGGACGCTTAACCGACTGCGCCACCCAGGCGCCCCATACCTTATTATTAACTAATTATGAAGTTTACATGTTCAACAGTCAGATTGGGCTTGTCAGACTAAAACTGCAGGCAATTGCTGAAAAAATTTAACATGACTCTGGGGTCTAGAACACAGGTCTTCAGGCAGTCGCTGCTATGACCATCCACAGCCCCCACTGCTTTGGGTTCTTAGTCTCTTAGGGACATTTCTCAACATGTAAGCTTTCCAGAGCACTGGTGTGGAAGTCAGACACTCTTGGGTTTTAACTGTAGTCCTGCCACTTACCAGCATGGTGCCTTTGGGCAAGTAACCTAACTTCTCTGAGTCTCAATTTCCTCATCCCTAATATTGGGACTATAATATCTACCTCCTAATGTTATTGAAAGAATTAGAAATAATGCACTTAAAGGTGCTCAGAAAGTATTAGTTCTCCTTTCTATTCATAAATGATTCATCAATATGCATACGTTATTGACCAAAATGATTGGATCTTAAGCAAACCAAAGCACTATGCCTTACTGCCTATTTTGGCATATCACTCAATCATCCAGTCCACAAATATTAATGTCTAGATGTGCTAGACCCTGTGTTATTCTGGAAACTGATTATCCAGTGGTGAAAAAACAAATATGGTCTCTGCCCCCAATGGAGTCACAGCCTAGTGAGAAAGACAGAGATTAAGTAAGCAGATTAAGAGATTAAATAAGCAGATAAAATAAGTAATTATAAAGTGTAATAAGTGTTGTAAGGGGGGAAAAGTCTGGATTCTATTAAAGAACAGGCTCACTGAATTTAGAATGGTTACTTGGAGATGGCTTCTCTGAGGAGGTGACATTTAAGCTGAGAGTGAAAGGGGTGAGCAAGGAGAAGGGGTGGGGAGTCCTCCAGGTAGGGTATCTGGCAGCTGTGAAGGCCTGAGGGGAGAGCGAGGTTGGGGTGTCATTCACACCCAGCCTCTGGCTATCCCCACAGACTTTTAGCATTCCGAACCCAACTGGGCATTTGTCTATGTGCATAACCCTGCACGCACTCTTCTTACCTCTGAAGCCCTTCTCCTGCTTCTCCATCTGGAATGCCAGACTCCAAACGTCACATTTCAGGCTCCTTGATCTCCACAAAGCAGATCCATTTCCTCTCTCTTCTAGTGTTTCCCCAAATCTTTGCATTTACCTTTATAATAATATGTGTTAAGTACGTGATGGCTGTTGTTAAACACTGAACCCTGTGCCATGGACTGTGTTAAGTATTTTACCTGAATTGTTGCATTTAACCTTTATGGAGTCCCTATGAAGTAGTACTGTTATCATCATCTCCAGTTTACAGAAAAAGGAACCGGAGGTATTGTCACTTACCCTGGCTGTCAGAGGCTAAGTCTGGATCTGAAATTCAGGCCTTGTGCCTTTAGAACCTGAACTCATAAACCCCTCTACCATGCTAGAGTGACATCTCTATATGTGTTTCCCTTACCAGACCCTGAGATTACTGAGGGTGGGGTTTTGCGTGATTCATCAACAATGCTCAGCACGCGGAACAAGCTCTGGCACAAAGGAGTTAACTATTTGCTAAAAGAATGTCTTGGCAATTACAGATTCTGACTGATAAAGATGAAATCACATAACACATAAACAGGTCTGTCCCTTCAGCCTTCAGGCACAGCCTGTACCATGGCCTCTGCTGATCTGATTTGTGTGGCGATTGACAGCCTGGGTCCCTCTCCTTCGGTCCTGTTAATGGCATTAGCATCTAGTCAATAATGCTCAGCATTTCATTTTACCACTTTAATTAACAAATTCAATTTGTTCAAACCGCTGTGAAAACAAATTAAAAGCTCAAGAATGGGGCCTGAAGGAGCGGGAGGGAAGGCAGGGGCTCCACACAGATTAGGCTAGTTGTTGATTTGATCTTTGGAGCTTACTGGGAGATGAATACTGTCTGCCCTTCAATCATCTTCCTGTCTCTGACCCAACAGAATGCCTCAATGATCAGGTAAAGAGGCTTTTGTACCTTTTAGGCTTATCCCTTTCCTCTCCACATAGATCAGAAGGGGCCTTACTCTGTCCTTAAAGTCGGCTCTATTCTTCAAAGGGACGCTCTGCTTTGGATTTGAATTCAATAACATTATTAATAATCCTCTCGACCAATGGTTCTGAACCAGGGATAATTTAAGCCCCAGGGGACATCTGCCAACATCTGCAGAAATTTCTAGTTGCTACAACCAGGGGGAAGGTGCTACAGCAACCAGTGAAAGACCATGATGCTGCTAAACCTGCAGAGCACAGGATAGTCTCCTTCACCAAATAATATCTGGCACAAGATGTCAATAGTGCTGAAGTTGTAAAAACCTGTCCTCGTCTCTCTACAGTTTTCTAAGACACTACTTGATAATTGCAATGTCTCTGTGAGGTAAGCAGAATGGGACTGCTGACCCCCAGTTAAGAGTTGAGAAAGGTGACAGAGTTTAAGAGACATTTTCAAAGAGCAGTTAGGGTAGTGAACAGTCCAGAGCAAGGGCCTTTCTCTACCTCTAGCTGAGTCCAAAAAAGTGGAAATCACCTTTTGGAACCTCCAAGTAGCTCTAGGGGAATATGAGTTGTTTACATTTATTAAGCACCTCTTAGAGGACAGGCATTGGGCTGGGTAGCTACTCATGTGACAAGCTGCTAGTGGGACCTGCTCCAAGAGAAGGTGCTCATGATGAATGAAGCTGGGAAGCTTGCCCCGTCCTCTGCCCTTAATAGTTATACCTGATGGCTGTGTAGTAGCCACACAGTTATGAATGGAAGTCAGCCACTCAAAAGGTCAACTGGCTCTTAATCATTGGTTATTCCATCTCTGGAATTCAACTGTCCTTTCCATTTTATAAAGCGACAAGGGAGGGGCGCCTGGGCAGTTCAGTCAGTTAAGGGCCCAAATTTGGCTCAGATCATATCTCACTGCTCGTGAGTTCAAGCCCTGCGTCGGGCTCTGTGGTGACAGCTCAGAGCCTGGAGCCTGCTTCACATTCTGTGTCTCCCTCTCTCTCTCTGCCCCTCCCCTGCTCATGCTTTGTCTGCCTCTCTCTATCTCAAAAATAAATAAACATTAAACAAACTATAAAAAGAAAGAAAGCAAGAAGGGAAAACTGTAGTTAGCGCTGCATAGAACTTTTGAGGTAGACAAAAATCAAAACCAAAACTTAAAATCTGAACCCTTTCCAGAGATCCTGACAAATAGGTTGGGACAGGTAGTGTAGGACAGAGGGAGAAGACACGCAGAGAAAAGGGATAAAGAAGGAGGGAGGCTGATGAAGTTACTGCAGAGGATCAATAAAAGGCTTCACAGAGAACGTGTCCCAAGAGAAGGAAGCGTCCACCAAGATGAAGCAGGCATGGACCCTGAACATCAGAGGGCACTGGGGGCTCCTAACACAGTCAATATCAGACACTCTGGCAGCAGCCTCTGTGTGTGCATATCAAAAGAGGAGGATCACTAAATTCTGTAACACTTTGGAGCCCAAGGTATTTGCTGTGGGATACTCCTGAAATGAACATAACAAAGAAGACACTTCAAGGGAGCCTGATTCTATGGTGAGTTCATTTCTGGCATTGGGATCCAGGAATGGCATTTCACTAGTCATAAATTTCCAGCTCTAAAGACAAAGGTAATCACGAGCTCAGTATTCAGAGGAAAACAGTTCCAGCCTAGAAGCAAGCAGCAACCGGTTAGACGGAGGTCTTGGACTGTGAAGCCCCAGCTCAGCTCGCATGGTGGTGAGGATAACCAGGAAAAATATATAAATACTTGCAAGACTCCCTGAAGTTTTCATAAACTATCTGAGAGAAAGGAACATTGTAAAAGGCTGAATTTCCTCTTAGAACAGGTAGGAACACTGGGCTACTTAAGTGTAGTGAGTAAGTGTTCATGTGACCTCTGTTGTTTTAATAGGATGCTGAAGCTCATGCCATCAGATTTGTTCGTGTCATCTTTTTCATCCTCATAACAATGTGAAAGCTTGTTTTATCCTGTCCAAAGTCACTTGCCCAAATTCATATGCCTAGTTGATAGCAAGTGGGGATTTCAAGTAGAATCTGTCTGATTCTAAATAGCAAGGTGTATCCATTCTACAATGTCAGGGCTCCTCAGGAAGGGAAGTGAGAGAGGCCAGAAGGGCCCATCTCTCTGGATTTGACTTCAGCCCACTCTCCATTGCCTTTTTCTCTTTTTTTATTTATGTACTTTGAGAGAGAGGGGTCAGCAGGAGCAGAGAGAGAGGGAGAGAGAGCATCCCACGCTGTCAGCATGGAGTCTGATGTGGGGCTCAGACTCACAAACCATGAGATCATGACCTGAACTGAAATCAAGAGTTGGACGCTTAACCTACTGAGCCACCCAGGCACCCCCTTTTTCTTTCAAGCCTACAGGTCTCTGCTTGGGACCCCTGGAGACAAGCAGATCACTGTTCTGTAAGGCTGACACGGCATGTTTCTAAACTTAGCAATCACATACATATTCATGTAGATAAATCTGACATTTGCCATTACAAACTTCAAAGGTGATCTATCCCTTGCACTTTGTCCAGGGACAAACAGGTGTTTGTATCAGGGAAAGAGATATTTAGGAGATGCCTTAGCAAAAGATGCAGGCCTATTGAGAGGCTCATTGCAGAAACACTCCCATTTCTTTAATGGTCTTCTGAGAATCAGATATTGATTAGTTGTGGTGGGAGGCTCTGGTGTAGTAGAACAACATGGCTTGAGAGCCAGATTGGTTGGAATCTGAGTTCTGGATTCATAGCTCACTTAGCTGAGTGACCCTGGGCATGACTTAATCTCTCAAATCCTCAAGGCTTCTCATCAATCAAATGGGATAACAATAAAACTATTAAAGGACTGCTGTGAGGATTAAATGAGATATTTTGGGCAAAGAAGCTAGAACAGTTTTTGGCATATAAGTAGACGTTCTACAAATGTCAGCTACATTCTCTACATTTCTAAATTTTCCTCTTATACTGGAAACTGTGTCCCAATTCAATGTTGTATCCCCCAGTTCAGAACAAAGCTTGAGACTCAATAAATGAAAGTATGATGGATAGAGAGAGAGTAGAAGAGTGATGATAAAAAAATTAGAAGTTACATTCAACTCAGACTTGAACTACAGCTCCATCATCTTTTAACTGTTGTGTAATCTTGAGCAAATTACTTAACTTCTTTCAGCCTCAGTTTCCATATGGGTAAAATGGGGAGAATGTTAACTAACTGTCCAAATTCTCGTAAGGATGGCAGATTATACATATAAACTATATTGTACAGTATACCTGGCAATTAGATGGTGTTGGCTATAAATATTCCTATTGGAGATCTGGACTTTATCTGGATATTAACTCATTTCATTTCAAATTATCTAAGCATCACCCCTTCCTCTTTATTTCCTCTGATTATGGAGAAAACATGTGGGAATAAGAAAGCCAGTCTCATTGGTTTTCATAGAATTTTATGATCCTCACCTGTAGTCTTATACAGTCAACAAACCCATACAGATTGTCTACTGTGCACATAAAACTATGTTAGATGTTGGGGAATCCATGACAAACGAGATGAAATTCTTGCTCCATAGATCTCACATCCTAATGTGTGTGTGTGTGTGGGGGGGGCAAACAATAAACAAACAAAAAATACAAAGACTGATAAATAAAGAACTTCCTTTGTGAAAGTTGTAAGTGGCTTCAGTTATCTATGCTTTTTGGTTCCCCAGAATGAAGTTCACAGGATGATGTCAAAGAGACACTTTGAGCTTCTCAGAGAAAGGTGACAAGGACAGAAGTGTTTATTTAAAGGTACTTTGGTACCATCATGAAACAATTTAATTCTCATTTGTCCTTACATGCCCATATATACTCCCACTGATGCATGCTCCAAGACTCAATAATATCTGCTCACACATACTCCGTTCCAGGCATTGTGCCTTGTGCCAAAGCTACATGAATAAGACAAGGTCCTTGTGCTAGATAGAGCATCTCAGTCCAGTCAGGGAGATAGATCTGGAAACAGGTAGTGCCATGTGATTATGTCTGAAATGAAGGGGATCACAAAGGGTTATAGGAGCCTGGGTTGGCTGTGTGTGTGTGTGTGTGTGTGTGTGTGTGTGTGTATCCCTAGTAGAAGGTAGGCTAAGGGTCAGAGAAGGCTTCTTGGATTCATAAAACTACTCAGATGCACAGACCAATGGACAAACAGTATTCCAGGGCTAGAGAGATTATAGGGCACCAGGCCTAGTCTCCTGCCCAGGTTGGGAAGACAGTCAACAGCTCCTGCCTAGACAACCCCCCTGTCAGGCTCTGTGACAGTCACTGAGGATATGAGGAAAATAAGGCACTAGCCTGCCTTAGTGAGCTCGCAGTGTAGAATGTAGAAGTAATCTAAGGAAGAGCATGATAAGTGCCAGAATGAAGGTAAGCTCATGGGGGTGGGGTGGCCAGCTGGAAACACAGAGGAGAGAGGGGCAGCTAAGTCAGGCCAGGAGTTAGAGTCAGGTCATAGAACTCTTCCGAGGGGAGGTGATGCTTAAGCTGAGATGTAAAAGTAGAGGAAGTTACTATTTATTCCATCTAGTATATATTTAATTTCATTTATTGTGTTTTTCATCTCCGATTGGTTCTTTTTTTCTCTCTTTGTTAAGGGTCTCACAAGTGTTCCCCATGGTTTTCTCAAGTCCAGGAATTTAGGAAATAAATCAAATGAACAAAGGAAAAAAAGGAGACAAACTAAAACACAGCCTCTTAAGTATAGAGAATGAAGAGATGGCTACCAGAGGGGAGGTGGGTGGGGGGATGGGTAAAAGTGATGGGGATTAAAGAATGCACTTGTGATGAGCACTGAGTAATATATAGAAATGTTGAATCACCATATTGTACACCTGAAACTAACACTGTATGTTAACTATACTGGAATTAAAATATAAATAATAAACAGTGCCATACACACACACAAAGATAAAGAATAATGCATGCATGCATGCATACATACATACATACATACAAGTAGAGGTTTTCCTTCCATCTACCCATCGCTGACTCACTCATATACTACCTGAAGACTTACTATAGTTAGGTACAAGCAGGGCAAGGTGTAAGTAAAATTGTGAGGTCTTCAGAGTTTACTTTAGCCTCATGAGCTGTCAGAGGAAGAATTCCTACAAATGATACAGTTAAACCCCCACAGCTTCACAGATGTGGAAGGAGGCAGGCTCAGAGGTGAAAGCACTAACCTCAAATCACTCAGGTAGCAGCTGATAGAGCCAGATTTATAACCTCAGGTAAGCCCACACCCCAGGCCTCATTCTGTCATACCATGCTGTCCCTTTTGCAGCCTGCCTTTTTTTTCACAATATCCTTTATCCTCTGCCCCCAAGGAATCTAATACTCTTTAGTCCTTCCCCCTTCTGATTAGTCAAACATTTTCCTGGGGAAGGTTCAGAAACTGATTCATACCAAGATAAACAATTCTAAGGGTTCCACATGGAAAGAGCAGGGCAAGGGAATAAAGCCCCACATTACAATCATTCATTACATTATCCACTGTCTTTTTTTCTGCTAAAGTCTAACTCTTTGCATCAAGGGGTTTGAGGAGCAGGAAGTACCTCTGAGTTAGGAGGGCCTTAAAATCTGATTCTATCCACGTGACTGGTTTTATAAAAAAAAATGTCTTTTTATAAATAAGAGAAGCAGCCACAAAAAGTGTGCTGGGTTCTGCCCTAGTATGGTTTCAAGCAGCTGGCATCATCACTCTCTCCTCTATGGCATGAAGTGTCCACAGATGTCCAGCACTAAACTAGGCAAATCAAGTGCACAGCCCTCCAATCTTAGCTAGAGGTGACCTGAATGGTGGTAGTCATGGAGGCTGTGTGATTACTGCATCAGGATTACCCTCTTCAATCCATCCTTTCCTGCCTGGAGAGTAGAGAGACATGGCAGACTACCTGTGCTGCTGCTGCACCATCCAGGCTCCAACTGGAAAGCCCTCTAAGCACCCTGGAGAGGTGGAAGTCGACAGTAATAAAACCAAGGCTGAACCTGGGTTTTAGTAAAAATAATCAGGGATCCAGGATTCCACGTATATGTACATCTTGTTCTTCTCACAATTACCTTAGAATACAGGGTTTGTTATCTCCATTTTATAGGTAAAAAAAATTGAGGCCCAGAGAGGCTTTATGACACATCTGGGAAGTAAACGGGGCCAGGATCTGAACCCAGCCCTATCCCGCACAGAGAACCTGGGCCCATACTGCCTCCTAGGGCACACTCCAGGGATTTTGTGCACGTTCATTTCCCAGTGCATTTGTCCAAACACCTGTGGTGGGTATGCAAACCCTTCTATTAGACCTTAAGCATGCTACAGAATTGTTCTGGGCCTTAGAGCCACATTACAAAAATGAGAATATTACTTACTTCATAGGTTATGAGCATTAAGTGACAGTGAGTTATTGTCTGAGAGAACTTTGCCCTATTTTGGTACTTGGTAAATACTTGGCTAATGGGCAGAAACCCAACATCTCTCTTCTTCCGAGTCTGACTCAATTCTATATTGCCAAGTGCTCCCAACATGTATCACACAGGCCCTTCCTGTCAAGAGACAATGCTAAGAGTTAAAAGGAGTAGAATATTAAGAACAAGGGCTCTGGAGCTAGTCTGCATCACTCAAACCCTGTCTCTACCAGTAATTATCTGTGTGATCTTGGGAAGTCACTTTACCTTTGTGTGCCTCAGTTGCCTCATCTGGAAAATGTAGATTGTGAGAATTCAATGTGTTAATACACATAAAATTTTTAGAATAGTGCCTAGTATACAATGCTCAATATATGTTAGCTAATTATTATCATCATCCTGAATATATGAAAAGATATCCTTCCTCTGAACCTTTATTTGTGGTGTTCTATCCATCAGGAATAGTATTCTTTTCTCTACTCAAGGTGAGCCCTCCATGTTCAGCTCAAGATCCACCCCTCCCCTTACCCCTTCTCATTCTTCCACGTCCCAGAAATCATTTTACTCAGACATTAAAACTGACTGTTTTAGACATGTGTACTCACTTGTCCCACAGGCACTGACCACACTGTGAAGTGAACATTTTGTGCTCCTGAACTCTGAATCCCTAGCCTAGGGCACAGGTCCTGACCCCTAGGAGGCATTCAGCAAACATCTGCTGTATGAATAATGTATAAGTAGATAAGTATATCTTTTTTTGATTGTCTGTACACACCAATTATAGGAGATGTTTACATTACTTAGTGACAGCATGATCAGCAAGTCAGGATGTGAAAGAAAGCAATGGACTAGGATGAAGATGACTGGTGTTGAATTTGGCTTTGCTGCTTATCAGGTACAAGACCTTGAGTGATTTGTTTTGGTGCTCCGTGCCTCTGCTCTTCATTGGTAAAATGAGGACACTGAACAAGATAAAGTCTGAGAGCCCTTCCACCTCTTAGCTTTGTATCAGCAGTCTAAAAGTTGCCCATAGTGTGTCGGGTTCCTTCAACAAGTACTTGGTGCCAGACTCTGTATCAGGCATTGAGGACACAGAGATAAATGATACCCAGTCTGTCCATAAGACTCAGAGCTGAGTGGAGAATACAGGTTTACAAACTGATGGTTACAGGAGAAGAAGAGGAGCAGAAGAAAGCATAGAGGAGGGAGGACTTCATAGCCCCAGGGCTGGGGTAATTGGGGAGGGCAACAGTGAGGAGGTAACAGCAAAGTTAGTCTCTTTGGAAAAACAGGCCATGTTAGAACACAAAAGAGGAGGGGACAGGCCATTACTGTGTCCCCAGTGCACACGTGAAGTATGTGGAACAGCTTCTGTATCTCCTAGTCTGAGACTCACCTCTCCTCTGGAACACAGCTTCCCTCTGGCCTTCTTTTCAGTCCCTCTGTTGTGCCATGCTGCTTTCCCTCTCCCTGGAGTACTTTTATCCCTTCTCTGTCAGCATCTTTGCCAACTTCTCTCTTCCTTGCCCTCATCCTGCTAGCTCTTCCTTCCTTCTTCAGAGCTCAGCTCAAAAGTGCCTCTCCTGATATTCCAGGATAGGTCAGATCTCCCGGCTGTATGGTTTCTTAGCATGCTGAGCTTCTCCTTCATCACACTGTTCAATAACTATGTGTTTAGTGGCTTATTGTTGGTCTGTCTGCTACAATGAAGTCTCCGCAAGGGGCAGAGACTCCTTACTCAGGCTTTGTCTCTAGCACTGTGCTTACAATGTATGGTTTCAATAGTATATTGACCTTAATTAGAGTAGGGTCTCAATAAATACTTGCAGAATGAATGAATGGACAGATGAAGATAAGGTAGAGAATGGGGGAGAGCAGCTATTATCCTCCTTTCATTGTATTTAAATCCAAAACACCTCTGAGGCTGATGCTTCTCAGCTGTCCCATCCTCTCCCACTTTTCTGCTCTAAACTCAACTGAAAGTTGAGAGCTTTAAGTGCTCAAACCAGGGTTGGAAAAAGAAAGAAGAAAGGAATACTATCCCAAGCTTCTCACTGCATTAACTCACCAAAGCCTTCCCCACTCTTCAAAGTGCATCATGTTCCAAATTGCCTTCTAGGTTACTCACTCTCATCAGATAGCCCAGTCCTTCAATGCAACTGATTTCAGATGAGGCATGATAGAAAAACAACCTGATTGAGCAATCTCACACTAAAGTATGAATAAACGATTGTCCTTTAAACCCTTCCTTCCTTCCCTTCATTCTTCTTCTTCCTTTTTAATCTTAAAAAATGAGAGCAGCTGAACCAGGAGAATAGGGTACTAGAAACATACTGAGGTTTAAAATACAAAATACCTTTCTTAGCATCATCCCACAAAAGCAAGATGATTTTTCACAAAGGGTGGAAGACAAGTCCTTAGAGAGTATTTGGACAATCTCTTTTGACTTACCAATGTAGAAAAGAGAAAGCTAGAGAGGGCAAAAGACTTCTTTAAGGCACAGAGCAAAGCACTGTCAAAGTTGGGACTAGAACTCCCTGCACTGACCTAGTGCCCCGGCTCTTTGTGTGTTTGCCTTGTGCTTTGTCAGCAGTTTGTAAATCTAGCCCTCTTGCCCTCCCTTTGCTCTTGCTTCCTTGGCCTTCTCTGCCAGCCTGCCTTCATTTCTTTCCCTGAGTCCCAGTGACAGCCTGCCTGCCGCAGCTGCTCTTGTTGAGCTTGGCCACTCTGCAGATAGCTTTGCCGTCTTTCACGGATTCATCCACTTGCCATCTGCTTTCCGATTTCCTGTGAAAACCCCAGTGTTTCTACTGTCTCCTGAACTCTGTCATACCCTCCTCCCTGTTAATGGGCTCAATAAACACCTGCTCTAATTTAGACTTCGTTTGTCTCCAGGCCACCATTTTCTGAAATTTACCTCATCTATTTTTCACTCTCTTGTGTTTTTTGATTCACCAATTTCAGAGGATTAAATATGTCTGAAAGAGCAAAGGTGAAGCAGTGATGACTTTTCTGAGGAATCATAATGACAGTATTCACTTCTTTACTCACGTGGCCTTTAGTGCAATGACAGTTCCTTAACACTTTGTATGTAGGCAAGGAAGGATACCTAAAGAAAAGGGAGGTACTATTGCAGTCCTGGTCATTTGACATAAGAGATGCATGCATAAAAGACCAGAAGAAAACTAAAGGGATGCCTATTTGAAGTGACAAAAAGGGAGCCTGGAATAATGGCAGTAGCATATAGTGAGCACTTACTTGCTTTGTGTTCCAGGATGCTAAAGTGGGTGTTTCATCAGAGGCATCAGGAAATGAGAAATGCTTATTTGGAATACCCAAAGAAATATCAAAGTTTATACAGAATTTCCAAGTATGTATCTAAAAATTGATTACAAGACTCTTGAAAAACCTCACACACTGAAGGATACAGAGGAAAAAAGGATTGGAAATTAAAGAGAGGGTTTTGTGAGGGAGATTTTTGATGCCTAGAGTTGCACATTCCATGCCCCCAGAGGAGGTCCTCTACCCTTCATGTCTGCACAAGGAGAGACAGGAACAGTCTGTTGAATTCTTGCTCCTTCCTGAGAAATCTAGTGAGTGAGAGACAATGGCAAAAGTGAAGACGTAGCTGCACTGAGACTGGGTATGATCCTAGTGCTTCCCAGGGCAAAGGATTCTGAGCAGATGTGGGGCACATGGTTGACAGAAACAGTTTGATGCCATTTCAACTTCTGTGCAATCTGTGTATATGGTAGACCACCAGAAAAATAGGAAATGCGGGGTTAGTGACAGTGGCAGGGAAAGGTTGCATCCCAAGGTGATGGCTGCAGGCAAGCAGAGGATCCTCCAAAGAACCCATCAAAGCACCTACCCAAGAGAGAATCAGCTGCAAATATCTACCAGGCATAGAGAGCCTGAAGCAGCTTAGGAGAGTGTCAGGCAAGTCAGCTCTTTTTGTTCCCTTTGTACTTCTTCCGTCCTCATTTCAACCTTGGCTGGGTTTGGAGGAGAGTGGAGGTATGAGGGAAGAAGACATTCAGTCAAGCTCAGAGTTTTGATTACTGTTTGGGATTGGAAATTTTTAATTACTGAGGTTGTATTTGTTAATTAGAATGATTGAGTACTTTCTATTACCTAAATAGGGAACTTTCATTCAGGGCAGAGGAAGGACTACCCATCTGGAATAGATGTGAGATACCAATAGGAGTAAAAACTAAAGTTGTTTTATGAATATAATCTGAATCCTGCATGTTATATCAGTGCATTGTTGGCTATGCACATAATCCTAGCAATAACCCTAGACATAAGTAACTTTACTGTCCCCATTTTAATACATGCAGAAAATGTGACACAGAGAGATTAAGTAACTTTCCCAAGGTCACCAACTAGTCAAATGTAAGTATTTGTAAGCACTATAAACTTCTTATAAGTTGAACCATATTTGATCCCTAGCTGTGTGCTCAGAGCTCTGCAGAGTGCCAAGGGCTAAGTAGGTACAACACAAATACTATTTGAGGGTCTGATTTCAGAAAGCTGTGCTGGAAATAAGAGCGTGGGAGAAGTTTTAGGGCCTTCAAGAACAGCCAACGTGAGCTGAATAAGATCAGTGAGAATTCATCAGGACCCATGTCAAGGATTCCCAGCTCCCCTTTCTGGTCTCCTGGCCAGACCATACCAGCCATGCCACATGGTGTGTGCTTTTGACACGATTCTACAATTTGTGTACCTCATTGTTGTTTTTATATTGCAATTATGCCAAGGATCCTTCCCGTTCTCCTCTGTTTTACCTCAGCCCACCTACCACAATTTTAAGTCCATCTCATTACATCTTGGTATGTATAGCCATAACATAACATGGTCCAACAGCTTTTTTCTCAGGAGTTTTGAAAATCTGGGCAGAAATATGTAAACAAAGTCATACCGTATTAAGATTTGGGGACGTTTAACAAGTGTTTTGGTCCAAACCTGTCATTTTAGAGATTTAAAAAATCTGAGGTCCAGAGAGCAGAGGTGACACAGACATCAGTTTCAGAGTTGGTAATAAAATCAGCTGTCTCATCTTTTACTCCAGTTTTTCAGAGAAATGACTGGTCAATACAGACTGGTATGGTAAGCAAAAACATAAGGAGTTAGGACTGCTGTGTTAGTATCTGGGAAGAAGAGCTTCTCTGGTGAGATTCTTTGGCTTCTGTGCAAAAGCAACTAATACTAACTATATGTGAAGAGAATTGAAGGGAAGTTACTGTGTTTTATTATCCAAGCCATTTATGGAAAAGACCAACTTATCTCAATTGTGGTACTTTTGACCAGAATTGTTGAGCAAGTAGGAGAAAATAAAGTGAAATGTTGAGGCACAACACTTTATTGTACTTACCCCTATGATGGCATTATGAGGGATGAATTACTATCTCTATTATAAAGATGAGAAAAAAAAAAAAAGATCAGGGACACTACATAATTCTCCCAGTCACACAAATAATACATTGGGAAATCTAGACTTAAACTTGGTTTTTGTCTAATTCCAAAGCCAAGTTCTTTCAACTGTATAGATTGAAAATTGATTCCAAATAATTTATCTACTTGTTTTCTCATTTATTCATTAATTCATTCATTCATTCATTCAACAAACATTTCTTCAGCATCTACTAACTGCTAGCCACTGTACTAGGCATAAGGATACATGCTTGGGCACAAAAAGCTTTGCTTTATGGAGGTCACATTCTAGTGTGAAGTAGAAGAACATCAAGTGACCAAGGAAATGAGCAGGATAATATCAGATAATATCAGATATGAAGGAGACAAAGTAGAGGGATATGATACAAAGTGGGAGGGGCAGGGAGGAGTTAATTAGATAGGGTGGTCAATGAAATCTTCTCAGGGGAGGTTGGGATCAGAGGACAAAAGCAAGTGGATAAATAAAGGGTATACATATTCACATTCTTGGAAAACACACAAGGCAGATGTAGAGGGGATGAGAGTACTCCCCTCTCCTGCCCATGACGTCTCTTCCAACTCCCCAATGTCCTCCAGCTTCTGAGTGGAGGAAGAAGGAATGCTGACGCAGTGAGCTCCAAGGTAGGGGAGAGTGTGCTACAGAGAAAAGGTTATAGGCATTGGAATTAGATAAATCCCTGGATGTGAAACCTTGGGTGAATTCTTTAGTCTCTGAGACCGTTTCCATGTGTGGAAATGGGGATAGTAATGCCTTCCTACTAGGACATATGGGGAGCAACTGAGATAATGGATGGGTATCAGTTCTTAGTTGTCAGTAACAGAAACAAACTCATTGATTAAGCATAAAAGGAACTTATTAAAGGAAGCTTAGTATCTCAAAGACTGAACGGAAGGTCCAGAAAACCAGGCTGGAGGCTAAGCTCCATGCCCAAAGCCATGCTACGGAACTAGTCTGATGAGAAAATCACAGCTGCCACCCTTACCACTAAGTACCGGATGCTACAGTTAGCATTCCTGCCACTTCCATGCCACCAATTCAACTTTATTACAACTACTATGCTGCCAAGACTTAGGACATTCCCAGGCCAGGAACTCAAGGTTACCTCTACTGCCAAGGCTTCACAGTTGCCCATTTAGAACTGATTTTCTGTGGGGGTGCTTCTGATTGGAGGAGCTTACATCACATACCTGTGCCCCAGCTGTGGGAGTGACTAGGGAAGTGACTCTTACAACTCTTACTGTGAGGTGGAAGGACTAATGAAGGAGAGTATCAAAAGGGGTTGGGACACCAGCAAATATGGCAAACTCCCACTGAGGATGGAAGGTATCTGGCTCAGTGTTTGGGACCCAGCAGATGTTCAGTGAAGGTAAGTTTCTTTTCTCCTTTCAGCTTCACAGATTTCCATCCATCTGATCCTAAGCTCTGAGGATGTATTAATAATGCTGTATGGGTAGATGAAAAGGCCACCATGTACTATTTAAGACTCCCAGAGAGGAATAGTAAATTTAGCCCATGCTGCAGACACCTCCCAGAGAGACAGGCTGCTGGGACTTGGCTCAGAGCAGGAACAACGTGCTTGGCATTTGCCTAAAACCAGTCTAGCCCAGAGGTAGAGAAGCCTGATAAAATTAGGTAAATTGAGAATTGAGCCTCAAATGAATTGCTGAGCTCTTGATTGGGAGCAGAAACATGGAAAGACAGACCAAGGATCATCAGTAGACAGATGATGAGTAATTCAGTAATTGGTCTTGTGGCCCTAAGCAGCATGCTTCCCTATCTATACTCAGTCCCACAACTGGACATATGCCTCAGTTTCCTAATTTGGACTACAATTCCTTTTCCCTGCCACCACTTCTCCTGACTTTTGGGACTGAAAATCAGTCTTGAACCCCAGCATACTTGAAAGCCTGTCAAGATCTTAGCAAAATTGCTTCCTTTACCAGTCTCCCTTATCCCAGATAAGATCCTTCCAGAAATGAACCACAATCCTAGATAAGAGCCAATTTGACACTTATTATAAATGGGTGAAACACAGCTTATAAGACACTCTCCATATTATCCAACTTGATTGCAATAGCATCTCTGAATTTTATGTTATTACATTAAACATTTATTGAATATGATTGCATTTTGGTCAGGCACTGTACAGAGGCTCAGAGAGGGGGAAGTGACCTGCCTAAGAGCATACAGTAATGTTTTAGGTTTCTTTCATCTTGCCTTAAAGACTATTAAGATAAAATGAGATGCCATGTGGAAAAGTGTTGCATGAAAGCATGAGGTTATTACTAGTGTAGCTATAATACATGGCTCTTGTTTCTAAGCCACTGCTCTTAAAACTCTGGGTGACGTGGCAGAAGCATGAATTTCTGAGTATGATGTGAACTTGTGTTGTCTCTCAATGTCTTTCTGATTCCACAAACAGCCTTGTTTTTCTCTGATGCCCACTCGGCACCCCCTCCCCCACTGCCTCTCAAATCACATTACTCCCAGATGGTGACAACCATTGTCCTGGAGATTAGTGCACTACAGATCTGGAAGGTAAAGGAATCTTAGAGGACAAAAATAGCACCGACCTCAAGGGATCAGTAAGGATTACATCAGATAATATATATATATATAGCATTCAGTAAGTGATATCTACTGTTATTGCTTTAATTTAAAAAGTAAATAGGGCTCAGAATAATTAGGTGGCATGTACAAGGGCACATGGCTATTAGAGAGGAAAGTGAGGATTCAGAGTCAGGCCTGTGTTTCCTGGGGCTGCACTGCCTAATTATAGAGCTCTACTCATGCTTCAAGCCTAGTGCACATCCTTCCTCTTCTTCCAAGCTTCCCAGAGCTCCTCAGCAGGATGAATGTGCCCCTCTGTGCCTCTCCCCTTGCCCTGGGCTTTGACAGGAAAATACCTGAGTTATGAGGGATATCAACTTATATATTTTAAGCCACTGTTACAAATTTTTTTGCTAAGTAGTCATGCTGTATGGTAATGTTGCAGTTGGGCTTTGAACCCACATCTTGCCCACATGCATCTGACTTCATTTCTGGAGTAGTAGAGAGACAGATAGGCTGACGGATGTGAAGGCCAGGGCCTGGCGCCCTATGAGGAGACTTCCCCTGTGTGCTCCATACCTTGCGTTAGCTCTTCTTCACAGGCTATCTCTTATTAGATAGTTTTGTGTGCCAGTTTGTTAAATTTGGTATAATTAAAAAAAAAAAAAAAACAGGGAGACTGGCAGTCTTAGATTTAAATTTTGGCTTTGCTTCTGGCTGCATGACTCTCAGAAAAACTTTTAACCTCCTTAAATCTGAGTCTTCATCAGTGAAATGGAAAGACAAATGGAAAGAATACTGTGAGGAATAGGAGATAACAAGTATAAAACCTGCAGCAAATCATGCAGCAAATCTAAGGTAGCTGAAAGCTATTCGTTGTTAACTATTATTATTACCTTGCCAGACTGAGCCCTGATAGGTAAATGCCCTGACTCTGGCTCTTTAATTAGAGCTGACCTTCCCTTGTTTCTTGCAATAGAAAACAAAACAGACCAGTCTGGGTCATTAGGCCCCTGTGATATCTGCCTTGATTTCCCTTCTCTTCACAAGCTGTTCCTTATTCTTGATTTCCTGTTGAAAGCTAGTTTCCCAGGATTCCTTAAGAATCTGTAACTTAGTAGGGGCACCTGGGTGGCTCAGTCGGTTAAGTGTCCGACTTCGCCTCAAGTCATGATCTCACGGTTTGTGGGTTTGAGCCCTGCATCAGTTGGGCTCTGTGCTGACAACTCAGAGCCTGGAGCCTGCTTCACATTCTGTGTCTCCCTCTCTCTCTGCTCCTCCGCTGCTTGTGCTCTGTCTCTATCTCTCTCTCAAAAGTAGATAAACATTTAAAAAAAAAGAATCTAGGGGTGCCTGGGTGGCTCATTCAGTTAAGCAACAGACTCCTGATCTTGGCTCAGGTCATGATCTCATGGTTCATGAGTTCAAGCCCTGAATCAGGCTCTGCTCTGACAGTGCAGAGCCTGCTTGGGATTTTCTCTCTCCCTCTCTCTGCCCCTCCCCAGCTCAAACTCTCTTTCTCTCTCACGATAGATAAATAACCTTAAAAAAATTAAAAAAAAAAAAAAGTCTACAACTTGGCCAATGCTGCAATGCTGGCAGAACTGTACTTTGGATTTAGGGTGGGATGCACCCTATACACTGAATTTCTTGGCCATCGGTGTCACTTGTCCAGTATGTAACAGTGCCAACTGTTTACTTCTATCTCAAGGTGATTCAACTCCCTTTCTTGGAAAGAAAGAAGCCATAAATCCTAATGTATTCAAAACTCTAGTGTTAATAGCAACAGACAAAATTGCTTTGCTTCAGATAACAAATGTATTTTAAAAGTTACATTACAACCACTTAATGGCTTTCAATCACAAGGGCCATTTTCTTACAGAAATATTTAAAAGCACCCTCAAATTTTTCTTTAACATTTTTTTTTTCCAATTAAAATAACTGCAGCTGCTTACGAAGAAGAAGAAGAGCCTGGAGGAGGGGTTCAGAGGGTATAAGCAGAAGCCAGGGAAAGGGAGGAAAGAGCTTTGCATTCTTTCCTAGGAATTAGACTGGTTGATTCATTCATCATAAAACAATTATTTAGTAATAGTTATTCAACTAACTCTGTTTTAGGCTGAAGATACAGAAAAGAGTGAGATATGGAACTTGCCCTCAAAGAACTCTGGACTAGTGCAGCAGGTAGATAGACAATCAAACTGTAATAGTCAGTATGATAAGTTCAACAATAACAATATCCCCAAGAGGTCAATGGAAGGACACTCACCACGTTCTGCTTTAGACTGATGCTTTATAGATGAGGTGAATGCCATTATTTAAACGTTTGAATATTTAATTTTTAAATATTTCAAATATATCAACTAGTACAAAGACTAAGAGAATGTACAGAGAGTAGTACAGAGAATGGCACACTATCAATTCCTAACATTTTGCCATATGCTTTATACTTTTCAAAGAAATAAAACATTTCAGATATGAATTAAAACTCCCATGTTTTAGGGGCACCTGGGAGGCTCAGTTGGTTGAGTGTCTGACTTTAGTTTAGGTCATGATCTCACAGTTTGTGAGTTTGAGCCCCACATCGAGTCACTGCTGTCAGTGTGGAGCCTGCTTCAGATCTTCTGTCTCCCTTTCTCTGCCCCTTCCCTACTTACACTCTCTCTCTCTCAAAAATAAATAAACCTTTAAAAGAAAAACCTCCCATGTTTTAACCCAATACTCTCCCTTCTATAACAGAAGTAAACACTCCCCTGAAAATTTGTGTTTATCATTCCCATGGCTTTTTTTATATTATTACATGTGTGTATACATAATAAGCAAAATAGAACATTATTTTGTGCATTTTAAAATTATACATAAACTTGTCAACTTGCAGCAGGCTTTACTCCCCTATGCTTTTAGAATTTAGCCGTGCTGATAACTGTAGCTCTAGTTCATGTATTTTTTTTGGTTGTTGTTAATGTTTATTTTATTTTTGAGAGAGACAGACAGAGCATGAGCAGGGGAGGTGTAGAGAGAGAGGGAGACACAGAATCTGAAGTAGGCTCCAGGCTCTGAGCTGTCAGCACAGAGCCTGACACGGGGCTCAAACTCACAAACTACAAGATCATGACCTGAGCTGAAGTGGGACACTTAACTGACTGAGCCACCCAGGCGTCCCTCTAGTTCATGTATTTCAACTTCTGTACAGTATGCTATTTATATGACTTAACCAAACGTACCTATGCTCCCATGGTTTCCAATTTTCTGTTATTGTGAATAATGCTGTGATAAAAATCTGTCTATTGTGCATATGTATGACATTCTCTAGAAATAGAATGGGTGGCTAGTAAGCTATAAGCATCTCCACCGTTACTAAATATGCTGCATTACTTTACAAAGTGGTTATATCAATTTACCCCCTGCCCCCAGCAGATGACTTCCCCTCACTCCATGTCTTCCCCAGTACCTGCTATTGTAAGCCTTCCTAACTGTTGTCATTTGGATGACATAAAATTGTGGCTTTAATGTACATCCCTCTGATGGTCAGTGAAAATTAGCAACCTTTCATAACAACCCTACAGCTTCATTTTTGTGAACTATTTGCTCCTTATTATTTTTCCATTTTTCTGTTGGGTTGTCTTTTTTCTTATTGAGTTGTAGGTTTTTTAAATATGTTGGCATGTATACATAACATACATTACCCTTGGACAGTTACATGTTCTGTAACTATTTTCTACATCCGTGACTTGAATTTTCACTTTATTTGGGGAGTCTTATTAGACAGAAGTTTTAATTCATCACAATTAATTTTTTAATATTTTCCTTTATGGTGTTCACTTTTATGCCTTCTTTAAGAAATGTACCTTTACTCTGAGTTCATGATGATATTCTCCTGTTTTTTTCTTTTAAAGGTATTAAAGTTTCGCCTTTTATACTTAGATATATGAATCCACCTGGAATTTGTTTTGCTATAAGATAGGGATCCAAGGCTAATTGCTATTTTTTTATTTAAGTAAACTAGGCCTAAATGTGATAGAATAACAGATATAGGAAGAAGCAAATATATCTTCATTCATTCATTCACTCACTCACTCTTATTCACTCATTCATAATGCTAAGTGTCCATGGATTTATTGATATTCTAGCTAATCTCACCTATGTCCAGAATTCCAACTGCCAACCCCTTCAGTGTCTGGCACCAGCAAGGCTGCCAGTTGTCTGGGCAGGGTGACCTTAGCCTAAACTAGTCCCCATTTTTCCTTCTTGGGGTTGATCTCTGACCCTCTCTGAAGGTCAGGCTGGCTTCATGGGCATGTGACCTGTGCAGATGCATGGGCCTTGTGCTTATAAGGGCCCTGTGTTTTGTTTATGGTTCTGCTGTCATTATCTTATAATTCTTAATAATTTTTTAACAAGAGACCCACACTCTGATTTTGCACTGGGCTCCACAGACTAAGGAGCTGCTCCTGCCTCTAGCCGGTGTGTAGACCAAATGGTGGACCAGAGGCCCAGGGAAGCTCTGGGACTTATGCCTAAAGACTTACACTTGGGATTTGGGTAGTATCCTGGTTTCAGAAGTTAGCATAGTGAAAGGATCATTTCCACTGGCTGGAATACCTCTTTTAGGGGATTATGTGGGATTGTGTTTCCAGACTGGTGCTGACATTGGATATATGACAGGACAAGTTCAGGGCTCTAAGCTACTTATTGTCCACTGCTAACTTTTGGTGTATGGTATGTTACCTCAGGGGTATGAGTTCCTGTGTCAACTCTCTCTTTATCCTATGCACTTTCTGTTGTTGGCACTCAGGGCAGTCATTCATCTCCACATAGGCTCAATGCCAGTGTCTATCCAGCAGTCCTCTAAGGGTGGCCATACCGGTCTTGTCTGAGGACTTTTGAGATCTTCACAATGTCAATGGATCCTTCTTATCTGTGGTTTCACTTGCTTTCAGGTTGTTTTAAAGCTGTGTTAGTTGAGGGATGGAATTCCTTGCAGCAATGAAATGACTCCTTTTACTCTGCCCACAGACTCTAGCCTACTTTCCTTGCTTGAGTTCTATGTTGAAGTCAGGGATGCAGTCAACATTGAAAGAAACATTACATTCTAGGCATGTAATGATTATGGCCTAAAGAGTTCAAGAGAAGACAACTTTTATTGTGAAGAGTTTAAGAGAATAGAAATTTTATAGTGTAAAATTTCAAAAAGAAGGCATGACTATAAAGCAAATTATTGGTCACATTTTTCTGCATATCTGAGAAGGATTTGCATTTTTGGTCATCACCAACAAAGCGCAAAAGCAGCCTTTGAGAGATTCCCTAAAAGCCATCATTCATGATGGACAATGCAGTGTCATGACTACCAGTGCAACCAGCATTGAATACATTGTATTGTAGAACTGCAGAGGCAAAAATGTCCGTTTTGTTTCAATATAAATAGGTTCTTAAGAGTAACAACATTGTGGTTAATAACAGGGTTGCTCTTTTTTTTTTCCTAAAGTCAGAGAGATGAAATTAAGCAGGAACCACATATTTGACAATAAAGAACACAAAGAAATGGTATTGAGATATTATGAAGGGTCTTCATATACAGTGATTAGAGAATAAAAAATCATACAGCTACCTTTTTTCTCCATGTTACTCTAAATCTTCTTCAATAAATCACTATATTTCAATAGTCACAGTGACTTTCATAATTTTTTACATGCGTTTTGTAATTTTGTTAATCAACTTGTTTATATAGACAGAAGTCCCATTAAAAATATTTGCCCAGGGTCCCTCAAATTCAAGCACCATCCAAATCACCAACTATGGGAAAGCTGCCCTCTGAGCAGGAGCATTCATATTGGAAAGCTATGTAAATGGAAGATAAACTTTTATTGGTTTAAATTATTGGTAGTTTAGAGTTTATCAAGCAAGCATTTCCCATTACTCCATTTCTTTGTATCACTGCTATTCATCCCTAACTATTTGAGCCTACACATCTTCAGAAAGCTTTTCTTGCCTTTCCTTTTTCTATATTATCCCCATTTTCTCTCCACTCAGAGTTGGGTTGGATTATTCTTCTTTGGATTTCCATGATATCCTGTGCTTTTCTCTATCACTGACCAACCATATATTCTGCTGTTCATCTGTTTGCTTCTTCTATTAGACCATGGACACCTTGAGGGCAGTGATTTCTGCCCATGAATTTTAGTATCTAGCACCATGCTTAGGGTCTGGAGTGTAGGGATGAGAAAATATGGATTCTAGAGCCAACTTTGCCACTGTTTTCCTACATAATCTTAGCCAAGCTATTTCCTTATTTCCTTCCTCCCTCCCCCCTTCCTTCTTCTACCTTCCTTCCTTCCTTCTTTCCTTCCTTCCTTCCTTCCTTCCTTAAAATTTCTTCTCCTTCTCCTTCTTTTGCCAAGCTATTTTAATTCCCTGAGCTCAAATATCCTCTTTCATAAATCGTAGGTATTAATGATGACTTTTCATGGCTGTTCTAACAAATAAATACAATAACATGTGAGAAGTACTTTAAGCTATCTGAATCATGGATGACCTTCAAAAGATGGTAGCTCTTATTATAGTAGATGCTCAATAAATATTTGTTGAATTAATGAATTCAGCAATGATCTGAGAACGTTTTATGTGCCAGACATTGTTTTAGGCACCAGAAATTCAGCAATGAGCAACCAGTAATAAAATCCTGCTCCCCTGGAATTTATGTTCTAATAGGAGAAGACAGTAAAAAATATTCAGGAAGTCAGAAGGAGAAACATAAGCAGAAAGGGGAGCTAGAAATGCTAATGTGAGAAATTGCCATCTTATATAAGGATGGTCAGGGAAATAATTACTGGTAAGGTAACATGAGCAGGGAAATAAAGAGAAGAAGTGAGCCATGAGAATGCCTGGGAAGAGTACTCTAGGTAGAGGCTAGCAATGGTGAACATCTTGAAGCAAGAGTACACTTGGTGAATGCATGGAACAGCAAGGAGGCCAGTATAGCTGAAGAGGGTAATCAAGGGAAAGGGCAGCAAAGAAGAGGTCAAAAGGGCTGAAAGTAAGGGACATATGATGTAGGTAGGGCCTTGCAGATCACTGTAAAGACTTTGTATATTTGTTCCTCTGAGTGAGATGAGAAGCCACTGAGGGATTCTGAGCAGAGAACTATCACCATACGGTTTTAATTTCAGAGGATCACTCTGGCTTTTAAGGGTAGACAGAATAAACTGTAGTGAGTATATATGTAGAAGAGCCAGGGAGGCAACAGCAGAACTGGGACTATCAGGAGGTTATTTCAAGAATCCAGGGGAGCCATAGGGTGTTTGGGCTAAGGAGATAGAGGTAAAAGTGATGAGGGTGATAAGAAATCTGCACATATTTTTATCATAGGGTCAATAAGGTATGTTAATGGATGGGCTGTTGGACAAGAAAGAGGAATCAAAGATGATTTCAAAGATGAGAGAGGTCAAAGGAGATGGATGAAATTACCTTTTATAGATACAGGACAGACTGTGGGAAAAGCAATTCTGGGGATTAAAAATTATAAGTTAGGTTTTAGACAAACCATTTCATATGCCTATTAGATATCCAAACCAAGATGCTGAGTAAGTGACTGAATATATGATTTAGGAGTTGAGTGAAGAGATCTGGGTAAAGACATACATTTAAGAGTCATGAAAATACCACACAATTTCATCCATATGTGGAATCTAAAAAACAAAACAAATGGGTAAACAAACAAAAAACAGAATCATACCTATAAATACAAAGAACAAACTGGTGGCTGCCAGAGGGAAGGGGAGCAGAAGGAAGGGCAAAATGGGTGAAGGGGAGTGAGAGGTACAGACTTCCAGTTATGGAATGAATAAGTCATGGGAATAAAAGGCACAGCACAGGGAATATAGTCAATGATATTGTAATGGTGTTATAAAGTGACAGATGGTAGGTATACTTGTGCTGAGCATAGCGTAATATACAGAGGTGTTGAATCACTATGTTGTATACTTGAAGCTAATGTAACATGGTGTGTCAACTATACTAAAAAAAAAAAAAGTACAAAGAGTTTAGAAGTCATCAGCTGATACATGGTATTTTAAGCCGTAAGACTAGATGAAATCAAGTACATAATGCTAACTGAGAAAAGAAGAGATCCAAAGACCAAACTCTGGGATACTTCAATGTTTAGAACCCAAGGAAATGAAAGTGAATCAGTAAAAGGTGACCTGGAAAGAAAATTAAGAGCAAGAGGTTTCCCAAAGCCAAAGGAGGAATGCAATTTGAGAAGATGTGCGTGGTCTATTGGGTTAAGAGTTGCTGGTATTATTACTTCATTATAGAGAGTGGTGACATAGAATGCTTTTGTCATAGAGTATATTCTGCTATAGAATCAGCAGTTCTGGGCTCAAATCCATCAGCTGCTTTCTCTGTCAAATGTGTATGTGAATTCCTGAACACTATTTTATAAGGTTACCATGGGTCCTATATAAAATAATAGTTGTGAAGGCATTTGGTGAAATGCTTTATCTACTGTTCATATGTAACTTACACTCATTAATACCAGCTCTATGCCAGGACCTGATCTGGGAAATAGGGACAGAGAGCAAAACATACTTCATAATTCTCCGCCCTTAGGGAGATCAAGTTTGGTTTGTGCGTGTACATGTGTGTGTGCATTATGCCAACACTACAGTATGTGCAGTTCTGGAGAAATTCCCAGAGCACTACAGTAGCACAGAGGAGGGTAAGGGTAAGTGGGATTGATAGTAAAATGGCAGCCCCAAGAGGCCACAAAAATTGGGCAGGAGGGAAGATTCTTGGGAGCTCATTTCTCAAGCATGTATCACAGAAGTGGCAGAGTAGGCCCCTGAAATGCCAGTCATTTTTATCTTTCTCACCTTCTGACTCACTTGAAGCATCAGCACTGTTAGCTGAATCAATACTTTCTCCTTGACCTAAGCAATTGATTTTCACAATATCCTTCTTTGTCACAGATAGAAGACTAAGTAGAAACACATAAAGACTGTTATGCTCAGAGAGGAAGCAAAAGAGAACACGGGAGAGCTCTGTGCTGGTAGAGGTGGATTACTGGGTGGCAGTGAGCTCAGGGGGAGCTGGGAATTCTGGGCCAGAAGAGGCCTGAGAAAGAAGAAATTTAGGTAGCATCCCAGTAGGCTGCTGACAGTTCTGGATTTGCTGCTGTCAGGAAGATGGAAGGAATTCATGCTGCCAAGTCCAGGACTAGGCAGATGACAGTAGTCAGAGGGTGAGGCAGGCAAACAAGCTACATTCCAGCAGGCTGACAAGTGAGGCCAGAGCAACAGTAGTCTGAGTGGCACAAACCTTATTCAAAGGCCAAGGTTACTGCCGCCCAGCCTACTCTCCCTAAGAGCAGGAGCCACTTAACAGCCACTTACAAGCTCTGCACATCTAAGTCCAACAAGGAGAAATAAATCCCAGTCCTTCCAAAGACCAGTGATTCTCAACCCTTGCTACACATAAGAATAATCTGGGACATTAAAAAAAAATAAAAACAATGCCTGAGCATAGCTTCTGATTCAGTGAAGGATAGGCAATTTGTTTTTTGTTTGTTTGTTTGTTTCTGGTTTTTTGTAAGTAGTCCAATGAGCAGCCATTATCAAGAACCACAGCCTTAAACCATCCTAAAAACAACCTGGTGCACTTGGAAGATCCCTGACCTTGTCCTTCCTTCCCTCCCTCCCTCCTCTCACTCAACAAGTATTTATTGAGTGTTACTATGTACTATAGACCCAGGTTAAAATCACAACTCAGATACTTAGCAGCTGTGTGATTTGGGGCACATTACTGCTGTTAACTTCAATTTTATCCAAATGAGAAAAATAAAACTACCTGTTTTATAGGGTTGTTTAGAAGATCACCAAAAATTACACGCTAGAAATGCTTTCAAATAGTATGCCCTTGATAATTGTGCATTTCCCTACTCTTTTTCTTAATGAATTGGAAAGGGGAAAGGTTGCTGTGGGGAGACAAAGCAGAATGTAAGAGCACTTGTTCAGTGACTTGGGGGAAGCAGCACCCAGCAAGTCAGCCCACTGCCGATCACTGTTTCCGTGACACTTAGCACTCTGCATTGTTCTTGTGGCTAAGACCTTCCCTAGTACCCAGTCCCTTCAGGTCTGGGGTCCTGCCCAGACCCTGAAGTCATATAGGACCTGGGTTGCTAAAGCCCTGCTACCTATCTGTGCATAGATCTGTTGGACTCTGTACATGGGTCTGCACTTGGCAGGACTGGAGGGGCACAGACTGCACTAAGGCAGACTTAGGTTTAGCCTGGTTCGGTCACTTAGGAGCAAACCACTTAACATCTGAGCCTCTGTTTATTCATTTTTATATTAGGGATAAGATTATTTATTTGGCTCACAGACTGTGGATTTAAACATCCTGGGTTTGAGTTCTGATTTTGGCATTGTTTCCTCTTATAGAATAGAGATAATAATAGTATGCACATTATGAGCTATTCTGAGAATACAATAATCCATTTTAGGTACTTGGGACACTATCTGGCATATAGTAGGCTTTTGGTGAATAATTGGCTGTTATTATTATTTCTGTTATTATTATCATCACCTCTTTGACTGTCCATGGAATACTATGAACAGCTGAGCAGCCCAGCCACCAATATACGCACCAATACACAGAGAGCTAATTAATCCATTAAAGCAGCAGCTTCAATGACAGCTGGGAATGTGTACAAATCATGTTGTTTTTTCCAGACCTGTCATCTCACACAGGATAATGGCTCCCAGGTGGGCCCAGTATTCTGTATGATGTTCCTGGGGAACTCCCACAGGGGTTTCAGGTGGCATGAAAGATGGGATCTTTACCAGAGCTTTTCAGGGAGGGGAAAATAAACGACCTCATAGCATCCCTTCTCACTCAGCCTGCGCTTCTGTGGCTCACCATGTGGCCATTTTGTGCCTTGAATGCCTAACTATTGAGGCCTAAACAACAGATTAAGGTCCAGAGGAGCTTACTGGCAGACTTAGTAATGATCACTGTTGATAACCACTCTCCTACAAATAGCATTTTACAGTTTACAAAATCTTTTCATACATATTGTCTCTTTTGATTCATGTATTTACTGAAAACTCACTGAGTATTTACTATGTATCAGACTCTGTGTGAAGTAACAGTCAGTCAACAAAATATTATGTTTAAACACTGAGGGTATACTGGTAAACAAGACTCCAGATGTGAATCATAAAAGGCCCCAGCAGTTCACAATCAAATTGGACAGAATTGGAGTACACGAAAGAATAGAAAAAGTACAGTTCCTGTGATGGAACCAGGGGATGTGTGGGCAGGGTAAAAACAAGAGAGTGACGGTTCTATCTGGGAGAAGATTGACAAGAAATACTTCATACCTGGGACCTTTGTACCTTCAGACCAAGTCATAAGTTCCAACTGATCCGGCTGCCATACCTCAGTCAGTCCTGCCACCTGGTTCTCCCAGATGATGGAGGCCCACCTACATGCCTGGTTTCTGAGCAGTGCCTACTCCTTATTTTTTCTAAGTCTGTATGTCATCCCCTGAGTGGTCATTAAGGCTTGGAGTTTTCAAAATATGGCTTCCATCCCATAATCTTGGTTACACCTCATAATAACTAAATATAATAACACCTACTCTTTGAATCCTGTAGAATTACTGTGAGTATTAAAAGAGATCATGAATGTAGAAGTAATGCCAATGATATAAGGGACCTTAACTGAATGCCTAATATCAGGTACTTGATTCAAATTTTTGCACATCCTCACATATTTTTTTCCCTACAAATAGATACTAAGCCCTCCATTTAACATAAAAAGTTCAGTGACTTGTGTTAGGTCGTATAAGTAATAGGTAGCTAAGTTTGTCTATTGCAAAAAATCCTTTTATTATTATTATGTGACTCTTTATATCACACTGTCTACCCAAAGTGAAAGTATGTACATACATACATACATAAAACTACAAAGCATTTATCATGTGCAAAGTAGGCATTTTTATATGATACAACAACCATAGGAGATATTATCTTTTTAAAAACAATTAAAAAGATAAGGCAACCAATGATCAAGGATGATGAAGACAATCAAATAGTTAATAGTAGAGCCTCAGTTTGAACTCAAGCTGGTTTAACTCAAAAGTCACTGGTTTTCCACTATACGTCACTACCTCTTCCTGAGACCCCTGGACTAGCTTTGGTCATTCTGCTAGCTACCAGTTGCTTTCCCTCTTTGGGACTCATTTTCCCCCTCTGAAAAATTATGATCTCTGAGAGATGTTTCAGCTTTAACGTTTTCAGGTTTTATGATGTAAACAGGTGGAGATGAAAGGCAGACAAAAAGGTATTCTGAACTGAGAAAAGCAGGACTGCAACATTGTAAAGACCAGGTAATATTTAGGAAATGTCAGACATGTTATGGGGCTGGAGTAAAAGCAACTCCATACTTTGGGGAGGGGATCAGAGAAGCCTTCATTTCCAGCTGGACCTTGAAGGATGAGGAGTTTGAAATGTTAAAAAGATGAGCATTATTTCAAGAAAACGGGAAATGCATACAAAGGACTCAGAGGCCTGCAGTTACCAAGTATGTTTGGAGAATGGTGATTTGTCTGATGTGGCTTTGTTCCAGGAAGGAGCAGAGTAATCAAGGGAGGGTGGTTGTGGGACCAAGCTCACTGCAACGGTAGCTCTGGCTTCAGTCTGATTTGTTGAGCTGTATGCCTGTGCATGGCCACTTGTGCTCCTCATCTTCATTAAGGTACCACACAGGTCCTGACAATTTGAGATTATATAACTAAGCTGGAGTAGTACTTTTACAGAGTGAATAATTTAAATAATTATCTAGACACACACACGTATGTGTACACATGTGCATACACATCTGCCTTTTATGTGGTCAGCTCCAAAGAAAAACATATGGATGTATCTTCTGAATACACTTTTGTTCTTCTCTTGATCATAAGAGAGATAGGTATCAGAGTATAAAATCATAATAGAGAGCACCGGCTCTTGTTTTATTGGTATTGTGAGAATTCCTTGTCTTGCTGAAGTTTAAGGATATACATCATGTTAATAATCCCTTATGAGGTGCTGTGGAAATGCTCAGAAGCCATGTATGTCTTCTGCAGGATGGATGTATGAAACACAAGCTTCTGGCTAACTTTCAGATCACATCTCACATGGGCAATGGGCAGGATCCTCATCATTAGTAGCTTGAAGCCTATACACATACAGAAAACCACCCTATCAGTGGAAGACTTCACAGCTGGGTCCAAGTTCATGTTTTCCATTTCTCCCTTGCCCTTTGCTTTTCTATGAAGTTCACAAATATATTCAAGTTTTACAACTTTAGATCCTCAAAATTCTCCCTTTTACATCTTCCCCAGGTAAACAGAACATCTTTTCTCTTCACTTCACATACATTCCATCAAAGAGTTGTCTGTAATTACTGCTTCCACTTCTCCGGTTCCTTAACCTAAACTGGGTACTATCTCCACCTTCCTTGAAATCATACTCACCAAGCCAAGCAATGATCCTACTGAAGCTAAATCTTCTCAGTCATCATTTTATGTTTTTTAATACTATTTTGGTGTTTGACTCTTTTCACCATTCCCTTTACCTTCGGCTTCACTGACACTGTTCTATCTCAATCTCCTTCACTCACTTTTCCTAATTTACCCATCCCTTAAATCCTGATGTTCTCAAAGTCCCTATCTCTCAATATAAAATTTCTCTGTCCCCTTACTCACCTGTTAAGTATACATTCAGCGAAGACCTACAGAAAGGAATCAGACCAGATCCCTGCATTCACGGGGCTCATAGTCTAATGGCAAGAGAAATACGTAAACAGACAAGAGTACACAGAATTAGATACTGTTTTGTCTTCACTCTGCTGGATTAAGACAATGTAATCTGACAACAAAGGCAATATTAGCAGAGGCCTTCTGCTTCTTCCAGTGGGGTAGAGACAACTTAACATCTGCCTACCTGAACACATTTTGAAAGGCTACAAGTGTCCAACCTACGATGTCAGATTTGAGTATCCAAAAGAATAATCACTCAATGATATTAAAAGTATTCTATCATTTGATCTCTTGGTTCATTCCATCGCATCATATTTGGGAGGCAGCATATTGCAGAGGAAGAGCACAGCTTTTAGGGGAAAAAAGGCTGGAGCTGGAATTCTGGCTTCATTTTAAACTATCTGTATTATCTCAGGTTACTCACAAATGCTCAAATGCTCTGACCTTTTTTTCCCTCATCTATAAAATGTGCATAATATTTTCTTATAAAACTGTTATGAGGATTTCATACAAGACGCTCCTTGCACAGTTTCTGGCACTTAGTGTTAAGAATGGACATCAGCTCGAGCTTTCTTTTATTTCAAATGTGGGACTACCTCAAAAAGAAGACAGAATGTGGGCAATCAAGTGTGTATTTCTGCTCAGGTAACGAGGCGTGATGCATTGGAGAAAGGGCCCAAGATAGGATTGTTTTAAATAAAAGTCCTAAATTCCCTCTCAATTTCCTTGTTCAAATCACTTAAGGGGAGATTTCTGTAGTTCTGCTAATGAAGTCATCCTCAAAATCACTTTCAGACAGACTATTGCTCAATAATAAACTAACTGCATGATAATACACACACCCGAGCCCCCAAGTTGGGTGATTTTTTAAGATCAGAATCCATACAAACAGTCATTGAGAGTCTTAAGGGGGTCATTTGCGGAGATTGGATTTCTCCAAAAGAAAAGAATATACCCGTTTTATTCTCTTTATTTTGCCAGCTCATCAAGAAGAAAACGATGAAAAAACGCTAATGCCTATGGTACAATTCATCACAGGAAATTTTATGGCAGAAAAATGTTTTCAATTTATAATGGTAGTAATAAGTGACATTGGGCAAAGGCTGAAAGAGACTTTTTTTTTCTTCTACCAGGAGTCAGCTAGGAATAGAAGAGGGATGTAATCATTACTCATCCCTGGATGCTGAATGTTCAAAGGCATCTTATACAACAGCATGCATTTTATTACCCTGCTATACATCAGGCAGAAAAATTTTACCAAAACTTTAACTCCCATGCCCTGTTTATCATAATGGAGTCCAATTAAGATCACATCATGGGTAAAAGGGAGGGTCTTCTCCTTGTCAGAACCACAAATCTGACTTTGATAAGTCCAACAAAAGAGCCAGTCCTAAGAAGGGAGCCATTTTAAAGTGTTTGTTTAAAAAAAAAAAAAAATACACTTTAAATGACTCTAGCACTGATGAAACACACACACACACACACACACACACACACACACACACACACACACCTTCCATTGTTAGAGTTTTCTCATAAATGGAATGCATTGGTAGAAACCTTGTGTAACACGGTTTCCAAGACCCACTGTGCACATGGCCAAGGCATTCTTCTATGCTCTCTTATTGAACTCTCCTGTTTATAGATGGGAAGTCACCAAGAGGTGTGAGTAGTTACTATCACCATGACCATCATGGAAATTCTGCCCCTAAACCCCCATATCATCTTCATCATTAAACTTTATTTGTCATTCACTATTTATTCCTTCATTTACATTAGAAAACTCAAATCAGCAAATATTTACTATATGGCAATGTGTCAAGCATTAAAACTTTAACAGTGATTATGACATGATCCCATATATCTTAGGCAAAGAGTTCCTAATTTATAGCTAAGTAAACAATCACACCAGTGTGTGAATGCATGATAAGAGCTCTACTAGAGGGTATGCAAGGTATTAAGATTCAGAGATAACAGGAGGGAATAATATATTTAGCATGGAAGGGTTGAGACAATGCTTCCTGGAGGAGATGCTCTTCTTTTAAGTTGAATTGTGATGCATGAATGGACATTTTTATAACAGGAAATGGATAGAAAGGCAATGACAGGCAGAAGGAACAAGATGTGCAAAATGGAAGAATGTATGACATAGCATTCATGGAATGTTCACAGAACAGGAAGTATGGAGCTTAGCTGAAGGGCAAAGCCTAAGGGTGTTGACTGAATTACTTAATAGATATGAAAAACACATAGCTGCTGATCTCAACTACTATACTTCACACTCAGAGAAACTACCTTCATTGACATGTATTCCTGGCCAGGCAAGTCACTTGACTCAGCTTTGTATTTTTATTTGTTTGTTTTTGTTTTTTGTTTCTCTGTGTTTGTTTTGTCTTGTGTTTGGTGGTCTTTGTTTTATTTTTTGACACACCTAAATGAAGACAGAGTAAAACATGTGAAAGTCTAGGGTCAGAAATATCTCTACATCAGGGGCACCTGGGTGGTTCAGTCGGTTAAGTGTCTGACTTCAGCTCAGTTCATATCTTGCGGTTTGTGAGTTCGAGCCCCGCGTCAGGCTCTGTGCTGACAGCTCAGAGCCTGGAGCCTGCTTCGGATTCTGTATCTCCCTCTCTCTCTGACCCTCCCCAGCTTGTTCTCTGTCTCTCTCTCTCAAAAAAAAAAAAAAATTAAAAAAAAAAAAAAAAAAAGAAATCTCTCTATCAGAGGGAACAGGTACAACCCTAAGGAAGAAATGTTCCTAGGGATCCAAGGAATAGCAAAAAGGCTGAGAAACTAAAACAAACTAAGGAAAGAGAAGAATGGTAGGAAATAAAATAAGAAAAAAACTTTGGGGCCAGATCATGTGAGACTGCATGAGCCATAGGAAAAGTTTTGGATTTTATTCTCTGTGAATGATAAACCACTGAAGGTTAAAAACCGGGAAATTAGATTATTTGGCTCTAATTTTAAAAGGAGCAATCTGTTTGCAGGGCAGAATAAATGAAGGAAGAAACTGTTAGGAGGGAGTATCTTCATGACAAAATGATTAGGACTTGAGCTAGAGTGGTAATGATGGAAATGAGAAATAAGGACATATTTTGAATAACGTTACTTAACTGCCTCTCCCCCATTTTACTCAAGTCCTCAAATGCCCAAATTTTTCATTCTACAAATAGAGAAACTGAGACCTAGAGGGGGACTTGTCCAAGGCCATACAGTAGGTCCATGGCAGAGAGAGACATGGAATCCAGGCATCCTGCCTTTTTTCTTTGGCCTCCCAAAGTTTTCCATTATATCTTCCCCAAATCAATTCCATTGTTTTTCATAGACTGCAATACCATCTTCCTGGTGGCATTTTAAGAAAACCAGACGGCATTCAGCAGAAAGTCTGCCCAGCATCAAGACAAAGCAGGACTTTGATGTACTCCAATTGGAGCAGAAAAGATGTGTGGAAAATACCAAGCAAATGTTTGGACTCAGAATCCAAAATAACATGTACTTAACTTTGCAATTTAAAAAGTTAAATTCAAACATGTGTCTTGTTGGTTTTCTAGAAAATATAGAATCTTGTAGCATAAAATTAAATAAATACCAGCCCCAACTTGTGGTCTCTCCCTTCCTCTCTCGAGTTTTGTTTTGTTTTTTTCAGTTATTTTCAAAGTCCTTCATTCTCCAAATTGGTAACTTTCCATATGTTTGGACTCATGAAGCAACTGGTTCACACTGGCTAATACCATAACACAAGAGAGATACTCATTTCTCAGTTGCATTATACGTGTTCTGTCCTCTGGACCTTTACTCATGCTACTTCTCTGTCTGGTATGCTTCCTCAATGCCTTTTCTTGGTCCAAAAATACTCTTTGCAGCCTCCTTCTTCAAAGGCTCTTCCCTAATTCTTCTTGTCATTTAACTGAGTACTCTATTCCTCTCAAATCTCACTGCAAAGAAATCTATGAAATCCTCAGTCTCTTCATCTTTACAGTGGGAATAAAAATATTTCTACCTGTCTCATATTGTAAAGATTAATGAATATCCATAAAATTGCTTTGAAAAGGGTAAAGTGCTCAATTATTAGTATTAATTTTTCTTCCTCCCTCCCTCCTGTCTCCATTTTCCTTCTTTTTTTTCTCTTTCTTTCTTTCTTTTCCTTCCTTCCTTCCTTCCTTCCTTCCTTCCTTCCTTCCTTCCTTC